>NC_082662.1:102372434-102682434 GCF_025265405.1 Mesoplodon densirostris | reverse complement strand
ATGGTGAATTAAATGATTTAATACACATGGCATGCTTAGTGCCAAAAACTCACTTAATATTATTATCCTGACTCATTCCCCTCCCTTGTTCCCCTCCCTTGTTCCCCTCCCTTAACCCCATATCTAACCTATAACAAATCTTATCTACTTCCTAAGCATATTTCAAATCAGCCATTTTTTCTCTACCCTTATTGGAACCTTTCTAGTTCAAGCTGCCAGTAGCCTCCAAACTCATCCTGAATACACTCAGGGGACCTTTGCTTTTAAACTATGTATTATATATTGGAGGACTGCTCTTTGTTAACCATCTCCCTCCTTCTGCCTCCAGGGTCTTTCATTGCTTTAGGGATAAAATCCAAAATCCTCAACTTGCCTTAAAAAGCTCCCCCAAAATCTGGTTGCTGTCTTCCAAAATCTCCCCACCTCGATTCCTCCACCACTCCAGCCATACTGCCCCTTCTTTCAGTCCTTGGGAGGCCGTCTATGTTGGAGACTTTCTGCTAGGAAAACTGTTTCTTCTCTCTCATACTCTCACACACTCACACTCTCTCTCTCTCTCTCTCTCTCACACACACACACACACACACACACACACACACACACACTCTCTCTCTCCCCACAATCACCACCACCACTGCATTCCCACAACACTCTGTACCTACCTACCTTATAACATTATTTATTTAATATTACATCCCCGGATACTGTAAAAGTTCCATGAGAGCAGGTACCATATCTGTCTTGTTCTTTTGCTTATATAACCAGAACCTACCACAGATTCTGACAATATACAGACACTCAGTATTTGCTGGGTGATTTGACCACTGCCTACCAACTTCATTTCTACTCCCTACTACTCATGTTAAACTGCAGGATTCTCAAATGCTTCTTTTGTTTTGGTTTTTTGACGTCCCTCTCTTTTATCTGTGCAGTCCTTGAGATATGGGGAAGTCTCCACTCTAGTACACACAGTGTAATTTTATTAGTCATAAGAGAATAAACACACACAACTAGAAAGGAAGGAAACATGACAAGGGATGTTACAGAACATAAAAAAACAAAGTAGGGCCTCCCTGGTGGCGCAAGTGGTTGAGAGTCCGCCTGCCGATGCAGGGGATACGGGTTCGTGCCCCGGTCTGGGAGGATCCCATATGCCGCGGAGCGGCTGGGCCCGTGAGCCATGGCCGCTGAGCCTGCGCGTCCGGAGCCTGTGCTCCACAACGGGGGAGGCCACAACAGTGAGAGGCCCGCATACGCAAAAAAAAAAAAAAAAAAAAAAGTATACATTTCTTTGTGCTTGAATGCAACTAAAAACCATCTGCACTGGAACAGATAGCTAGAAGGAAGAACAAACCCTCAACCTTCAATTTCTAAAATGCTGTCTGGATTTACTTTAAACAAGAGTTTCTATAATTTATATGAATCTTGAAGAGAAAAAAAGTATAAATTAAAAAAATGTTATTGCGGGACTTCCCTGGTGGCGCAGTGGATAAGACTAAGCGCTCCCAATGTAGTGGGCCTGGGTTCGATCCCTGGTCAGGGAACTAGATCCTACATGCATGCCACAACTAAGGAGCCCACGTGCCGCATCTAAGGAGCTCTGGAGCCGCAATTAAGACCTGGAGCAACCAAAATAAATAAATAAATATTTTTTAAAAATGTTATTGCAATTTAACTTCTAGGTTACAGATTTACAAATCGTCTTATTCTACCTATATCACTGACATAATACCAAACTATAAGAGAAAAACTGAAATCAAGTAGTGCCTTTACAAAATTTACCTATTAATATATGCAAAAATATTTCTTGCCATAATATCAAACCAATTTCTGAACAATGAAAAGGAAGCAACTTTTTGAAATTTGTTTTCCATCGTTTATTTGTTGAGTTACTACTTTTAACAATCTATCAAAATACGTAAGCACAACCTTCATGTACCTAAAAGTATTTAGTAAAAAATTTGAATACTATACAAAATTTGCAGTTTGTAGCTATGTATAGGAATATGGGGGCTTAAAGTAATAATACTGAAAAGAATTCATGAAATGTAACTCCAAGTTTTTAAAAGTATGATGATCATAACTGGACACTTTTCAAAAGTATTCTGTTTACCAGAGGAATGTTAATGACAACCTTTCACCCAGTGAACAAAATAACAGATACTGATGGCTTCAAATTCACACTGAGCACTGCAAAAAGTACAAGTTCTAGGAAATTGCTCCAAAAGTTTAAGTATATAAATAAATATAATAATTCTTACTCAGTAAGACAAACTTAAGTCCACCCATAGGGAAATAACAACCCAGAATTTCACTGGTCTTCCCCCCAGCAAGGGTGTATGGTACTGAAGTCAATGCCATGCCACCAGGATTCTTACAGTGTGGCTGAGACTCAGCCTGACCTCAACAAGCACTAGGTGAGAAGAAAATACAGAATCAAAATTGCCTAGAAAAATCTATACTCTTATTTATATAACACTCTGAAATTCAGCTAAAAACAGCCATTTCTAAACACGAAATAAAGATACTATGTCCCCCCCCAAAATTTTTTTTTCTTTTTTTTTTTGCAGGGGGTGGGGTGGCCGGGTGAGAGGAAGTTTTCTCCCTAGGCTGAGACCCCAAACAAAACCATGGAATAGAATTAACATCTGTGGGAAATTTACAATGTATCACACTCCGTTAAGCACATTACACTATTTTCAATTCACATGAGAACAGCTCCCAATAAATTAAAAGCTAACTTCCTGAAAATGTTTCCCCTCTTGACTCTAGCAATAAACTAGTCTTTTCATTTCAAACCTGACTTTCCAAGGATTTAACCATCTAAATATAATGACAAACTTTCCCACTGCATTAATCCCAAACTAGAACAAAAGGCAAAAGGCTACTGGTACTTGTACTTATTGCTAAAAAGAGAATTGAGTCTTGCTAGACTCGAAGGCTTTCAGCTTTCAAAAACCGTCAAATTAACAGCTTCCCCACTCCCTGCCATGCGCACATCTATTTAACAACATTTACTGGGTGCCCCACCCTCTGGGCACTACAGTTAGATAATCTTACCATAAAGAATTCAAATATTATAACTATGAATGAAATAGTTGAGTATGACAATGGAGGTAATCATTTATCAGTGTTTTGCCCTTAGTCTTGACTAACTTCCACCTTTTCCCGGACATACCAATAATAAATTTCTAATGCTTTTGCTTGGAGCCATCTTTGTCTTTTTGATACAATTTAACAATTGGTGATCTAAATAACCTACCATCAGTACTGCATATTGATTTCTTCCTCTAGCACTTGTCCTCAGCTGACATGTACACAGATGTACATATTCTCCAGCACACTGATATATAAAGAGTATTCATATCATTAAAGTGGGTAAATAACAATACACATTCTGGAAAAAGATAAGATTGGGAAGAAAACTCTTTCACTGGGATACCAAATATCTCCCACCTACTGCACAATCCTGCACTACTTAGTTCAACAGCCTAACTTTCCCCAAATGGTACCCTCTAGCCCTTCTCAATTCATTCTTCACCTTACAACTGAAGCTTTTAAAAATGCATATCTATCCCTCATTTTAAACTCCATATATAAATGTAAGGGGATCTCAGAAGTCATTCTGACTAAATTAGAGAAATACTCACATGAGATAGAAATTATAGTTTGTTGTCTACAAGAGAATACTTATTCTAAGTATAGTGATACAGAAGGAGAAAAATAAGCTTGAAACCCTGAGAACAGTATTTGAATCAAAGTTCCCCACCCCCTTTCCTGTAGCACTTCCTTCACATGGAACCATGTGAAAGAGCCAGTTCCTCAACTAGTATGCAAAAATAGGGTGTGGAATAGGTGGTGGTAGCTGACAAAGAAGGAACTCTACAATTCTATGTAATTTACAGCCATTTAAACCAATTTTGTAATATTTTGGTAAACTGGCTGAGTGGCGTTTTCCTTCTAGGCAGTATATTTTTTCCTAAATTTCAACTGCTCTCTTAGATTTATTTGGAATGAAGAATCTATAGCAACAGAACAAAAGAAAAGTGTTTTTTGTATTTGGTAAAATGGCACTATCTTAGTATGTGCACAGGACAGTCTATAAGGTCTATAAAGTTTAGAATAAAGAAAACTATACCTCGGAGCTTCTATCATAAGAAAAATGACAAATTAACAAAAATGACAAATTAGCAAATCAATATGAAACATAAACACTAAGATAGAACCCTGTTTAGATCAGCCAGAAAAGGCCTAAGGAAAACAGGACTCAACTAAGGTAACGACAGTTTGGCAGATGAGGAGGTCTTAGATGAATGAGATAACTTTTGCCAGTATGCTAGGGGATATGCAAAAATGAAAAACCATTTAGAGTAATGCATTTGATTGGAGCAGAAGACACTGGCAAAAAAAGTACAGGGATTCTTACGGCTAAAATGAACCTTAAAAGACTTTCTAAAACCCTGTAATTCCAAGATGAGAAAAAGTAGACCCAGGAAAGCCAAACAAGTTTTACACAGAGCTAATGAGTAGTAATGCTGGCAAAGAATTCAGGTTTTCTGATTCTTTTTCATTAAGTATGGTGGGAAAGCACTGTACAAGGCGCTCTTAAAGAATCCAAAAGAAATACACCTAAGTTTCCCTATCTTCAAAGAACTTAAAATGTTGCTTAGGTGATATGACACATAAAAAAGAAAAATATAAAAACAGGATGTAAAAAAACTTTAAGTGCCAAATTATGCTCTACAAAAATACGTAAGGCATTTAGGGAGATGGGAGATTAGGAACAAAAAATAAAAAACAAAAAAGGAAGCGAAAAGCAAATCAGTGATTGTTGAAGTGATACTTGAGAGAAAAATTATTTTGATGACTTGTGTTCAGAATGGCATAAAATTTAAGGGAAGAAACTGGGGAAAAATTAATAACTGTAACTTTTTATAAAATGGATTGCTTTATATAGTCATGAAAATGAAAATAAAAGGGCCAATCAGGAAGTTCATGTGTGCAAAATTACTTCAAATTACAAAAGAACCAGTTACGATATATAACTAACAACAAGCTGCACAAGTTCCAATTGTAAGAAGTTTATAAGGCAGGTTTGGCTCACTGATTTCTACCAACACAACCACTGACTAAGCTGTGCTTATGAAAACAAAACCAGAGAATAAAAGAAGTCTATTTTCCAGAGAATTGTGAATGTTGAGATTATCTTTTTTTCTTTTAGGAGAGAGTTCTGACTTGGTTTTCAATCTCAAGTTACCAATCAACTTGTTCTGCAATCCATAAAACTACAATGTCCAAAGATTATCAGGATAAACTATTCATGAAGATATCGCCAGCAAAAGTCCTACTTACTAATCAGACTCAGTATGTTTACAACATCTCATTCACCATTTTACTGGTAAGATGTTTTACTGGCATGGCTGCCTCCAGTTCCAGCCACAAGTACTTTACCAAAATATCCTTCAAGCCTGGAACAGTGTCTTAAAGTCAATGATATCTTTCATCATACCATCGTACCAGTTTTATAACACAGAGCCCTGAGATTACAGGTATCTCCAAAATCACCAGCTGAATTAACAACTATTATATGACTTGTTAGTAGATTTTTAGATGTTTTACAGAAAGCTTTAGACCGACATATGAAAAAGAGCTGGTGAAGATTTGCATTCTCTATAATCTTAAAAAAAAAAAAAAGAACCCACTACAGACCAGGAATCAAAAATAGCTTTACACAAACAAGAGCAAAATTGTAGGTTCTACTGAGGGCATCAGCCACTTAATTTAAACCCCACTTCATCAGAAGAAGGAAGCCATGCTGCTATTTTCATCAGTTACCAGGAAACAAATAAGATAAAGGACAGATTGGGCAGAAGAGTCTATAGCTGAAATTAATATTTTGATGCAATGACTGAAAATTCCCAAAGTGTCACTAAGAAAAAGCATCTAGGGCTGCCTCAAAGAGTATCTACAACTGAGTCACGGGGTTAAGTGGAGGAAAGACACTGGAGCTTGGGGTGGTTTTTTTCCCCCTTCTCTAGCTCCTCCTCCCTTCCCCCACCTAAACAGGAAAGAAAGCGCGCCGAGCGTAAACACAGGCCAGAGCTCACGGTTTGTCACCACAACAAATTGGACGTTAGTCTCGCGCTCTTGGAGACCGAGCCCCAGGTCTTGGTTGCTAGGCAAAAAAAACGGCCTCTTTCCCACAGACCTGTGAACAGCGGGGGGCCTTACCAAGAGTTTCGGTTGTTTCCCCGCCCCCCGCCCCCCCCCCCTTTTTTAAACGAAAGCTTTGGGAAAGTGGAGTCAGACAGCAAAAGTTTCCCTTTGAGCCAGACATCTAGATCTGCCTTGCATAGATATACATTAGGTGGGCCGATCCCACGCAGTCTCCACCATCATTACAATTTACCAACCTAACGATTAAAGAACAGCAGTGGAGAGGATAGGAGGACTCCCACACCCACCTCTCCGCGGCCGTCCGTTCCAGACACCGCTTCCTGGTCCCCAACAGCACAAATAACCCCAAACCACGGCACTAAGCAGAGCTGTGAAATCCACACGCACAAGCCACACACTGGGAACGGGCCACGACAGCCGAGAAAAAACCGGCCGGGTGAGAAGACGCCAGGCGGCCCCCTGTCATCTGAGGACAACAACACGCCCAGGAGAGAAGTGGCAGGACACGGGAGAGTTGCCCCGAAAACAAGCCCGCAGCCTCCTCACTTTCCTGGGAACACTATCCCCTCCGCGGCCGTCACCGGCCGGGGCGCAGGGCTCGGCGCCGGGTCCCGGGTGGGGGCCGCTGAGGGAGGTGCCCCCCGCAGGCCGGGCACCCCGGAGAGCCTGTGGCCGGCCCAGCCCCGCCGCGGGAAGCCGATGGGAGGTCGCTCCCTGCCAAGGCCACTGCCCCCCCGCCTCGACTCACCGCCGGTGTGTCTGGTTCTCAGCCGCGAGCTGGGGCTGCAGTGAGGAGGCGGCGGAGGAGACGAGATCCGGGGCCCCGCCGCCGGGTCATCATATCCCCCGCGCGAGCCGGCCCGGGCCCCGGCCCCCGCCTCCCGGAGCCGTCCCCGCGCCCGTCCCACGGGGGGAGCCCCCTCAGCCTCCCCCCAGCTCCGCCGCCCGGCCTCTCGCCGCCGCCGCCGCCTCAGCACCGCGCGCTCCCGCCTCAGCCTCCCGCTGCCGTCCGGGGCCACCGCCGGGCCCCTGGCTCCGCAGCCGCCGTTGTCGCCAGACTCGACGAGCTGAGCGCCGAGCGGCCGCCCCATCCGGCCGGCCCCTCCTCGCGGGAACTAGTCCCCAGCCCCGCGCCATGACACCTACTGAGGCGGAAGTGTCGGAGAGCGGGCGGGTTAGGATGACGTCATAATACTGGTGGGAGGGGAGGGGAGGGGGAGGGGGAGTGGGTGGGCCTCCGTGGGGAGCCAGCGTGGATCAAGTGCGGGGATCGGCTCCCCGCCCCCTCCTCACGGCCGACTCCGCGGTGATTTAAAGGTGATTGGTGGCGGTGTGGCGGTCCAGCTTTAGAATGTCATCCCCGCCAGTGTGACATCACCACCGCCTAGTGTGACACCCCCAGAGATTGGACAGCGCGCAAGGAGGCAGTGCCTACCGAGGTAGCCCCCTGCTGGTGAGGAATTACCTTAGTTTAGGCTTTGATGTATCGTTGCAATCTAGGGACGTTCTAGCTGCGTGACAGGGGTGTATAGGATCCGTAAGCCTCCCCACGCAGTAGGAGCCCCTGAGCGGGCTCTTCCCTTGCCTCCTTGGGAACCTGGGTTTGCATTAGGAGGTGAGAAAGAACAGTTGTGCTCTGAACCCAACCCCCTCAAAACCTGCAGTGGACTAATACATAATTTTCTCTCTACCAGGAGATAACAAAACCGGGTATTCAGGAAACGGAATGCGTTGGGCACACAACATTCTGGAAAAATAAACACTGCGTGAAACCTAGGTTATCCTAATAGAAAGACAGTTGCCATCTCCCTGGGCCAAGAAATCCTGGAAAACTTCAAGTATACCTCTTGCTGTGTAAAATGCTCTGATTCCTAAAGTGTGGGACATTTGTAGGGAGACGGTAGTATATTTTTTTCCATCCCTCAAGTGCTGGAGGCGACAAGGATCTGAGCCCTAGAAAGTGGCTGTACAGCACCATGGGTATTTATTTGCATATACGCTTTAAGGAGAGGGCAGATGTGGCTAAGACATTCATTATACATCCTTGACCTCTTTGGATGGAAGAGATAATTTTTGTGAAGATGTGCTAAAGTGGTTATGCTACCTTTGGGTTTCTCTCCTGGCTTAACAGCACTGGGAACAGTTCTGTTTTATTGGGAACAAGGAACTTTATTTCCCTAGAAGACCAGGGTTAGCAAGAGTGTTCAATCCCACAGGGCAGGTTTGTTTGCTTATTTTCACAGAAACTTAGAGAACATAAAGCCCTACGATGGACTGACCTGGGAAACCTCAAGACATGGAGAGTTGGTGAACATGCCTCCTTGGGGAGCCAGGAAAAAGGCAGAACTTGAGCTCTGGGGTAGAACAGATCCTGTTTGAAAAGCAGGCTTCCAAAACATTAATTGCTTACCATGCCTTGGTTCAACCCAACTCCATGACAGGCCTCTAAGCTCCTACTCTCCCACATTATGTCCCTTTCCTCTTTTCAAACACATCTCAAAATCTGCCTTTAGGAAGACTTTCCTCTTTGACTCCCACTTGATTCTGGTTATTCAGCTCTGCATCATCATTTGACTACTTCATTTACTTCTTGTACCTTATTTGTTTATACTTGTTGATCTCTATTTTCATTGTTCTTTGGTCATTTCCTCAGTCTGTCTCACTACATTGAGACCTTCTTAAAATCTAGCATTTTCCTCTCTCTAGTTTTTGTATATCCATCCAACAAACTCTGCCTGCTTGATGCCAGGCACTCTCCTACACACTGAGTCAGATGCAAGATGAATAAGTCATGATCTTTTCCCTCAGAAAGCTTACAGTACAGTCTAATGAGGAAAAAAATGCATGGGGACATATATCTAAGATTTGAATGACAGAGTCAGGGAAGATCTTCAGAGAAGGTGATGTTTAAACATGGTATGCTCAAAGAAGTTTCAGAGTTTAGTGTAACTAGAGTTCATTTGTCAATTCAGCAAATATCTATTGAGTATCTTCTGTATGCCAGGTACTGTGTTAGAATTAAAGATAACAAAGAAGAAAAGGGTATGGTCTGTGCCCTGAAGGAGCATACAGTTCAGCAGAGAAATGGCAGAATATGGAAACAGTAAGGTAGGCCAAGTCAGATTTTGAAAGGCAATGCAGAGCTAGTGGAGGTTTAATCAGACAGGTAATATGAAGGAATCTGTGCTTTAAAGAGAGAACTGGTAGCAGTGAGGAGGATGGCAGGCTGGAGTGGGCAAAGACTGGACAAAGAGAGGCTAATTAGAAAACTGTGATGAGGGTTTGATCAAGCAGGGAACATGGGGAGAAGGGAGAAGATATGTGAACTATTTCCTCCCAAAGTCGGGGCAGCTGGAGAGGGAGATGGAGCTGTTGCCAGTTGGAAGCATTCATGTGTCATCTAGGGTGTGATATCCCTCTAGGGCCTAGATTCAGTGTTGTAGACTGGAAGTCACTCAGGATCTGCAGTGTTTAAGGCCAAGTAGGAGAACCTGACCAAAAGGCTGTGTCTTGAGAGAAATTGAGTCTGAAAACTAGGCAAACTATCCAAACAAGTAGTAAATCCAAGGGACCTAGAAGAAAAAGAGAATTCAAGTAGAAGCCAACAGTTCTAAAACTGGGAAAACCAGATGAGAGTGAAGGTCTGAAGTAAAGAATAGGAGGCAGAATGTGGGCAAATCCTTTGAATCAACAAGAGAGAATCCTCACTGATTTTTCAAACCTAGACTCCAGGAAACTTTTTATTTGAAAATGATTTCACACTGATAGAAAAGTTGCAAGAATAGTAAAAGGAGCACCCATATACCCTTTACTCAGATTTACTTATTAACATTTTGACCCTGTTGCTTTAACATTTGCATTCTCAGCCAAATAGATTACACACACGTTTTTATCTGACCATTTGCAAGTAAATCGCATACGTCATGCACCTTTATCCCTTAATATTTGAATGTCCTAAGAATAAATACATTCTTTTACAGACACAATACATACAATTATCAATTCCAGGAAACTTAACATTGATAAAATACTTTTATCTCATCTACCATCTGTATTCCAAATTTGTCAATCCAATAATGTCTTTCTTACCATCTTTTCCTCTTCCAGTACAAGATCCAGTTTAGAATCAAATATACCACTTAATTGTCAGTCTCTTCAGTCTCTGTTAATCTGAAAGAGATCCTTAGACTTTCTTTGTCTTTGATATTTTTGAAGAATACAGAATCCTTCTTTAAAATAATACAGTGCTCCTCATTTTAGGTTTGTCATTTATGTTTATCTCATGTTTCTTCATTACTAGGTTCAAGTTATCCATTTCCGGCCGGAATAATGACACTGTGTTCTTCTCAGGGTATCACACCCAAAGTTAGATGAATGTCTCTGTCCCTCATTGGGTGACAATATTTTTTTAATTGAAGTGTAGTTGATTTACAATATTGTGGTAGTTTTCAGGTGTACAGCAAAGTGATTTGGTTATATATATATATTTTTTCAGATTATCTTCTATTATAGGTTATTACAAGATATTGAATATAGTTCCCTGTGATATACGGTAAATCCTTGATGCTTATCTATTTTATGTATAGTAGTTTATATCTGTTAATTCCATACTCCTAATTTATCCCTTCCCCCCCCTCTTTTTCCCCTTTGTTAAACATGTTTGTTTTCTATGTCTGTGAGTCTGTTTCTATTCTATTCCACAGGGACACTTCCTTGACCTTTATCTGAACTGCTCTTCACCCCCATTAGCCAGTCTTATTTTCTTCTTAACACCGTATCACTATCTGATATTTATTTATATATACTGCCTGTCTCTCTCTTTTAGAATTTAAGTTCCATGTGGGCAGGACGTTTTCTGTCTTGTTCACTGTTTTATATCCTCAATGTCTGGAACACATGCCTGGCACATAGTAGGCATTCAATAAATATTTGTTGAATGAACAAATGAATGAAGGGATTTATGGACACTCGTTTTCACACAGGGTAGTTGCAAGTTATAGAGATAATATTTATACAGTATCTGCCGAACTAAGCATTCAATGGTTGTCAGCCCCTTGAGGGCTATGAACTCTGCTTTATTCCCTCTTGGAGAGAAATAGTATTTATTGAGGAAGGATTGCCTAAGGGATGTGCAATCCATCCATTCCTCCAGATTGATTCATTTATTCATTCACCGGATGTTTATCATTAAGAACGTGCTATGTGTTCTAGACAATAGGGATGAAATAGTGAACAAAACAGACAAAAAAAAAAGAGTCCTGGAGTTTACATTCTAGTACAGTGAGGCACACACTAACCTCAATAGGTAAATGATATCATATGTGAAGTGCTCTATGGAGAAAAAGCAAGGCAGGGAAAGGGAGTGGCAGGCAAGGTGGTTGTAATTTTAAATACGATGATCAGGAATAGCCTCACTGAGCAAAACCTTGAAGGAGGTGAGGGAGCCACGTGGGTATCCTGGGTGGAAAAGATGGTAGGGAGAGGGAAGAAGTGAGGTGAGTGCTTACCGGGCACATTGGAGTAACTGCAAGGAGGTCAGTGTGCCTGGAGCAGAGTCAGTGAAGTGTGGGAGACGAGGAGAGGAGCCGGCAGATGGTGGGCACCATTCAGGGGAGCTTTGGTTTTTATTCTGAGTGAGCTGGAAAGCCATCGGAGGATTTGAGCAGAGAAGTAACATGCTATGATTTATGTCATGGCTGCTGTGGGGACTCTACTTGTGTGTTTGGAGAGGAGGGGAGCAGTGTTGGAAGCAGGGAGAACATTTAAGAGGCTACTGAAGACCTCGGACAAGAGACAAAGGTTGCTTGGCCAAGGGTGGTAGCGGTGAAGATGGTGAAAAGAAATAAGATTCAGGATATGTTTCAAGGTAGAGTCAACAGGATATACTGACAGATGGTAGTGCGGGTAGGAGGGGAAAGCAACAAGAAAGGGAGAATAGGAAACCAAGCTTACTAGAGACACATAATAGGGTTACTCAGCAGTATGGAACGCCATTCTGATGTATGAGATCATGATTTTAAAATGAAACCAGTCAGCCTGGTGGAATGATTTCTCCAGCAACATCTAGCTGCTCTAGTGCAGGCAAAGAGTAGATAGATATTATGATTTATCCAGAACTGGAGTTTTTTGAGGCAAGTTTGAGTGAAAGAGAGCAAGGGAGTGATATTATATTGATGGACTGTAGCATACAGTCCAGTCAAGGTAGGAAGTGAAGCTCAAAGAGAGCTTATGAACAGTAAAACATTGGCAGTGAGGGTACTTGAGCAGATAATCTGGGAGAAAAGAGGGTTTAAATTTGAGATTTCAGATGTAGTACAACTTATGATAATGACAGGGTGGTAAGGTAGAGAGAGGGAAATAAGGTCTTTGGAGATGAGGAGGTCAAAGAAACTGAGAGGCCAGAACGTTGAAGTCATCCAGGATGAAGACAGAGTTCTGAAGGAGGAAGTGAACAGGTGGAGATATGGGGAGAGTGGCTCTCAGAGAGGGTGGAAACTCCTGGCCCTTTCCCACATCCTTTGCCCTATGCATCGCTTCCATCTGGCTCTTCCTGAGTTATATCCTTTTATAATAGACTGATGATCTAGTGAGTAAAATGTTTCTCTGAGTTCTGTGAGTTGCTCTAGCAAATTAGTCAAACCCAAAGAGGGGGTCATTGAAACCTCCAATCTATAGTGTGACCGGTCAGAAGCACAGATGATAACCTGGACTTGTGATGGACATCTCAAGTGGTGGCGGGGGCAGTCTTGTGAGACTGAAGCCTTAGTCTGTGAGATCTGATGTCCTCTCCGAGTAGATAGTGTCAGAACTGAGTTGAATTATAGGACACCCAACTGGTGTTAGAGCATTGTTGGCTGGCAGCAGAACCCCTGCTTGGAATTTTGGGTGCTCAGACCTTTTAGCAGGTTTTCTCCAAACCTTATATTCCCGACTCCCTAAGCACCAGACGTCTGGTCTCACCCTCATGCTTTGTTTCTACAGAGCCTGGTTAGTAGGGTGAGTGAGCTTGACCCAATTTTCTTGGCTTCTTAGAAGCACACCTTTCAGTGAGCACATTAAGGATGGGGTTGTAGCACTGGGGACAGACTTCATCCTCCACTCCCCAAAGTTATTATAAATTGACGGGAGGAGTTAGGACTGGTTAGATAACCCTAATACAATAGTGTTTTAAATATATGGATACTGCAAGGGAAACACTAACCCAAGGCTAACCAGAAGTTTTGCGTGATTGCAAGATGATTCAATAAGCTATCCGTTTAGGGAAAGAACCAAGCCCAAGAATCTGGGAGCTTTCCGTGACCTGGTGGGTCCAGGATGTGGTCAGAGAAGAGAAAGTTACCCAGGAATGAGATAGTCAAGGTGGAAGGGTGTATCTAAATAAAAGCACTGTGGCCAAAATAAAGACAAGCTTAACCATTCCGAGGATGAGAATCCCCCACGGGCAGCTGTAGATACAGATACTAATAAGGGCAAGCAGAATCATCCTGTAGTGATGTAGGTGGGATATCCTATGGAAGAGAAAGGGGGAAGTGCCATGAACCCAAGACAAAACAGCTTGTGGTGGTGGTGGTTAGAGAGGGTGAGAGGTGGGAACAGGTTATGGACTGACAGTTACTCACTAGAGATAGCATCGGAAATACGTGCACATACAGGGAACTATATTCAATATCCTGTGATAAACCATAATGGAAAAGAATATGAAAAAGAATGTATATATATATATATGTGTATATATATACACATACATATATGTACATATATATGTATATATACATATATATATATAACTGAATCACTTTGCTCTACAGTAGAAATTCACACAACATATTGGAAATCAGTTATACTTCAGTAAAATAATTTTTCTTTTAAATGGACCTCCAGATGGAATTTCTCCTGCTTATGAACCACTCCAAGAATGCAGAGAGAACTGTCTCCCTGGGGGTGGACTTGAGATAGAGAACCCAGGTCTAAATCCCTTTTCTTGAACAAGTGGACTCACTTATCTTCTATTTCCTACCACAAAGGGTAGTCTGGGTCAGGAGTAAGAGATGGTTCCCCAAGGCCAGTCAGGCAGATTTTCTTCCCTAAAGGGACTTAAATCACTGTCAGTCTCCTTGTGGAAAAGTACAAGTTTTCCCACAGGTCATGAAGCAAATAACTAATTGATCTCTAGGGAACTTCCTTTCTCCCAGTAACTTCAAGCTTCATTGCAAGATCTTCATAGATCTATGGGGGGGGGGTCATCCTTAGATTCTAAAAATAAATTAAATTGGCTTCTTAAAGATATAGCAATGCAGCATGTTTATATGAGGGAGTGTTGAGTAATGAAACAAATAAGACAACTGCCAATCTCTATTATAAGCCAGACAAATTTAATTTAGAATAGTATGAAATCTTCCCATTATTTCTTATTTATTTATTTATTTATTTATTTATTTATTTATTTACTTATTTATGGCTGCATTGGATCTTCGTTGCTATGCGTGGGCTTTCTCTAGTTGCGGCGAGTGGGGGCTACTCTTCGTCGTGGTGTGCAGGCTTCTCACTGCAGTGGCTTCTCGTTGCGGAGCACGGGCTCTAGGAATGCGGGCTTCAGTAGTTGTGGCACGAGGGCTCAGTAGTTATGGCTCGCAGGCTCTAGAGCACAGGCTCAGTAGTTGTGGCGCACGGGCTTAGTTGCTCCGCGGCATGTGGGATCCTCCGCGGCATGTGGGATCTTCCCGGACCAGGGCTCGAACCCATGTGCCCTGCACTGGCAGGAGGATTCTTAACCACTGCGCCACCAGGGAAGTCCCTTCCCATTATTAATACAGAAACATGCCACCAACAACTAAATTCCTCAAAGCCCTTTGCTTCTACCTCCCCCCCATCTGAATTCATATAGATCCTGCTTCTATATGGAAGGTATTCTATAGGAATATGTGTGACACAGCACATGCCAAGAGTTGACAGGTTTCCTTGTTGCTAGAAGATTACTCCCATCTGGGGGCCCTTGTACTGAAGACTACCTTATCTCTCCCAGCCACCTTCGAGTAGCACAGAAGTGAGACAGCTAGAGGCTCCCAGATGAAGTCAGGCTAAGCCTTGCCCACACAGCTTAGTAAATATTAACGTAGCACACAAGATGACTTTCCACGTGTTGACACGTACCATTCTAATGACACCATTTGAACTTAATGAGTCTTCAAGGTATTTTAATTCTATCCTCTTCTGCAGAAAGGATAGTAAGGAAACCTATCTGGAGGCACTGGACACAATTTGCATCAAGAACTTAAGACTGTTGGGATTAGCAGATGCAAACTATTATAGAGAGAATGGGTAAACAAGGTCCTACTATATAGCACAGGGAACTATATTCAACCATAATGGAAAAGAATATGGAAAAGAATGTATATATATGTATAACGGAATCGCTCTGCTGTACAGTAGAGATTAACACAACATTGGTAATCAACTATACTTCAATAAAATAAATTTAAGAAACTTAAAACTGTTATCACACTTCCAGTAATTTACTCCAAGAAAATAAACACAAATGCCATGATATATGCATAAGAATGTCCATTGTAATATGTATAATTGTGAAAAAAAGAGCACACAAAATGTTGAATAAAACAGAATAGTTTTAATTAAGGTATACCCATATGATAGGGTATTATACACTATTAAAATGACATTTTGCATAATATTTAATGATACGAGAAAATGCTTAAGATATTAAGAAAGTAAAATGCAGAATATAAAACTGTATACAGTATTACCCCAATTTGGAAAAAAATTATATAATTAATATATTTATATGCACAGAAAAGGACTAGAAGAAAACAATTGATCTACATGGAGGAATTCTGATTTTTTCTTCTTTATATTTTGTATGACTTCCAAAGTTTCTTATTTTATATAGAGAATAATTTTTTTTAAAGAACCAGAGGCTGAGAACCAATATATAAAATATCCATCATGTGATAGGTACTGAGCTAGGAATTTTACCAATTCTCTAACCTCCAAAGCAATCAGGAGAGGTAGGTACCTCAGTCCCTGGTTTACAGATGAGAAACTGAGGCTCTGCTATGGAAGCCTGATACCTCTATTTGCCCAGGTACCCTGGATTCAAGCCCAGAACAGTGCCCATGTCCCCTGCTACCCCACATGCCTCACCTGCTATGGCTCCTAATGGGCCCATGGGAGGCTTACAGTGAGGGTCACTGACAAAACAGAGCTGTATACAGCTTGCCCAAGAGAAAGGCCTTATTTTGCTTTCTAAACTCTTCGTATCTTCCTCCAGAAGTAGACAATTTCCGGCCCCCTGGACAAGAATCAGAGGCTTCTTCATTGTGAAGGCTTGAAGCTCCATTGTGAAACAGTTTTTATCCATGTGCCCAGCTCCACATGCCTGTGCCCTCTGTGACTGTGGTATCTGCTGTTCTGCTTATTGGTTTGGCATTTTGTCAGGCTGTGTGCAGAAGGTCAGGGCAGAACTGCACACCCTCACCCCTTCCACCAGCTGGCTGCTTGGTCTCTGCCCTGGTTACTGAAACAAACAGGCTATGTCCTCCAGCTCCCTACTCAACCCAAGGATGGAAGGGGGGGATACTGGGTGGAGGGGAGCAGCAAATATCCCAGCTGTGTGAACAATCAAGTCTATCTGGCAGCACATTTGATCTTTTGTAACCTTATTTCAGCCAAATAGTCAGGGCCTCTAGGCAGCTGGGACGCCCATCTTACCCTGAGCCTAATGTTTGGCTGGGTTCCAGATACTGCCTTGGTGAGGGGTGCCCAGTCCCCCAGCTGGCTGTCTTCCAGGTAGGTCCTCAGGGACACTAACTGCAAACTCTCACGGAGGCAGAGGTGGAAATTTTCTCCAGGTTTTCAAGAATCTTCATCACTTCCTGTTCCCTCCCAGAGGCAGAGACAGGAAGTGACTTGGATGGGGTCACAGCAAATCAGTGACCTTCAGGATTGGAACATGCTGCCTGGGTCACTTTATCCTCCTGCACCACAGTTCCTAAATTAAAAAACAGAACTACCTAGGGACTTTTATCTAGGAAGAGACAGAAGGGGACATGGGGAATGACACATGACACACAAAACAATGGGAATAAACTGGTCCTTTTTGATCAGACTCTTTATCTCTTTCTGCAGCCATACAAGAGGACTGCATGTTCAAAAAGTCTGGAGAGTGGTTAGGACTCTGCTTCCACTGCAGGGGGCGTGGGTTCAATCTCTGATCAGGGAACTAAGATCCCGCATGCCACACAGCCAAAAAAAAAAAAGAAGTTTGGAGAAATACTGGGTTAAACAAAGTTAAACAGATTAAATTACTGCAGGACTTCCCAGAACATTTAATGTGCTCATATATACTGTAAAGGGGTTATAATGTAAAGTGTTTCTTAAACACCAGTCAATTATAGAACTAAGGATTCCATAGGCACTAGGATTCCAATGAACACGCTTTGAGAAGTCTTGTTACAGGGTGGGCATGTACCACAGAAAAGTAAGGCCCCAAATAAGCCATCAGCCACTATCTTCAAAAGTACAGTGTTGATGTGGCACTGCCCATCTGTTAGTGGTAGAAATACAAAGAGTGCTAACTTTGAAAATAAACAACTCTTGATGAATTTTTTTTTTAAAAAGTGCAGTGTTGGATCAAACAAGGTTGTTACTCTGTACTCTCCTGTCTGTACTTAAACAAGAGTTGATGGTATTTTTCCGCTTGCTGGTCAAAGCTCCTGGAAGAGAACCCTGCCTGAAGAAAGTTCACTGGAGTCAGAAGGTATTTGAGTGCCAGGCCCCTGTACTCAGGAGCCAGAAGAGGGGCAGCCTTGCTGCTGTGAGGCTGGGGAGAATCCTGGCCCATCCAGGCTCTCTGATTCCCTGTGGCTGCTGAGCCCACATTGTCTCCCCTGGGTACCAAGTAGGGCCCTACACCGGTTTCCCCCCCAGTTTCCGGAGAGGGAAATTCTTTATCTGTAGACCCTAAGTGCACTGAAAAACCCGAGGGGGCAGTCAATACAGTCACCATCTTCTGGGACCCGGAGGAAGAGACTGCCCCCTCCCGTTCTTTGTTGCAGATGTCCGGGAACGACTGCTTCTTGATCTTCAAAGGATGGTGGGAGGGCTGCTTCTCAAGCTCCCCAGAAAGGTTCTCATTCTTGGTCTTCTTCAAGTCCCCGTCAGTTTGAGAGTGATCAGCATTTTCCTCAAGGGATTCAAACACGACACCCTGGGTTCTCAGTCTCTTTAGCTTCCTTTCTAACAACAGCCAGAGAAAACTTGGATTTCTAGAGGAGGAACTCATGTATTGCTGTACAGAGTCTGGAATCAGAGGCACAGAGAGCCTGGGGCTCAGGCTGTCCTGAAAGTAGTCCCTACAGGGTTGTCGCCTGACAATGGGCACCACCTGGCAAGGCCTCAGTGCTGTGACAAAGGCACGGAGCTCAGGGTAGGAGGAATGGTCAGAGTAAGGGATGATGTGGATATTGGGATGGGAACGGTAGATTTTCCGGCTGGTGGGGAGGATAGCAATGGTAGGGTGGGTCTGGTTCCAACGCAGCATAGCTGAATGGCAGATCTCCATGTGGTCCACGGCATGGATGCGGCCAGCCTTCTCCTCCACTGTGAACACATCTGCCAGGCCCAGCAGCTGCACCAACTCCAGGCGCCGAGGACTCAATACCACCCAGGTCTGAAACTCCAGGGCCAGCTGCTCCAGCAATGACTCTTTTCCCAGGCTATAGAGTCCTGAATAATGTTCAAGGGATTGGGGAAAGTAAGAGAAGGAAGAGGATGAAGCTAATAAGTCAACCAAATGTTTAATAGAAATACACAAAATTAATGGGACTACCCCCTGACTGTCTATCAGGAAGGAGGTGGCATTTGAGCTGAGGTATATGGAGGATGGGGTAGGGAGAAGTTTAGCACAGAATCCACTCATTCATTCAGTTCAACAAAGGAAAGCATCTATCAGGTGTTAGGCACTGTGAAAACAAACAAAAAGCTCAGTCCTCAAGGAGTGTAATCTATTTGGGGACCCAGAAACAATGCATGCTACAGACATGCACACAGTATTATGAGGGCACAGAAAAACATCTACCAGTTGATAGAGTTAGGGATAGCTTCCTGAAAATGACAACTTAGATAAGTCCTAAATGATGGGTGCAAGTTAATCTGGCAAGGGAAGGGGATGGTAGAGAACATTTTAAGAGAGGTCATTTCAGTGTTACTAAGGTACAGAGAAACTGGTAAGAAATGACACTAGAGAGGTGAGTAAGGACCATGTAATAGGGGGCTTTGTATGTACTGCTAGGGAGCTTGGATTTAATTCTGTAAGTGAAGGTGAGTCATTAAGGAGCTGCAAGCAGGAAAATGGCTAATTCTAATTATAGGATTCACAGGATCAGAGCAGGGCTCTAGAAAAACAAGTGGCAGCCGTATTATTCAAAGACCTGCATGAGAATATACTGAAAGCAGAAGTACCAGTTAGAAGGCCCAGATAGTACATATAGAGAAAGAAATGGAGGCCTGAATTTGGGTAATGGTTATGGTAACAGATATGGGAGATGTTGTCTAAGTAGTTGTTCTCAGACCTTTTCTGAAGGTATATTTCAAGCCTACAACCAGACTGTGAATGCCTTTAAAGAATCTATATTTCCTTTATATCCACCTTATTCCTCATCATGGTTCAAAATCTCACTCTTTGGGTACAAAGCTAGCTGATTTTCTTTTCTCTCTCCCTATCCTCCCGCCTTTTATTTTACCTCTTCTAGGCCCTTTACTACTAAACTGTAAGCCCTCATATTTTATTCATTTTTTTCTATTCCCACTGCCTATCAGAATACTTGGCACACAGTAGGGGATTATTGTATATCTGCAAAATTAATCAAGCCCTACTACAGCACCCTACCAGCCAGCTGTGCTTCTCTGGGAAAACTCTGCGTGGAAAACCCCAAGAATAGTTAGCACTGATATTTCTTCATGAGTAGTCAAGCAATCCTGAGAGGGAATATCTCTCCATCAATTTGGTAGTCACTCTGGAAGGTATATAATTTTTTTTTCAATGCCTTTGTTTAAATCTATTTTGAAACACCTTTCAGAGCTGGGGCATATCCTTTTAAAATGTTCATCATGGAGGCAAATTTTTTTTCCTTTTGTGGATTTACTACAATTTTGGAAACAATCAAAAAAATCATTTGGAACTAAATCTATTACATTTTAAAAAATAAAAATGGATTTTCATAAACTATCCCAAAAGGCAATTCCAAGAAGCCCAAAATATTTTGTACTGTTGTGGAGTCACTAGAACAAGCAGACAGCTGGGTTTTTAATGTATCTAACTGCAAGAACAACACTCACCTGAATATCTACATTCTGATAAACTTCATTCAATTGCTAACAAATATTTACCGAATGCCTCTATCAGGCATTAACCTAGGCATCTGGGATATATCCATAAGTGAAACAAAGAGCCTGTCTATTGTGAAATTTACATTCTAGCACAAGGAGACAGATAATAAAAACTAAATACAATAAATACGTAAATTATGGAATGCACTGTAAGGTGATAAGGGCAATAGTGTCCCTCTCCTACTTAAAACCCTTCAATAGCTCTTTATCCTAAGAGCAATGGTTGCATTTAGGATCAAGTTCAAAATGGCTTACAGGCACTTCAGCCCCTCCAGCCTTTCCAGTCTCCTCAACCACTGTGCACCTGTCATACTGCTGCTTCTCTGTTCCACAAACACATAAGACTTCTTCCCACCTCCATCCACACCCTCAAGGAATATGTGTGTGTGTGTGTGTGTGTGTGTGTGTGTGTGTGTGGCAGGGAAAGTGGAGATAGACAATCAACAATAAGCAACAGTATATTAAAACATATGGAGTATATGGGAAGTTAATGAGTGCTATGAAAAAATGAAAAAGTTGAATTGGTTTAGGGGATCAGGAGTTGGGAATGTGGGAGTACAGATGGTGGGCAGATTGTAATTTTAAATAAAAAGGTCAGGGTAGATTTCATAGAGAAAAGGACATCTACACAAAGACCTGAAAGATGTGAGACACTCCAAAGAACCTAGATTCACTAGCTCCATGAGTGAGAACAAAAGGAAAGGAAAGCCCTCACCAATCTTTATGTTATGTTGTGGGTGCTTTCGAATGAGCTCAACAATCTGGCGGGCAGCTTCTTCTTGGGAAGGAAGAACCAGGGCGGGGTTGCAATTGGTGTTGTCTAGGTATAAGGTATGGATCTGTTTCCCCAGTCTCAGGGCTGGCTCCTTCAGCATGGACGGTGTATACCGAAAATCACCTGGAAGAAGAATATATGGGAGGCAGACAGTCAGAGACAAAAGTATAGACGACAAGCCTCTCCCAATTCCAATAACAATGGGCATTTGCCTACTGGCCTGTTGGAAAAAACTAGAGTCTAGCAATGATGTAGTACAGCTTCTTTGTGGAAACGTCTCCATCGTGCTCCTGTTTTTTCATGATTCTTTGCAAAGTTCATAACCTTAAAGAGTGGGAAATCAGTTGAGAAAGGGTCACTGTGCTCCTGTGGCATGAAGCTAGGAGGCCTCCAGACTTCTACTATGAGTCAAAGATGCTCAAGAAAAGTAGTGTTGGGCTTCCCTGGTGGCGCAGTGGTTGAGAGTCCGCCTGCCAATGCAGGGGACACGGGTTCGTGCCCCGGTCCAGGAAGATCCCACATGCCATGGAGCGGCTGGGCCCGTGAGCCATGGCCGCTGAGCCTGCGCGTCCGGAGCCTGTGCTCCGCAACGGGAGAGGCCACAACAGTGAGAGGCCCGCGTACCGCAAAAAAAAAAAAAAAAAAAAGAAAGAAAGAAAAAAAGAAAAGTAGTGTTGGGAATTCCCTGGCGGTCCAGTGGTTAGGACCCCGCGCTTTCACTGCTGAGGGGGCAGGTTCCGCCCTGGTTGGGGAACTAAGATCCCCCCCCCCACCCCGGCAAAACAAAGTAGTGTCTAGGCTGGGAAAGTGGAAAGGACCCCTCCGGAAGCCCACCTGTGTAGAGGATGGTTCCAAAGTATCCTTCAAAGAGAAACATGACAGAGCCAGGGCAGTGATTGGCATCGATGAGGGTTACAGTCATGGTCTCTCGCCCAACTTCATCTAGAGGCAGCATATGGCTCTCACCAACCTCCAGGGCTCGGATCCACTGCTTAGATACCTGAGGAAACAGCTGGTCATCCCAGGGAACAGACTCCCCTCCCTGATACCTCCCTGGATCAGAAGCTGTGATGGGGATTCCCAAACAATCCTCCCTTCCTCTTCCCACCCTCTACCTCACCCTTCGTACAAGTTTAAATTAAGAGTGCAGAAAACAAGTCTAGTCAGCGATTCTCAAACTTTCCAAATCATAATAATCCTTTGGAGGGCACCTGTTAAAAAAAATTCCAACCAGATTTCCACGACCTGCGCTAGCTATGTCTACTGAATCAGATGGGGGAGAAGGGAGGCCCTGGAGGGTCTGTATTTTACTCAGCACATTGGGTGGATTCTTATGATGAGGCAAGTTTGGGAAACACTGGCCCAGCTTATGGTAAGAGGTAGGAACAATTTCCTTGGCTGGACTAAAAGTCCTCCCCAATTTATCACTGAAACATCCCAAGCCGGCCAGTTGGAAACCACACTCTTATTCTGGGCTAAAGATGCATTCTGGGTTCTCGCTTTTGTAAAACTCAGTCTTCCTGACCCCAACTCTATGACTCCAAGGCTGTGACAGATCGGAAGTCCCCACCCAGCTGCCGGGACCAACTCTCGGAGGCCGACTCCAGCCCCCCATACCTGTCGGTGACGGTGCAAGAGGTAAGCGGTGATTGGGGAGCAGTAGAGGGGCCGGGTCCAGGTGCTAGAGAGACCCACGGTGTGGTCCGAGTGCATGTGGGACAAGAAGAAGAGCCGGGCGGAGCCAGCCCGGCGCAGGCTCCAAAAGTCCACAGCGATGGGCGTTTGAGGGATCAAGACCCCGTTCATGGTGGCGGGGTTGGAGAGTCACCAGTGGGATCTTCATGGGAACAGAGCTCCTGCGGGAGGCTCCTACAACGGCGCCCTGAAAAAAGTCATGCTGGGGCAAGAACAGGGCCAGAGGCCGTAAGGAAAGCCAGCTCAGTGGGGGAATGAGTGACTAGACTGGGCAGAAAAGGAAGTGACCGTGCTGTGGGAGTCTGGGGGTGGAATCGCAAACCACAGAAGGCGCCCAACGGAGCGCCACTCCCCCCGGCGCGCGGGACCAGGGGCCGAGGCCCTAGTCTCAAAGCGCGCGCTGCCGGGCGGAGACAGGCGGAAGTAGCCGATTTCCGATTGCCCGCCTCCGCTGTGCCAGAGGTTAGCCGCGCGGCGGCGCCGGGAGGTGAGAGGTTGGGGGAAGGGCACCCTAAGGTCGGGATCCAGGCTGCGCTCGGCGCTCACTGGGAGAGGGTGATTGGCAGCTGCTCTGTGTGGTCCCCCTGGAGGAGGCGGGACTTCCGCAGAAAGGTTGATTGGGCCTCTTGGTGACGGCAACCGCGTGGAGGCGCAAGAAAGGCTGGAACTGGAGAGGGAGGGGTCCACGGACTGTTGGCTGCGGGGCTGGAAGTCGGGCAGAGGGCCTAGAGGTTGCGGGAGAGCTCTGTGGGCGGAGCGAACCAGCCTGCAGGTCCCCGGAAGGATCCGCAGAGCCTAGGGTGGGCCTCGCCAGGGAGCGAGAGGGTTGAAGTTCCAGTGTGGTAGGGCCCGGGTGCCGGCCCTGGGGGAAGCCAAGGCTGGGCCAGATCGCGCCTGTCGTCTTTTCACTGACTGACGTTTCCTTTACCCAGGTCCCCACATCAGGGCCAGAAGGAGCCCACGAGTTACCTAGGGATCTCTGGGAACTGCCTCGTGACTGTTCGAGAAGATGCCGTACCTGGGCTCCGAGGACGTGGTGAAGGAGCTGAAGAAGGCTCTGTGTAACCCTCACATTCAGGCTGATAGGCTGCGCTATCGGAATGTCATCCAGCGAGTGATTAGGTATCACCTAACGCTCTAACTCCCCCATTGCCATCCCCATCAGGGCTCTCTACCCCTGGCCGCTCAGAAAGATTAAGTGAACTTGCACCCATGGCAGTTGTATGATTTGGTCTTCCTGCTTCTCTGGACTGCCGTCTAAATCTCCCTTGTGGGACATATTTTGCTTCTTTTACTCAGCTCGGTGGTTTCACCCATATCTTGAACTTGTACTGCTGACTTCCAGCTCTATGTCTAGCACAGACCTCCTTTTTTTTATCGTCAGACACACAGATCTTACTGCCTACTTGGCATTTCCACCTGGATATTTCTTCAAAGACATGCAAAATAGTACCTACATCCTTCCGCCCTCCCCAAACCTGCTCTTCCACTTGTATTTGTGTTGATGAACGTCACCACCCAGCTGAGCAAATGGGGAGTCAGTCTTGGTGACACCTGATTGTCACTGTTCAAGTCAGATGGTATGGATTCATGGTTCTAAGTATCCATCCTCTTTTTTTTTTTAACATCTTTATTGGAGTATAATTGCTTTACAATGGTGTGTTAGTTTCTGCTTTATAACAAAGTGAATCAGGTATACATATACATATATCCCCATATCTCCTCCCTCTTGTATCTCCCTCCCACCCTCCCTATCCCATCCCTCTAGGTGGTCACAAAGCACCGAGCTGATCTCCCTGTGCTATGCGGCTGCCTCCCACCAGCTGTCAGTTTTACATTTGGTGGTGTATATATGTCCATGCCACTCTCTCACTTCGTCCCCGCTTACCCTTCCCCCTCCCCACATCCTCAAGTCCATTCTCTATGTCTGCATCTTTATTCCTGTCCTACCCCTAGGTTCTTCAGAACCGTTTTTTTTTTTTAGATTCCATATATATGTGTTAGCATACGGTGTTTGTTTTTCTCTTTCTGACTTCACTCTGTATGACAGACTCTAGGTCCATCCACCTCACTACAAATAACTCAGTTTCGTTTCTTTTTATGGTTGAGTAATATTCCATTGTATGTATGTGCCACATCTTCTTTATCCATCCATCTGTGGGTGGACACTTAGGTTGCTTCCATGTCCTGGCTATTGTAAATAGAGCTGCAATGAACATTGTGGTCCATCCTCTTTTTTTTTAACTGGCACTGCTGTTCTGGTTCCCTTTTTAAAGCAATTGCAGTAGCTTAGTAGTAGGTCACCTTAGGCCCTCATTTCAGCCAGATTGATTTTCCAGCATATGAATTTGACAATATAACTCTTGTGTATATCTGTGGATCACAAACTTCAGTATGCACAAAAGTCCCTTGGGGTGCTTTTTTTTTTTTTTTTTTTTTTTTTTTTTTTTGGTGGTACGCGGGCCTCTCACTGTTGTGGCCTCTCCCGTTGCGGAGCACAGGCTCCGGACGCACAAGCTCAGCGGCCATGGCTCACGGGCCCAGCCGCTCCACGGCATGTGGGATCCTCCCGGACGGACCAGGGCAGGAACCCGCGTCCCTTGCATCAGCAGGTGGACTCTCAACCACTGCGCCACCAGGGAAGCCCCCTTGGGGTGCTTTTTTAGAAAATGTAAATTTTTCATCCAATCCAGTAATTCTGATTTCAGTAGGGTGGGATGGAACCCAGGAACCTGCATTTTAAACAGACATCCCCTCTAATTGCTATAGGAGATCACAGTTTGAGAAACAGTGATCTACAGAATAAAACCCAAATTTCTTATCATAGCACCCAAGGAACACCCAGTTAACTACCTGCATACTCTAAAAAGAATGTACCATTCTTTCTCACGTCCACATGCCTCACAGTGTGTATCATTACCTATCTACTATACCTGCCTGGAGCTCCTGCTCATTCTGCTCAACTATTTCTTCCTCTGTGGAAACATTTTATGACTTTTTGGCAGTGTTAGACCTCCTGCTCCCCACTGCACCTTGTCTGTTACTTCTGTTATAATACCAATCTATCATTCTGTAATTAGTGGTGTTCTTGTCTGCCTCCTTGATAGACTTCTGAGTTCCTTGAGATCTGAGACCATGCCTTCTTCAAGATTATTCCCCAGAACATATCCCTGGAATGTAAAATCTGAATGTGACTGGAATGTACTAGTTCGTTGAATGAATAGAAGAACGTTTATTGCAGGCCCATTGTGAAGTATTGTGTGATATGATAGACGAAGTAGACCTGGTTGCTCCTCTCTAAGAGATCACAATCTAGTTGGATATCCAGGGCATGTATAAGTAAAAGGCTTTCTGTTGTAGATTGGGGATTATGTATTTTACTTTTTTCCTGCTGTGTGTGTTGGTTTCAGGCACATGACTCAGGGCTCGGACATGTCTGGTGTTTTCATGGAAATGGTGAAGGCCAGTGCCACTATAGATATTGTTCAGAAGAAGTTGGTTTATCTCTACATGTGTACCTATGCCCCCCTGAAACCAGATCTGGCTCTCCTGGCCATCAATACACTGTGCAAAGACTGTTCAGACCCCAACCCGATGGTGCGAGGGTTGGCACTACGGAGCATGTGTAGCCTCAGGTGAGCACTCTCCTCCCTTCCTGTATCTCAGTGGCTGATAAGTTCATGTGGTCATGGGGCAGGTTTTTTTTTTTTTTTTTTTTTTTGCAGTATGTGGGCCTCTCACTGTTGTGGCCTCTCCCGTTGCGGAGCACAGGCTCCGGACACGCAGGCCCAATGGTCATGGCTCACGGGCCAAGCCGCTCCGCGGCATGTGGGATCTTCCGAGACCGGGGCACGAACCCGTGTCCCCTGCATCGGCAGGCGGACTCTCAACCACTGCGCCACCAGGGAAGCCCATGGGGCAGGTTTTTAATGACAACAATTTATTTGAGCTCCTTAATACTTGGGAAGACACTGTTGTAACCTGAACTCAGGTTTTCGGCCATTGCTTTGGTTTAAAAAACTATATATGTGATTTCATTAAGGAGTTTTTCTATCCTTACTCTTAGTGAAATAGTTAAATATTTATTTACTTATTTATTTGGCTGCTCTGGGTCTTAGTTGTGGCACACGGGATCTAGTTCCCTGACCAGGGATTGAACCCGGGCCCCCTGCATTGGGAGCATGGAGTCTTAACTGCTGGACCACCAGGGAAGTCCCTGAAATAGTTAAAGATTTCTAAATGTGTGTGTGTGTGTGTGTGTGTGTGTGTGTGTATTTTTTTTAACCTGCCTGTGTGGCATTATTCCACGTGAAGAGTCAAGTGAGGCTTTTTAAGTTTGGCAGCAGCTTTCTCCACGTTGTTGGAGAAGAATCTGACCAATGCATATTCAAACATCTACCAAACCCTCTGTTAAGTGAATAGGGGCTAAATTGTGTCAAAACTAGTACCTTAGGATCTGACTGACTCTAGGATGTGTTGCTTAGGTTGCCTGGTGTGCAGGAATATATCCAACAGCCAGTTCTCAACGGTCTGCATGATAAGGCTTCATATGTCAGGAGGGTAGCAGTCCTTGGCTGTGCCAAGATGCATACTCTTCATGGAGACTCTGAAGTGGGTAAGTTTCAGTGTAATCTACCATGATCAGTATTTATTTGTGCTTCCATTATATGACTTTGTAAAAGAGTATGTAGCTTTGGTAGAAAATAATAATGTGACCCTACTTCTGTATGTCTCTTTTTTTTTTTTTTTTTTTTTTTTTGCAGTATGTGGGCCTCTCACTGTTGTGGCCCCTCCCGTTGCGGAGCACAGGCTCCGGACGCGCAGGCTCAGCAGCCATGGCTCACGGGCCTAGCCGCTCTGCGGCATGTGGGATCTTCCCGGACTGGGGCACGAACCCGTGTCCCCTGCATCGGCAGGCGGACTCCCAACCACTGCGCCACCAGGGAAGCCCTGTACATCTCTTTTAAGTAGGATGCAGGGCTTGGTATTTTCTGAGATTAGAGAAGTCCTTTCTTTGGGGCCCACGTGAGATCCTGTGCCTTAGCTGCTTAGCACAGTCTGGAAATGGCCATTGTTTTGGCCTTGCACTTTGTTACTGCCTTTGTTATTTTTGTGGCAGAGAAGTTCAGCTTTGTCTGCCTGGAACTGTTATTCTGGCTCTATCACCTTGACTCTGAAACCTTTCATTATGTGAGATCTTTGTTCCGTTTTATAGATGGTGCCCTGGTAAACGAATTATATAGTTTGCTGCGTGACCAGGATCCAATTGTGGTTGTGAACTGCCTGAGGTCTCTGGAGGAAATTCTGAAACGGGAAGGAGGTGTTGTCATCAATAAGCCCATCGCCCACCATCTCTTAAATCGGTTTGGATGCCTCTGTGCTGTTTTATCATGCTCAGATCTACATCCTAGTGGGATCTTGTTGAAGTATTGAATGAAGGAGAGGTCTTGAACAACTTCTGTAGAGTAGTAAAGAAAGTTAACTGTAACTATTAACTTCCTCATGTTTCATTGAGAAAATTTTTTTTTAATTTGTCTTAGGGATCCTTCAGATCCTTCAGGGTTCTGTCCTCTGCAGTCATTATGTCCTCCAAACTGAACCATTCATACTATCTTAAAATGTAGAGAATCTGGATCTAGGGTATAAGTGATCATGTCTTTGGCCTTCAATGAGTGTGCGTTTGTACCGTAAACTCATCTTGGAATTTAAAGCCTTATTTTGTGTAAACTTTAGTACATCAAAAGAATAATTTGATTATGGCACAACCTATTTTCAAGAATTCTCCCCTTGTTGTGATGAACAGATGACTGTTGACATGGCAGTAGCATGGAGGTGGTCCTAATTTTGTTGCTAGGATAGCACTTTTGTTTTCTTTTTTGGATAGAATGTCAAAACTGGACCAGTGGGGCCAGGCTGAAGTATTGAACTTTCTGCTACGCTACCAACCCCGCAGTGAGGAGGAGCTGTTTGACATTCTCAACCTGTTGGACAGTTTTCTCAAGAGCAGTAGCCCAGGTGTGGTGATGGGAGCCACCAAACTCTTTCTGATCTTGGCAAAAAACTTCCCCCATGTGCAAACTGACGTGCTCATGCAAGTCAAGGGAACTTTGCTGGCTGCCTGTTCTTCAGAGAGCCGCGAGCTCTGTTTTGCTGCCCTCTGCCACGTGCGCCAGGTCCTGCACAGTTTGCCGGGTCACTTCAGCAGCCACTACAAAAAGTTTTTTTGCTCCTACTCGGAGCCCCACTACATCAAGCTCCAGAAGGTGGAGGTGCTGTGTGAGCTGGTGAACGACGAGAACGTGCAGCAGGTGCTGGAGGAGCTTCGTGGGTACTGCACCGATGTGTCTGCCGACTTTGCGCAGGCTGCCGTCTTTGCCATGGGTAGGTGTCTGTTGCTTTTCCTTTGTGAGGGCCTAGACCAACCAGCTAGAAAGCTGTGGGACCACAGAGAGAAAAGGGAGTGAATCTTGCTTCAGAGGCAAAGTATCTTGCACCAAACAGTTGGGTCAGTGACTACAAACAAGGTGGGGAGAAAGGTTTTTTTGGTCAACACTGGTGTTTCCGTATCTTCTAGGATATAGACTATAGGTGACTCAAACTGTAACACAATTTATATTGCCTTTTGTCGTCTGTTATCCAACATGCTTTTCTGTATATCATCTTCCCACAGCCTTGTGAGGCAGTCAAGAAAAGTGGACAAGTGTTATTATTAACTTCGTTTCAAAGATGAAGAAACTCAGGCACAAAAAGTTTCTTAAATTGCCCAAAGGTCATATAGCTCCTGAACTGGGACTGGAACCCAGCCTTCCTGGCTCAAAGTCCTTTGAAAATTTAGCAATCTTTTATCAAGCTTCTGCTCTGTCTGGGCTACGCATTATGCTGAGTGGACCAGCACAGAGTAAAACCTAAGACTTACAGACCTCTTCATGCTACTCTGTCTGGAATTTAAAGGGCTAGATCACGTGAAATGCAAGCAGCTGGGGAGCTAACTTTTGGAGGACTTCAAGTAGAGAAGGAGAAGGAACCCTCGTATGTAGAATAAAGTATGGTTATTTTTAGAGGCAGAGAAGAGGGCACAAAGAAGGGAGTAGAAATCCTGCAGTCTGGAGGCTGTTGCACAGTATTCCCAGCAGGAATATTCCTGTACAGGTGTGCTGCAACAAACTGGCTGCCACATAAATACCTTTGTTACTAAAAGTTTTCAACCTTGTTCAATGGGAAATTCATTTTACCAAAGTTCCCTTTATAGTAAACTTAGATTCTTATTTCATCAAGCAAGGGGTGATTTTCTTTTTCTTTTTCTTTTTTTTTTAGGTATTTCTGGTCCTCTTGGTCTTTCTTTGGCTGATGGGAAATTATTTTAGAATGAGGTGCTAGTATTTGACTTAACACATTTTTCTGCTTTCCCTTCCTCTGTAGGTGGCATCGCCAGGACCTACACGGATCAGTGTGTGCAGATTCTAACAGAGCTGCTGGGGCTTCGACAAGAGCACATTACCACAGGTAATGGCTACCTTTCTAGGATTTTTTTTTTTTTTTGGTCAATTTCCCGACCTATAGTAGTTGCTCAAAACATATTTGTTGTTCAATAACAGAGGTTTAAACTCTTCTTTGCATCATCATCTGTTGCCATCAGAGAAACATATAGATCTAACAGGGTAGGGAGTCTTCAGGTTGCCATGAGTCTACAAGGCTGTTGTATTGATCATAAAGGGTGCGAGGGTGACCTTGCTTGTTATTTCCCCACCTTTACCCCTCTTTTTGCTTTATGGCAGCATACTGTAAGCAGTGGCTTCCAAGGCTGGGACTAGGGTGAGGCAAGCAAAGTGCCTAGGATGCAAACATTTAAAGAGGCACTCACTTTTATATAGAGAATGGATAAACAACAAGGTCCTACTGTATAGCACAGGGAACTATATTCAATATCCTATGATAAACCAGAATGGAAAGAATATATATTTCAAAAAAAGAATGTATATAAAGAGGCACTCGCTCTCAAGTTTGTGCAAATGCTAACTCTGTGTGTCTTCTTAAATTTTACACCCTGGCACCTTGCTTGCTTCACCGTAGCTCCAGCCCTGGTGGCTCCATTTATACTGTCCTCAGAGCATCATTTGACAGCAGCATTCCCCCACATTTGTATATGCTTTCTGGTTTGCCAAGTGCTTTCACATACATTAACTCGTTTATCCTCATGGCAATCTGATGAGCAACATTTATTTAAGAAATTGTTGCCCATGTCAGACATTTCTCAGATAATTTTTGACCACCCCACCAAACACCTATTTTACAGAAATTCCCCCAGTAATCTAGCCTGAATATGTGACTTTTCTTAAGATTCCTTCCCGTGCGGAGGCTCTAATCCTGTGCTCTTGTGTCCTGAGCTGTGCTCTAGTGGTTGTGCAGACTTTCCGAGACCTGGTTTGGTTGTGTCCTCAGTGTACAGAAGCTGTGTGTCAGGCCCTGCCCGGCTGTGAAGAGAGCATTCAAGATAGCGAGGTAGGCTGTAATTTTCCTTTACTTCTAGGCAGATGGGGAGTGCTTGGGACCCTGCTCTGTGAAATGGAATCTAATTATTCTTTCCACCCAGTGTCTGAAGTGGAATTCTTAGAACTGATTGCCACCTCAGATTCTGTTTTGGGTGTAGGTGGGATATAAATTATAAAAACATTAGGATTTAGCTATGGTTTTCTTACAAATATTTTGATACCATTGTTCTTGTGAACAGTTTTGAGTCAGAGATTTAGACCATAGGGTTTTCAGCTGGCATGAAAATCAGAATCATCTGTGGAATTTTTACAAATATTTGGGCTTCCAGTATCTACTCAAATATTCAAGAGTGGAAGCCCTAGACACATAAGAGTTTTAAGAAACTTCGCAGGTCACTCTGATGTGCACTCTAGGTTAATCACCACTTTAATAGAGTAACTTAGGGGAATCTTCCAGTAGCGTCCACTGAAGCATTAAACCCCAAATTGGGGAAGAAGCCTCAAAGCTGAGGAAGCCTTATTGCTTAAGCAGCATAGGCTGTGAGAGTCTTAAGTCTCCTTTTGTGTGGTAGAATTTCATTCCTATTTGTTGTAGAGAGTTTAGTAGGGGGTGGATTAATAAATGCAAGTGGAAGTAAATAAAATATACCTTTTCTACTGACTCTAGGGGAAAAGCAAAACCTGCTGCTATCTACTGTCTGCTTTGGCCTGTGTTCTGGACAGCCAAATGTTGAGCACCTGTTCTTACTCCCTTATTACCTAGGGGAAGCAGGCACTTATTTGGCTACTCGGTGTCCATGGGGAGAGAATCCCCAATGCTCCTTATGTGTTGGAAGACTTCGTAGAGAATGTGAAGTCGGAGACATTTCCAGCTGTCAAGATGGAGCTGCTCACGGCTCTGCTGCGCCTTTTCCTCTCTCGACCCGCCGAGTGCCAGGACACGCTGGGCCGTTTGTTATACTACTGCATAGGTAGGCTCTTCAGAAGGAAATGGTTGAATTGGGAGATTGGGATTGACATATATACACTAATATGTATAAAATGGATAACTAATGAGGGCCTGCTGTATAAAAAAATAAATAAAATCAAATTAAAAAAAAAAAAAAAAAGAAGGAAATGGTACTTGCCATGACCAGTCATACAGGTTCTCACAGCTTTCATTGTTTGGTGAGCCATCTGGGACCCACGAAGAAAATGTCAATGTTTTCTACGGTTTCCTCCCTCCTTCGTTTTTTCTCCTATTCTGGTGGGCACAGGGGTAGAAAGAGTGTTTTCGTTTTTGTTTTTAATTAACTTAGTCTGTTGTCTTACCTCAGAGGAAGAAAAGGATATGGCAGTACGGGACCGAGGTCTCTTCTACTATCGCCTCCTCTTAGCTGGCATCGATGAAGTGAAGCGGATCCTATGTAGCCCTCCATCTGACCCTTCTCTCAGACTTTTGGAGGATCAGGCAGAAAGACCTGTGAACAGCTGGGCCTCGGATTTCAACACACTGGTGCCAGTATATGGCAAAGCCCGCTGGGCAACCATCTCTAAATGCCAGGGAGTAGAACGTCGTGGCCCAGAGCTTCCTAACACTGCACCTTTAGCCACAGCAGGTAAAAATAGTCCTTACTTTATACCTTGTCATGAAAAATCTTTATCTTTTGCAATGACTGGTAGAGAGCAGAGTACCCTAGCTAAACCTCAGACTGTTGCCCGAATTTTGTCTCTGTGAGTAAGAAGGAAGTTCATCATTGGTTATTTAAGCCATTTCTCCAAAGACAAAAGTCACATTGTGTACTACTGGAAATCTAGATTTTAAAATGTAGTTCTACAGACTAAGAGCATCTCTTACACGACCTTTCTGGCTCTTGTAGGACCCCTGATTCCTGAAGAGAACAAGGAGAGGGTCCAAGGACTCCCTGATTCCAGAGCCCTCATGCTAGTCCCCAATCACCAGCTTACTGCTGAGTGTTTTGAGAAAACTTGGCTGAGCCTCAAAGTTGCTCATCAGCAGGTGTTCCCGTGGCAGGGAGCAGTCCATCCTGACACCCTCCAGATGGCCCTGCAAGTCGTGAACATCCAGACCATCGCGATGAACAGGGCTGGGGCTCAGCCGTGGAAAGCCTACCTCAGCGCTCAGGATGACACTGGCTGTCTGTTCCTGACAGAACTGCTGTTGGAGCCTGAGAACTTGCAAATGCAGATCTCAGTAAAACAAAACAAGGCGAGGACAGAGACACTGAACAGTTTTATTTCTGTATTAGAAACTGTGATTGGAACAATTGGAGACATAAAATCATAACAGCTTCTTGCCTGTCCTGAGTGAGATGAATAGCTGTCAGAGTTCCTTAGTTTTTCTTATTATAGCTGCTTGTAAGTCCAGATAATATCAAAGGCAAAGGAGAATGGGAATCTGGGAATGAGAATTCTTACATTCTTGTCCAAAGATCATTGGTGAATGACCCTGTTTTTCCAGGTGATGTGGTAAAGGTTAATGTGGTTGGTAAGGGGGTGGGAATGGGGTGAGGGTAGGATTTGGATTCTTTCCTAATCAGTTTAAGGGATTATTTTACTCATTAAAGATGCCTGATGTGTCTGGAAACTTGACTGGGTCATCATTTGTGGGGGTCATCTTTTCTTCCCTAGATTATTGCAGTAAATTCCTTACTGTTCTCATATTTCTAATCATGCTTTTTAGGCCAGAGTTCAGAGTCCTTAGCCTGGCATCTAAAGTACCTCTTCAGTGCCATGTCTCAGCACTCCCCAGGATACCCTCTGTTCTGGCAAAAGCAAACCACTTGCAGTTCCCTGAATACACTTGGCTCTCTCTCACCTTTGTGCTTTGGTACCTGCTTTTTCTTCTTGCCTAGACCATTTCCTCACCCTCATGTCTTCTTTAAGTAACACCTCGTCTATCTTTCAGTGTTCAGCTCAGGCATGAGCTCTTTTAGGAAGTTTTCTGTGACCCTCCTGCCTTCATCAGGGGTCTCATTCAAGCTGTGAAAGCAGTCAGTGCACACGTCTAGCAGCACTGTTGTAATTGTTTTCTTGTCACTCTTTCTCACGTTTAATTTTATTCATACCTGACCACGTTTTAATCACTGAGACAACTTATGGCAAAAACAGATGTAATAAAGTGATGGTAAAGTATAAATAACCAGGGAATCCAGCACAGGAAAAATAAAAATACCTGTGAAAACCAGCTGGGTCAGGGATGGGAACATATACATATGTTCAGGCTGAAAGGGCCTACGTAGTTGATATAGTTGAACCTCAGATTTAGCTCTCTAAGAGATTTGGTAGTCAGAATAAAGAGAAATGGTTGTATAGTTGTTACAGGAGAGGAAGAAACATTTCAATTCTAATTTTGAAGAGAAATTTACATGTAGTTTCACATGGATGGCACTGAGTGATATGCAGAAGATTCCTATGGGAAGTTAGTAAAGAGTTTCACATGATTTGCTTATGGTGTTCTTCAGTACAAACAGCATAACTTTAATATGGAGCTTAGTGAGGGCATTTCTTCAAGGATTACAGACACTGTGACCCAAATATCATCCAGCTTAATTTAAGGACTTCTTCCTAGATACATAGGTGGACTGCATATCCTTCAAATAATGCTTCACCATCATTTCTCTCAATTAAGCTTTTAATAAGAGTAGATAACAGTGCTGAATTTTCTGGCAAGGGCCTGGGTTTGTGAGTTGTCTGTCTCAACCAGACAGTTTCTAAGGACAGTGATTATCTTTCTTTCCTACTGTCTCTACGGTGCCGACCACATAGCGATGACTCAATAAATAGCATTGAATGAACGGCTGTAAGTAATTAGATTCTGATGGTGTTTGGGGGTTGGTGTTTGAAGTGTGTTTTATTATATTGTGTTGACCACATAGAGGACAATAGATGGAATTCCATCTAGACTAGGGTTTCTCAAAAGTGGTACTACGGACATTTGGGGCCATATAATTCTTTGCCGTAGGGGGTTTTCCTGTGCACTGTAGGATAATCATTAGCCATATCTCTGATCTATACCATTAGATGCCAATAGAACCCCTAGTTGTGACAACTAAAACTGTCTTCAGACATTGCCAGTTACTGTGGGGGTCAGAATCACCCCCAATTGAAAAGTCTGATCTAGACCATGGATCCCCAGGGACTGGAAGTAGGGGGATCAGAACAGCTTCAGAATTGCTTTCCATGTTTTGACTTGTTTAGTTAAACTGTGAATGTTTAATTAGGTATTAAAACAAAATCGAAGTGTTAAGTGCTGCCAGTTTCAAGTGTTACAAGGGAACAGAATGTAAGTGGTAGAAACTGAGTAAATTGATTGACTTTTTAAAAAATTAAACACTATAATTGAAATATTGACCTAAAGAAAATTAGGTACAGCTCAGCAATTGAATGTTGTTAAAGTGATCCCAACTATTGGAGCTTTTAGAAGATTAAGCCCTACCTGGTTGCTTTTCTGTGAAGTAGGGGCATGGCAGAATATGAAACTGTTGCTTTTGAAAAGTGTAATTTTAAAATGATCTCAATGAAGAACTGATTTCTCTTAACTGTAGTCTGTTTTTACTAATTTACAAGCAAAATGACTAAAGCTTAAGTATACCATGAAGTTAATTATTTAATATTCCTTCTCCCTAGGAGCTCTCTAGCCTCTGCAGATACATGGTTTGATGATATAAGTAGATGCTTATCTTTAAAATCCACAAGAGTAGTTGATACTCTGCTTTTAGATAAATGGACTTCTAATGTCTCTCTTAGTTGGTAAATAGTAACACATACAATGAGTGCCCACCAATGACCGTGGTGCTTTGGAATATTACAGAGGCAATCATTTGCATAGTTCCTGATGATCATTTTACTGCTATGGACCAGCGACTGTTAAATGTCTCCATTCCCTCCTCCTTTTTGAATGGGAGTTCTGTTACAATTATTTTGTCCCTTTCTCATATATTGGGTGTTTGGGGGAGGGGAGACAAAGAACTTTTTTTCTTAGTTATAGGTCTTCATGTTGAGAGGAGCTGTATCCCAGGATCCTCATTCACATGTGGACCTGGTGCAGATGACAAGATCCTGGATTTTGAGCCAATGATATAATGAGATGAGGCTTTGGGAAAGGGATATTAATTGTTATCGCCAGAACAGCAAGAGAAGCAAGTGATAGTGAAAAAATTCTGGCCTCATTTTTCAGTAATAATTAAGAGTACAGTATTTGAACTGCAAGAGTGAAGGGTATGTGGGCTGGTAGGGAGGGGAAGGGGTAGTTGGGAGGGTACTACATTGAAGGCCCAGAGAGAAATAAACAAAGAAGGAATTTTTACCCCACATTGCTCATGAAGGGTATACTCTGTTTCTGTAGCCTTACAACATTGATTGTACAGATAATGCAAAGGATAGATAAGATTACGCAAAGATTAGATTCCCAAGATGGCATTTGCCCATAAGCATATCAGTAGTGAAATGAGGAAGGTGGTTTATTATTGTGGGAAAAGGTTTATTATTAATGGTAAGACACACTTGGTTTTAAATTTCTATTCTGCCACTTATTGATGCCACTTACCTTGGGCAAGCTATTTAACACCAGTTGGATAGTATCTTATAATTTTTTGTTTTTGTATATTATATTGGGAGTATGTCATAAATGTACTTGTTGGAATCCTTAACTCATCAGTGGCTCACTCTAGTGTGAAAGGAGGTTGACCTAGAATTCTCTCTGACATTAGAGGTCTGAAGGCTATTTAGTAGAAACTGAAGTTTCAGCCCTAATGATTGATAATGACAAATAAAAATGGCCCTTCAGCTACATAATTCCTGTTCCTAGTCTGAAAGGAATTTATGATGTTTTTTTTTTAGAATGGAATAGAAAGCAGAAGATTGGCTCTGATTATCTTGCAAGCTAGAAATTCCACTTTGAACAACTAACTTACTGTTTCTGCTTGAATCTCTTACTAGTTCACCAGGTCAGAATACCTGGAAGGGCTGATAGGTTTGAGTGCTGCTTCTGAGATACAAACCCAGAATCTACGTGTAGTTACATTAAGAAGGCAGCCACTATGAAGTGTCCAATCCTGAGAACCTGTAAAACGACACTGGAGTCCAACCCTGTTAGGAAAATCCCAATTAATTCTATTAGAGAGTAAATCCCAGATCCCTTTTATCCTGGTCATTAGACCTCGGGCTAAAAGGAAGATATTTAACACTTGCTGTGTGTCAGATACTGTTGGGTCATTCCACATAACATTATCTTATTTAATCCTTGTTATTTCCCTGTGAAATACTTTGTGTTGTCCCCATTTACAATTCCTCAAATGCCCGAATTTTTTTTTTTTTTTTTTTTTTTTTTTTTTTTTGCCGTATGCGGGCCTCTCACTGCTTGTGGCCTCTCCCGTTGCGGAGCACAGGCTCCGGACACGCAGGCCCAGCGGCCATGGCCCACGGGCCCAGCCGCTTCGCGGCATGTGGGATCCTCCCGGACCGGGGCACAAACCCGTGTCCCCTGCATCGGCAGGCGGACTCTCAACCACTGCGCCACCAGGGAAGCCCAAATGCCCAAATTTTTATTCACCTTTTCAGCTTTTATATATCCTGTAAATCTGGAATGGTCTTATTCCTACTCTTTGCCTAATGAATCCCTGCTTGTCCTTCAGAGCTCAACTCAGATGTTACTACTCAAGGAAGCCTTCCTTACCCCCAGGTTTGTTTCCTTATTATACACTGTACTAACACACTATATCTTAATAAGCACAAGAAATTATATGATTAGTCATTTAATATCTGTCATTCATGCTGAAATATGACTCCATGAGGATGGGCACTGTATCTGTGTCGTTTTTCTGGGTTATTTATAGTGCCAAGTATGTGTAGTTTCTTACACACTGGTACTCAGTAAGTAATCGGTGTGTGATAGTGGCAAACAAATGCCATAGTCAGGAGTTGAATGCTTGTGTAATAGAACTTCAAAATTTCTTTCTTTAAATTACACCGTACCCAGAACCCAGCAGGAAGTTTCTCAGTGTTGCCCAAGAGGCTCTTCCTTGACTCTTTCAGTTCTAGATTGGCTATCTAACTATTAAAGTTATTCATTAACCCTAGGTACTGGCTTGGGTGTGGCTCTGAGATAAGGAACTGAAAGTCTTCGACAAACCTCCCCAGCTGTGTGTGGGTGAGCTCTTCAGAGAAGTCCCACCTTTCTGAGCAGCTGTTTTGAAGACAGGTGGTGGGTAAGGCTCCAGGACTGCATTAAGAAACTTTACAAGAGGGACACATCTGGTTTACCAGTGTTTCTGACTTCCTTCTGAACTGAAAGCTGCTTTGTTTTGTAGAAAAGCAAAACTTGGCCATAAACACCTAAAATGAAGAGCCCCCGAACCTTTGAGGAGCAAACGGAATGCATTGTAGACTCTCTACTCACAGACTTCTTAGGTCCCACTTGTCAGGTTGCTAACCGGACCCTTCGTTGTGCAGACGAACCAGATTCAGGTAAGGCTTCTGGCCTGAAGTGGTAATTGCAGGTCAACAAGAGAATCTGAATATGCTTACTTATTTCTTCTTAAGTTTCAAAAGGTAAACTCTAAGCTTTCAGCAATATCTGAAGTCTTTATAGAAGGGAAAGAGATTCTCAGTGAAGGGAGGTTTTCTGTCTTCTATTGGTGTTGACAGAATATTGAAGATTTTCTTGGGAGAGAATGATGCCCAAATTGTTTAAAAAGTCTAGAGAACTTTCTTCAATGCCCAGATTCCTGGGACTTGCCATCCCTTCAAGCATCGTGACGAATGTGACTGTGTTCCCTCTGTTTTAGGAGAGGTCTGCTCTTTTGATGTGGCCATCATTGCTGGTCGCCTTCGGATGTTGGGTGACAAGTTCAATGGAGAATTGGAAGCTCCTGCCAAAAACATCATCGCAGAAACCATTCAGGGACAGGTCAAGTTTCTGCTACTTCCTTCTATTGTTTGCTGCTTTTTTTCTATTTCAGATATCCTTCTCTTACTACTCCTATATGACTGTGACTAGAAATGTTCTGTGAAAGATTTGGGGGCTTAATGCATCCAAGGAGATACAGCAGGAATTCTTCAACTGCCAATTCTTTAGCCCTTAATCAAAGCCTAGGTGGTATCGAGGTGGAGAGCTTTTGGCATAGGCTGATCAGCCTTCAGATTGTTTCTGTTTGTTTTTCATCAGAGCTGTGCTTAATGGCATAGAGCATATATATAGCATTTTATTCTTGGTAAAGCATTTTATTCTTTTATGCACCTGTTTTAATATTTATTTTGCTGGTAGTGGACATCTTTTTTTCCTCAAGGTCCAGCAATAAAATTATATACAGGAAGGATAGGCATTTGACAAATCCGATGCAATGAAGGATAAGTACTTACAGCAGCCCACTAGGGCGTATCTGGCTTTTCATCAGTGTCCTGATTCCTGGACTCTGTATGGGATGTAAATACCATAGGCAATGTTCTAGAAGAGGTTGCTGATTAATATCAATAATGACAGCTAATATTAACTCATCACTTACCATGTGCCAGACAGTATTCTAAATGCTTTACCCTTATTATCTCATTTAATCCTTACACCACTCTATGAGGCATTATAGAAACTCTTATCCACAGTGCAACCTCTCCCATCTGCGTGTAACACTGTGAGAGCAAACATCTAACCCATTTTGTCCACTGCTATATTCACACAACCTAGAACAGAACATGATATACAATAGGCCCTCAAAAAGTATTTTCTGACTTAGTATCCATTTAAGCAGATAAGGAAACTGAAGAATAGGGAAATAAGGAATTCGATTATTTAGTAAGCGTTGAAGTTAGGATTTGAACCCAGACTGATTCCAGAATCACACCTTTTTTTAAATTGAGGTAGCATTGCTTTATAACTTTACATAAGTTTCATGTGTACAACATTATAATTCCACTTTTGTATACACCACAGCATGCTTGCCACCAAAAGTCTAGTTTCTCTCTGTCACCATAAAATTGACCCCCTTGGGCTTCCCTGGTGGTGCAGTGGTTGAGAGTCCGCCTGCCGATGCAGGGGACACGGGTTCGTGCCCCGGTCTGGGAGGATCCCACATGCTGCGGAGCGGCTGGGCCCGTGAGCCGTGGCCGCTGAGCCTGCGCGTCTGGAGCCTGTGCTCCGCAACGGGAGAGGCCACGACAGTGAGAGGCCCGCGTACCGCAAAAAAAAATAATAATAAAAATAAAAAAAATTAAAAAAAAATTGACCCCCTTTACCCATTTTGGTTCTTTTTGTTTTTCTAAATTAATTAATTAATTAATTAATATTTTATTTTTGGCTGCGTTGGGTCTTCGTTGCTGTACGTGGGCTTTCTCTAGTTGCGGTGAGCGGGGGCTACTCTTCGTGGTGGTGCGCAGGCTTCTCATTGCAGTGGCTTCTCTTTGTTGTGGAGCACGGGCTCTAGGCACGCGGGCTTCAGTAGTTGTGGCCCACAGGCTTTGTTGCTCCGTCGCATGTGGGACCTTCCTGGACCAGGGCTCGAACCCGTGTCCCCTGCATTGGCAGGCGGATTCTTAACCACTGTGTCACCAGGGAAGTCCCCCCTTTACCCATTTTGACCTCGCCCTATCTCCTGGTCACCACCAATCTATTCTCTGTATCTCTGTGCTGAACCACACCCTTAACCATTATGCTTTATCTTCCTACTGAATGCAGCTCAGGCAGAACTGGACTTATCACACTTAATTGCTTGCACTGAAGCTTTCCTAGGTAGCTGGTAGCTGGATCTACTTTTTCTTTTCTTTTTTTTTTTTTTTTTTTTTTTTTTTTTTGCAGTACGTGGGCCTCTCACTCTTGCGGCCTCTCCCGTTGTGGAGCACAGGCTCCGGACGCGCAGGCTCAGCGGCCATGGCTCATGGGCCCAGCCACTCCGCGGCATGTGGGATCTTCCCGGACCGGGGCACGAACCTGTGTGCCCTGCATCGGCAGGCGGACTCTCAACCACTGCGCCACCAGGGAAGCCCTACTTTTTCTTTTTAATTAAAAAAATTATTTTGGAAACAGCTTCAAACTCACAGAAAAGTTGAATCACTTGAGAGTAAGTAGCCAACATGTTGTTCCATCATGCCCTTCAAACAAGGACATTCTCTTATATAACCACAGTCTAACCATCAAAACCAGGAATTTAGCATTAATACATTATCATCTCATCCTCAGATCCCACTCAGATTTTCTCAGTTGTCCCAATGATGTCACTTTCACTTACAGCTGGCCCTTGAACAACACAGGTTTGAACTGCATGGGTCCACTTATATGCATTTTTTTTTCAATAAATAGTACAGTACTACACGATCTGCAGTTGGTTGAATCTGCAGATGTGGAACCGCAGATATGGAGGGCCAACCATAAAGTTATATGTAGGTTTTCAACTATGCAGGGGATTGTTTCCCCTAACCTCTGTGTTGTTCAAGGGTCACCTGCATAGCAGAAGGATCTAGGCCAGAATCAGATATTACACTTAGTTGTCATGTCTCTTTCGTTTCCTTCAATTTGGAGTAGTTCCTCAGTCTTTCCTTGATTTTCATGACCTTGACCCTTGACAATTATGGGCCAATTATTTTGAAGAATGTCCCTTAACTTGGGTTTGTTCGATGTTTCCTCTTGAATCGATACAGGATACGTACCTTTGGTAGGAATAGCACAGAAGTGTTGCTGTGTTCATTTCACTGCATCCTATGAAGTGGCGCAGATTTCAATTTGTCCCAGTACTGGTGTTAACTTTAATCACTTAAAATGGTGTCTGCAAGGCTTTTTCACTATCAAATTAATCTTTTCACCTTTAATTAGTAAGTGTCTTGTAGGGAAGTACTTTGAAACCACGTAGATACCCCATTTCTCACTAAAATTTTAATCTATTCATTTATTTATTTTTTTATATCAATGTGGTCCCGTGAATTCCTACTTTATTCAGTGGGTTATAATCTGTTACTATTATTATTTATGTGTATGCTCAAATTGCCCTAGCTTCCACCTTTCAACCTGAACTGTGTCTTTTTGGCATGTCCCTATCATTCTCTGAGTACTTCTTTAATTTCTGACAGAAGATCTTGTATTTTCCAAGCCCCAGCCTGAAATTAGCCATTCTCCAGGGAGCTCTAGTTTCTTTTAATGGAGAATGCTATTTGGAAACCAGGATCTAGGTACTCTCACCATGGATGCCCTTCTTGGCTTGTTTGCATTCTGACACCCTGCTTTGACCACCATGGGTCCCCTACACTACACCACAATAGACCTTGCTCGGCCCCATCTAATGACTCTTGGATCAAACTTTTGGGGAAGGAAAGAGAAAGAGGAAAAGCTAATCTATTTTTTACTTTAGAGTTTCCCAGACTTCAGTCATTCAAGCCATACCTTCAGAATTTGACCAACTCTGCTATGATGTACTTGGTATTTTTCTTTCAAATCATTTTGTTTTTCCTTTAATCATTTTGTTCATCCTGAGCAAATCATGGGTTTGATGGGCTGCTTAGGTTTTTTCTAATACCCAGTACAATAAATTAAAAATACTAAAGTAAGAAAAGTTTATCCATCTACTTCTTTTTTTTTTTCTGTTCTTTTTTTTAACATCTTTATTGGAGTATAATTGCTTTACAATGGTGTGTTAGTTTCTGCTTTATAACAAAGTGAATCAGCTATACATATACATATATCCCCATATCTCCTCCCTCTTGTATCTCCCTCCCACCCACCCACCCTATCCCACCCCTGTAGGTGGTCACAAAGCACCGAGCTGATCTCCCTGTGCTATGAGGCTGCTTCCCACTAGCTATCGGTTTTACATTTGGTAGTATATGTATGTCCATGCCACTCTCTCACTTTGTCCCAGCTTACCCTTCTCCCTCCCCATGTCCTCAAGTCCATTCTCTAGTAGGTCTGCATCTTTATTCCCGTCCTGCCCCTAGGTTCTTCATGACCATTTTTTTTTCTTTAGATTCCATATATATGTGTTACCATATGGTATTTGTTTTTCTCTTTCTGACTTACTTTACTCTGTATGACAGACTCTAGGTCCGTCCACCTCACTACAAATAACTCAGTTTCGTTTCTTTGTATGGCTGAGTAATATTCCATTGTATATATGTGCTACATCTTTATCCATTCATCTGTGGATGGATGCTTAGGTTGCTTCCATGTCCTGGCTATTGTAAATAGAGCTGCAATGAACATTGTGGTACATGACTCTTTTTGAATTATATCCATCTACTTCTTAAGATTACCTTAGATACAACCAATGTGCACTTGCCACTCTTTGAGAAACACTTGCTTTACTGGATTCCTACACCTGCAGCCTACTGTACTTTTTTTAGTGATACTCCACTGATAGATCCCATATCTTACCCCAGGCAGGAGCTATGCTTCAGGACACAGTTAAATCTCTCAGCAAGGCCTGGTGTGCCCAGGATTCCAGCTTGGCTTATGAGAGAGCCTTTCTGGCAGTGTCAGTGAAACTTCTTGAATGTGTGGTCCGCATGACTCCTGAGATGGCAAGACAGGTGGCTACGTCCATGACAAATATGATCATTGGGAACACTGCCATCCGAGAGTATATCCAGGGCCAGGGAGGTTGGGTAAGTATTTTGGGGCCCCTGGCTTTGCTAGCCATTTGCATTGTTTTTGTACTAATCTCTGGGACTCCAATTAGTGGTTCTTTCCATCAGTTGGAAACCATGCAGGGAAACTGGCCTTCCAGTTGCTGAAAATGCCGGGATTTTTTTGCCATGGAAAAGGGGAGGAGTCAGAAGCTCAGCCAGCGGGTCTTGGACCCCAGAGCCAGGCTGCCTAAAATGTTGACTGCTAACTTTGTCAAGCTAATTTCCACTTCCTATACATAATCATCTATGAAGTATATTAGTGGTGGAGTTCTAATCTCAGTGTGACTTTGCTCTACTCGTAAATTTCTGGGTCTTTTTTCCCTAACATCTTTTTGGTGTGTGTTGAGGAAGTTCAGAATCATCTTACTATTATTTAACAAAAAACAGTTAGTGACATCTGCTGTAGTGGTAACGGTAGGAGGCATTCTAAGTCCATGTCTTAGTAATCATTAGAACATCTGCTCTCTTAGAGCACTCCCCTTCATTTCCAAGATCAGCAGAAGCCTTAGTAAGAGCTGCCTTCCCTGGAGTTATCTGTGGGTCATTCTGGCTTCTTTAGGGAGTTCCTGAAGACCATTTCTTTGACTGTAGGATATTCATTGTTCTTCCTAGGAAAATCTGGAGAGCTAAAGAAGAGGTGGAGCTGTTTTCCAGCCTGAAAAACTTTGATCTTCTTTGACTGATCAGGTGATTGATCTCTGGCAATTAAAACAGAAACAACCAAATCAAAACCCTCTTTCTCTTGGACAGAACTGAACTTAGCTGAGTAACCTGTTTTCTACTGATTGTTAAAGTTAGGAGCAGCTCCCAGAGGTCTGTAGAGATTTTATACTTTCTGTTCTTACATGAGTTTTAATGAGGTTTTGTTGAAGCAGAGACCTCCAGACTTAAAGTAGTGACTTGTCAGTAGTGGAATTCCAGGCAACGGGGCAGGCATTTGCTGGAGATACTGTGGGGAAAAGGGAACACACAGTAAACCATTCCTTCAGATTTAGTCCTGTCCTCTGTTAAGGATCTTGTCTACTAATTTTGCAGTCTAAAGGGTTTCAGGGAGATCTTTGGTTAGAAAACCTTGTTATTTTAAGTTGAGGATTTTCTTTTAAATTCATAACCTAAATCTCATATTAATTTCGCCTGAGCCAAATTATTTTATGTATTTTCAAGGCTGGAAGCAAAAAAATAGCACTTTGTTCATCTGCTCTTGTACTAGGAAGGCCAAAGAGCAATAAAACAGTTGCTGCATTTTTATTGCCACAGGATGCAGGAAGTGCTGGCCCACTTCTGGGACAGTAGGGCCATCCCAGCTTAGATGAGGCTAGCTACATACCACAGTGTTTTTCAAAGTGCAGTTTACATACCACTTGCATGTGACCTTATAGGTTGCTGATTTCCAGGCCCCATCCACTAGAGATTCTGATTCTGTAGGGGAGGGCTGGGGCCTAGGTTCCTAACTTTTTAATCAGATCCACTGGTGATTCTAATGTACACATAAATTTTGAAAACCATCACTTTAGAGCAAGGGTTGGGAAATTAGAGCCCACGGGCCCAATCAGACCACCGCTTTAAAAATTTTTTTTTTTGTAAAGAAAGTTTTATTGGAATGCAGCTACACTCACTTGTTTACATATTATTTATGGTCGTTTTAGCATCGCAGCAGCAGAGTTGAGTAGTTATAGCAGACACCATATAGCCTGCCCTGTAAAGCTTAAAATATTTACTATCTGGCCCTTTAAGTTTGCAGACCCCTGCTCTAATGCTAAATGAACATTTCTCCTTGTGTAATTTAAACTCTGTTGCAATCCTGATAATTCCAAACAGAACTGTAGATAGGATAACTCCTTTTTCAGAATTTAGTCTGAGTGCTTGTTAGATTTTGCGTAGTCTACACTTTCTTTAGAACCTTTGGCAAAAGGAGCTCTGTGACTCCTGAGTATTCGATAGAAAGTATACATTTCCCTGGCCCTGCCACAAGTGATTGGAGGTAAAGCATATGGTTTCTATGGTCTGTGTATCTCATAACAGTTCTTAATAATCTCATAGATTAGTAGGCAGTCATCACATAGAGACTTCTTTATCTCTAAGTCCCCAAACCAGACGATTTACCTGAACATCAAGAAGAAAATCACTACTAAAGCATTACTATATCTATTTTTTTAAGAGAGGCGTTAATGGCTTTGGCTAAAGTTTAACAGAGTTAACCACATCCCCTCCCTTCACCCAGCCAGCCATCTGGCTCCCCTAGATACACAGAAATAAAGCTGTAGTGCTGTTAATGTATTCTGACTTTTTCAAGTTATGCTATTTCCTCTATTCTTCAATAAATCACAATTAGGTTAGTAATCCAGAAATGAGATTTCATGTTTCTCCTTAGTAGAAATTATCTTTTTTTGCTACCAATTTAAGACACTTGATGTATTCCTTTGTCCCTTACATTACTATAAACTCAGCATGGTGAGTTTTGTGGTATTTTACCTCTTAGGTGAAATCATTATTTTCACTTTGACTAATGCTGTTCTGTTCATGAAATAAAATTCTCTCTGTGCATTTGAACTAATTCTCAGCAAATGCAATCTGAATCGAATGATATAGAAATAGGGAGCAGATTGGTGGTTGCCAGGGGCAGGGGGTGGGGGCGGGGTAGAGGAAACAGGTGAAGGTCATCAAAGGATACAAACTTCCTATGAGATGAAGAGTTCTGGGGATGTAACACACAGCATGGTGACTGTAGTTAACAATACTGTAATGTATATTTAAAAGTCGCTTAGAGAGGGCTTCCCTGGTGGCACAGTGGTTGAGAGTCCGCCTGCCAATGCAGGGGACATGGGTTCGTGCCCCGGTCTGGGAAGATCCCACATGCCGTGGAGCGGCTGGGCTCGTGAGCCATGGCCGCTGAGCCTGCGCATCTGGAGCCTGTGCTCCGCAATGGGAGAGGCCACAACAGTGAGAGGCCCGCTTACTGCAAAAAAAAAAAAAAAAAAAAGAATACATCTACAGGCTCCTGATGTGTGCAGCGCAGAGGGTGGGCTGGAAGGCCCACAGGTCTGCGCCTGCCCGGCCGCATCGCAGCTCTGAGGGGTGCTGTGAACTGCAGTGGGTTCTTGGCTGCTCAGTGCTGCATCTCGGGCATGCCAGCCTTGGCCTTCCCCTGCTCCTGCACTGGCCGCAAGGCCTTGTTGGGCCCGGGGGTGCCTCGCTCCTGCAGTCCCGGGCCCACCTCGAGGCTGGCACACGTGACCGGGAAGCACGGCCCGAAGCCAGTGAATGAGTCGCAGCATGGCGGGCTCTCCTCCTGCACCAGGCAGCCCACCGGCTCCCCCGCGCCGCTGCCCGGCCCCTCCGGCCCCTCCTGCAAGTTCTGACTGACATAGACCACGATGATGTTGCCCTTGAAATTCATCACCTGCCTGCTGGAAATAAACGTGGAGTTACAGTTTCCAGTCACATTTCCTACAAGGGGAGAGGAAGAGAGAACACGCAGAGGACATGATCCAGCAATCCCACTCCTGGGCATATATCCAGAGAAAACTATGGTTGGCAAGGATACATGCACCCCAGTGTTCATTGCAGTGCTATTTACAAGAGCCAAGACATGGAAGCAACCTAAACGTCCATCAACAGATGAATGGATAAAGAAAATCCATTGTGGTACGTATATACAATGGAATATTACTCAGCCATTAAAAAGAATGAAATAATGCCATTTACAGCAACATGGATGGACCTAGAGATTATCATACTAAGTGAAGTTAAGTCAGACAGAGAAAGACAAATATCATATGATACTTAAATGTGGAATCTAAGAAAAATGATACAAATGAACTTGTTTATAAAACAGAAACAGACTCATAGACTTAGAAAACAAACTTATGGTTACCAAAGGGGAAAGGTGGAGGGGGGGATAAATTGGGGGTTGGGGATTGACATATACACACTACTATATTTAAAATAGATAACCAACAGAGACCTACTGTATAGCATACGTAACTCTACTCAATGTTTGCAATAACCTAAATTGGGAAAGAATTTGAAAAAGAATAGATATATGTACATGTATAACTGAATCACTTTGCTGTACACCTGAAACTAACACAACATTGTGAATCAACTATCCTCCAATTAAAAAAAAAAAACCATAGACAGGTGCTCATAACATTGAGCGTACTCTACGCTACAGGTCTACTCTCTATTATGCCTATGTCTTTCTGCTCTCACCAGTTACCAAGTTAGTTCTTAAGTCTGTTTTTAACTAGTTAAACCTATTAGGAAATCTAATGAAATACAAACGTACCTCGTTTTCTTGCTCTTGGGTTTATTGTGCTTTGAAAATGCTGCGTTTTTTACAAGTTGAAGGTCTGTGGCAACCCTGCATTGTCAGATGATGGTTAACATTTTTGCCAATAAAGTATTTTTAAACTGAAAAAAAAAGAATACATCTACAGATGGAACAATTCTCACAGAGCACTGGCTAAACACCATCAGAAGACCTTGGACACTGGAAAGGACAGGAAAGATCCCCACATAACCAGGTAGGATGAAAGAAAAAAGAAGGGAAAAAGAGGATAGGAAGCAGCATGGGGCCTGTGCCCCTTGGTGTGGAGCTGAGGAAGAGGAGAGGTTCCTACATCTGGGGAAGCCCCCTCACCAACATGGAAATCAGTTGGGACAGAAGGGGAACATCCAAGGCTGTCAGAGGAGGGTGAAATGACTGGTCTGTGGCAGCCAGGACAGGACAGAGTGTGACCTACACAGATGGTCTGTGCCACATCCCTGCATGCCCCAGACTGGGACGTGTGTCTGCTGGTGTGCACAAGGACTGGGAGCTGGAATGTGGGTGTTGGAGAGCAGACCCAGGGAGAAGACTGCTGTTGGCTGTGAGGAGACAGCCTGAGGGGACGGGAAGAAGGCAATTGCAACTAGGAATGCTTATGGAGGAAACCTGGACTGCCACAGAAGCCAGGTGCCACTGTTGAGTGACATGCAGGGGGTGGAGCCGCCATTTCAGCTTCTCTCTCCCCATGCACCACCCCCTGTACCCCCAAGTGCTAGGAAAGACTGCACGCACACACCTGCCGCCAGGTGCTAGGAGAAGCCCCTACTGTGGCTGGCTTTCTTGTGCCTGCCCCCGGGCACTAGGAAGGGCCTCCACTAGGGCTGATCCTCTCACAGTGGCCACTGAGTGCTGGGATAGGCTCCTACTAGGGCCAGATCTCTCATGCCCATGGCCACCAGCTTCCCCGAGCACCTCCTCACTGACAGGACTGGATCTCTCACAGCTGCCAACCCCCCAAACCCTGCACACCTGTCACCGCCGGGGCTCCCACAACCCCAGCAGCCATGCCACCTCTACATCTCTCATCATCACCAGGGCAGACCCAAGTGCTCGAGGGCAGCTTTGGGAGCAGACCCCTGTGGGTGGCGCATGTGCAGAGCTGAGACTAAAACCACAGCTGAGCCCCAGGGGCGGGTCAACTAAGGAAGAGGAATGAAAATCTTTACATGCAGCTGCACAAGTCACAGATTAAATCCCTGCAATCAACTTGGTAAACCCTGCATATATGAAATATCTGAATGGACAGTGAGTGTTCCCACAACTGAGACTGGGGGCAAATACAAGTGACAGTGGGCCAGGTCAGAGGCTGAGCTACTGACACAGTGCCCAGAGTGGGTCCAGAGACCTACCCAGAGGTACTGGAGGCCTCCTAGGGAGGTGGAGGTTGGCTGCAACTCATGGTGGGGGCAAGGACGCTGACAGCTGAGACCCCAGGAAAATATTATTATTACTATTTTTTAATGTTTTGTTCTGTTTTTAAAAATTATTATTTTATTTTTTATTAAAAATTTTTTAAAATATATTTTTTATTTTTCTGCTTTTACTTTGCTTTTTTGGTGTTTTCTGTTTTTTCCTTGTTATGTTTTGTTTTTAATCTTTTTTTTAGTCATTTTTGTGTTTTATGTTTTCTTTGCTTTTTTTTAGTGTGCATTTGCTTTTGTTTTGTTTCCTGTTTTTTATTTTTGTTAGTTTTGTTTTTAATTGTTTGATCTCGTTTTTTGGGTTCTCTTATTTGTCTGGTTGTTCTCTTGTTTTTGTTTTCTTTTTGTTTCTTTTTTTGTATGTGTGTGTGCTTCTAGTTTTTGTTTTTGTTTGGTTTCGCTTTTACCATTTGTCTTGGGTTTTATTTGTTCCTTTGTTTTCTTTGTTTTAAACTGTTGTTGTTACTGTTTGTTTGTTTTTGTCTTTGCTATTTGTCTTGGATTTTGTTAGTCTGTTTTCTTCCCCCCACCTTATTTTATTTATTTTTTTGCCATGCAGCTTGCAGCATCTTTGTTCCCCAGCCAGGGGCTGGGCCTGAGCCTCTGGGGTGGGAGCACCTGAGTCCAGGACACTGGACTGCCAGAGAATTCCTGGCCCCAGGGAATATTAATCAGCAACAGCTCTCCAGGAAATCTCCATCTCAACTCCAAGACCTGTACCCACCTAACTGCCTGCAGGCTCCAGTGTTGAATGCCTCATGCCAAACAACAAGCAAGACAGGAACACAAACCCAGCCATCAGCAGACAGGCCTAAAGTCATATTAAGCTCACAGACCCACCAAAACACACCACCTGATGTGGCCCTGCCCATCAGAAGGACAAGATCCAGCTCCACCCACCAGAGTGCAGGCACCAGTCCCTCCCACCAGGAAGCCTACACAAGCCACTGGACCAACCTCACCCACTGGGGGCAGACACCAGAAGCAAGAGGAAAAATGACATTGAAGCCTGTGGGAAGGAGACATCAAAAACGTAAGTTAGGCAAAATGAGAAGACAGGGAAATATGTTGCAGACGAGGGAGCAAGGTAAAAACCCACAAGACCAAATAAATGAAGAGGAAATAGGCAGTCTACCTGGAAAAGAATTCAGAGTAATGGTAATAAAGATGATCCAGGATCTTGGAAATAGAATGGAAGCATGGATCGAGAAAATACAAGAAATGTTTAACAAGGACCTAGAAGAACTAAAGAGCAAACAAACAGTAATGAACAACACAATAAATGAAATTAAAAATACAGTGGAAGGAATCAATACCAGAATAACTGAGGCAGAAGAACAGATAAGTGAACTGGAAGATAGAATAGTGGAAATAACTGCCATGGAGCAGAATGAAGAAAAAAGAATGAAAAGAAATGAAGACAAACTCAGAGAACTGTCTCTGAGATTATAGTCGAAAACTTCCCTAACATGGGAAAGGAAATAGCCACCCAAGTCCAGGAAGCACAGAGAGTCCCATACAAGTTAAACCCAAGGAGAAACATGCTGAGACACATATTAATTAAACTAATAAAAATTAAATACAAAGAAAAAATATTAAAAGCAGCAAGGGAAAAGCAACAAATAACATACAAGGGAATCCCCATAAGGTAATCGCTGATTTTTCACCAGAAACTTTGCAGGCCAGAATAGAGTGGCAGGCTATATTCAAAATGATGAAAGGGAAAAACCTACAACCAAGATTACTCTACCCAGCAAGGATCTAATTCAGATTCAACAGGGAAATCAAAAGCTTTACAGACAAGCAAAAGCTAAGAGAATTCAGCACCACCAAACCAGCTTTACAACAAATGCTAAAGGAACTTACCTAGGTGGGAAACACAAGAGAAGGAAAAAGATCTACAAAAACAAACCCAAAACAATTAAGAAAATGATAATAGGAACATACATATTGACAATTACCTTAAATGTAAATGGATTAAATGCTCCAACCAAAAGACACAGACTGGCTGAATGAATACAAAAACAAGACCCATATATAAGCTGTCTACAAGAGACCGACTTCAGACTTAGGGACACATACAGACTGAAAGTGAGGGGATAGAAAAAGATATTCCATGCATATGGAAATCAAAAGAAAGCTGGAGTAGCAATTCTTGTATCAGACAAAATAGACTTTAAAATAAAGACTATTACAAGAGACAAAGAAGGACACTACATAATGATCAAGGGATCAATCCAAGAAGAAGATATAACAATTGTAAGTATTATGCACCCGACATAAGAGCACCTCAATACATAAGGCAAATGCTAACAGCCATAAAAGGGGAAATCGACAGTAACACAATCATAGTAGGGGACTTTAACACCACACTTTCACCAATGGACAGATCATCCAAAATGAAAATAAATAAAGAAATACAAGCTTTAAATGACACATTAAACAAGATGGACTTCACTGATATTTATAGGACATTCCATCCAAAATCAGCAGAATACACTTTCTTAAGTGCACACAGAACATTCTTCAGGATAGATCACATCTTCTGTCACAAATCAAGCCTTGGTAAACTTAAGAAAACTGAAGTCATATCAAGCATATTTTCTGACCACAACACTAGGAGATTAGAAATCAATTACAGGAAAAAAAAAACAACAACTGTAAAAAACGCAAACACATGGAGGCTAAACAATATGCTACTAAATAACCAAGAGATCACTGAAGAAATCAAAGAGGAAATAAAAAAATACCTAGAAACAAATGGCAATGAAAACACGACAACCCAAAACCTATGGGATGCAGCAAAAGCAGTTCTAAGAGGTAAGTTTATAGCAATACAATCCTACCTCAAGAAACAAGAAAAATTTCAAATAAACAACCTAACCTTACACCTAAAGCAACTAGAGAAAGAAGAAGAACAACAAAAAATTAGTAGGAGGAAAGAAATCATAAACATCAGAGCAGAAATAAATGAAATGAAGAAAACAGTAATGGTCAATATAACTAAAAGCTAGTTCTTTGAGAAGGTAAACAAAATTGATAAACCTTTAGCCAGACTCAACAGGAAAAAAAGGGAGAGGACTCAAATCAGTAAAATTAGAAATGAAAAAGGAGAAGTTACAACTGACACCACAGAAATACAAAGGATCATAAGAGAATACTATCAGCAACTATATGCCAATAAAATGGACAACCTGGAAGAAATAGACAAATTCTTAGAAAAGTACAACCTTCCAAGACTGAACCAGGAAGAAATAGAAAATATAAACAGACCAATCACAAGTAATGCAATTGAAACTGATTAAAAATCTTCCAGCAGGGACTTCCCTGGTGATGCAGTCATTGAGAATTCACCTGGCAATTCAGGGGACATGGGTTCAATCCCTGGGCCAGGAGGATCCCACATGCCGTGGAGCAACCAAGCCTGTAACAGCCCATGAAGCCTGTCCCTAGAGCCCGTGCGTCACAACTACTGAGCCCGCGAGCCACAACTACTGAAGCCCATGTGCCTTAGAGCCCGTGCACCACAACTACTGAGCCCACACTGCAACTACTGAAGCCTGCATGCTCTAGGGCCCACATGTCGCAACTACTGAGACTACATGCTGCAACTACTGAAGTTGACGTACCTAGAGCCTGTGCTTGCAACAAGAGAAGCCACTGCAATGAGAAACCCGCACACCACAACGAAGAGTAGCCCCGCTTGCCGCAACTAGAGAAAGCCTGCGTGCAGAAATGAAGACCCAACGCAGCCAAAAATAAGAAAACAAAAAACAAAAAAACAAAGGGTTGAGTCCTTTAAAAAAGAAATCTTCCAACAATCAAAAGTCCAGGACCAGACGGCTTCACAGGCATATTCTATCAAACATTTAGAGAAGAGCTAACACCTATCCTTCTCAAACTCTTCCAAAAAATTGCAGAGGGAGAAACACTCCCAAACTCATTCTATGAGGCCACCATCACCCTGATACAAAAACCAGACAAAGATATCACAAAAAAAGAAAATTACAGACTAATACCACTGCTGAACATAGACGCAAAAATCCTCAATGAAATACTAGCAAACCAAATCCAACAACACATTAAAAGCATCATACACCATGATCAAGCGGGATTTATCCCAGGGATGCAAGGATTCTTCAGTATATGCAAATCAATCAATGTGAGACACCATATTAATAAATTGAAGAATAAAAACCACACGATCTGACTTCCCTTGTGGCACAGTGGTTAAGAATCCACCTGCCAATGCAGGGAATACAGGTTCAAGCCCTGGTCCCAGAAGATCCCACATGCTGCAGAGCAACTAAGCCCATGCACCACAACTACTAAGCCTGTGCTCTACAGCCTGTGAGCCACAACTACTGAGCCCATGTGCCACAGTTACTAAAGCCCATGTGCCTAGAGCCTGTGCTCCACAACAAGAGAAGCCACCATGATGAGAAGCCCGTGCACCACAGCAAAGAGTAGCCCCCGCTTGCTGCAATTAGAGAAAGCCCATGTGCAGCAACAAAGATGCAATGCAACCAAAAACAAGTAAATTAAAAAAAACCAAACCACATGAACATCCCAGTAGATGCAGAAAAAGCTTTCGACAAAATTCAACACCCATTTATGATAAAAACTCTCCAGAAAGTGGGCATAGGGGGAACCTACCTCACCATAATAAAGGCCATATATGACAAACCAACAGCAAACTTTATTCTCAATGGTGAAAAACTGAAAGCATTTCCTCTAAGATCAGGAACAAGACAAGTGTGTCCACTCTCACCACTATTATTCAACACAGTCTTGGAAGTCTTAGCCACAGCAATCAGAGAAGAAAAAGAAATAAAAAGAATCCAAATCAGAAAAGAAAAGTAAAACTGTCACTCTTTGCAGATGACATGATACTATACACAGAATATCCTAAATATGCCACCAGAAAACTACTGGAGCCAATCAGTGAATTTAGTAAAGTCGCAGGATACAAAATTAATCACAGAAATCTCTTGCATTCCTATACACTAACAATGAAAGATCAGAAAGAGAAATTAAGGAAACAATCCCATTTACCATTGCAACAAAAAAGAATAAAATACCTAGGAATAAACCTATCTAAGGAGGCAAAATACCTGTATGCAGAAAACTGTAAGATGCTGATGAAAGAAAGCAAAGATGACACAAACAGATGGAGAGATATACCATGTTCTTGGATTGGAAGAATCAACATTGTGAAAATGACTATACTACCCAAAGCAATCTACAGATTCAGTGTAATCCCTATCAAACTACCAATGACATCTTTCATGGAACTAGAACAGAAAATTTTACAATTTGTTTAGAAGCACAAAAGAACCCGAATAGCCTAAGCAATCTTGAGAAAGAAAAATGGAGCTGGAAGAATCAGACCCCCTGACTTCAGACTATACTACAAAGCTACAGTAATCAAGACAATATGGTACTGGCACAAAAACAGAAATATAGATCAATGGAAAAGGATAGAAAGCCCAGAGATAAACCCACACACATATGGTCACCTAATCTATGACAAAGGAGGCAAGAATATACAATGGAGAAGAGACAGCCTCTTCAATAAGTGGTGCTGGAAAAACTGGACAGCTACATGTAAAAGAATCAAATTAGAACACTCTCTAACACCATTCAGAAAAATAAACTCAAAATGCATTAAAGACCTGAATGTAAGGCCAGACACTATAAAGCTCTTAGAGGAAAACATAGGCAGAAGACTCTTTGACAAAAATCACAACAGGATATTTTTTGACCCACTTCTTAGAGTAATTAAAATAAAAACAAAAATAAACAAATGGGACCTAATGAAACTTAAAAGCTTTTGCACAGCAAAGGAAACCATAAACAAGACAAAAAGACAGCCCCCAGAATGGGAGAAAATATTTGCAAATGAAGCAACTGACAAAGGATTAATCTCCAAAATATACAAACAGCTCACGCAGCTCAATATCAAAAAAACAACCCAATCAAAAAATGGGCAGAAGACCCAAATAGACTTTTCTCCAAAGAAGACCTACAGATGTCCAACAAACTCATGAAACGATGCTCAACATCACTAATTATTAGAGAAATTCAAATCAAAACTACCATTAAGTATCACCTCACACCTGTCAGAATGGCCATCATTTAAAAATCTACAAACAATAGATGCTGGAGAGGGTGTGGAGAAAAGGGAACTCTTGCACTGTTGGTGGGAATGTAAATTGGTACAGCCACTATGGAGAACAGTATGGAAATTCTTTAAAAAACAAAAAATAGAACTACCATATGATGCAGCAATCCCACTACTGGGCATATACCCAGAGAAAGCCATAATTCAAAAAGACGCATGTACCCCAGTGTTCACTGCAGCACTGTTTACAATAGCCAGAACATGGACACAACTTAAATGTCCATCAACAGGAATGGATAAAGAAGATGTGGTACATCACATTGTATGGAATATTACTCAGCCATAAAAAGGAACGAAATTGGGTCATTGGTAGAGATGTGGATGGACCTAGAGACTGTCATGCAGAGTGAAGTAAGTCAGAAAGAGAAAAACAAATATTGTGTATTAACACATATATGTGGAATCTAGAAAAATGGTACAGATGATCTTATTTGCAAAACAGAAACAGAGACACAGACAGAGAACAAACATATGGATACCAAGGGGGGAAGGGAAGGGGTGGAATGAATTGGGAGATTGGAGTTGACATATATACACTGTTGATATAATGTATAAAATAGATAACTAATGAGAACCTACTGTATAGCTCAGGGAACTCTATTCAGTGCTCTGTGGTGACCTAAATGTGAAGGAAATCCAAAAAAGAGGGGATATATGTATATGTACAGCTGATTCACTTTGCTTTACAGTAGAAACTAACACAACATTGTAAAGCAACTATGCTCTAATACAAATTAATTTAAAAAACAAAACAAAACAAAAAACAAACAAACAAAAACCAAAAGTGGAGTGAGCTTTAGTGAATAGCTTCTTTCAACACTCACATTGTGTTACAGACTTAAACTGTGTTTCCTACTTTAGCATTCTAATCATTCCATGAGATGAGTCCTTTTATATTTTGTTTGGGGAAAAATAAATTAAAATTTTAAAGTGTAAAGAAAAAAGGCATAGGGATTAAAAAGAAAGCAAAATCTATGGAAATACAGTTGTTGAAGTATTTTTAAATATTTGTGATATAAAAATACATAGAATTCCCTATTAATAAATTAATATTAAACCTAAAAAAAAAAAAAAGACCCAACTCAAATGTCACTTCCTCCACGAAGACTATCCAGATAATCCAAGTAAGAAGTGATCTTTGCCTTCTCGTTTTTTTGTTTTTCTGACTCTGACCCTGACCCTGACTGCCTTCTCATAATTTTGGTTGCACCACATTTATGGTCTTATCACAAATGGTCTTCAATTATAGTTTTTTGTTTACTTACTTTCCCTGCTAGAATAAAGGATCCTTGAATGAGGACAATTTGTTGTTCACTACTGTAGCTCCCCTCTTCCCCATTCTCTTGCATGTATACAGACCTCATAAATATTCATTAAATGAACAAATGAAGGAAAACTAAATAAACAATCAAATGAAAGATGAGACTTCAGGTTTGATCATATTTTGAACAAGATGCCAAGCCTCACTAAGAGCTCCAACTCTCTATTAAAAAAAATAAAATAAAAAGGGAAATTGCTTCAATTGCAAGTATCAGTTGACCTTTGCCTCTTGAGGACTGTTTCTGAAACCAAAGGCAGAGTGTGATTCCCTGTGTGGTATGTGGGAAGCTGACGATGAAGCTCACAACGGGTGGATTGCAGAGCATGATGAGGTCTCAGAATGCTGTAGTGACAAGAAGCCGATTGGAAAATGGGTAGGGGATTTTCCTGTTGTGGATGATGTGAAAACATGAGCAAAGCAAACAAGCTGTGTTAGAAGTGTTTTATAAGCCTCCTCTGTGTCCATTTCTAAAAGGACAAGCAGTCGATTCTGGAGATAAAGGAGGACATTTTTTCCTGGCCATTGCAGCCCTTTGGGGATGGACTCTTCTTCAGTAATAGCACCATTCCTTTTATAATAATAACCCTGCTGCTTGGGCAGCAGCATTCAGGGAAGTACTGTTTGCCAGGTTCCTAGTCCTCCTCGTAGGAAAGGACCATCTGCTCCTGGCATAGCAAAGGTGCCCAGCCAGAGATGAGCAGAGACTGTGCCAGGCGGGAGACCTGGAGTAACTGATGGAGTGAGTCAGAGTGGATCTCACACCAAGGCCTAACCACAATAGTTATTTATCACAGTAGAGCTATTTTAGGTATGCTCAAAACTATGTGAAGCACTGTGGGTTACACAAATGTATAGAAGACACTATCATTGCCCTGGATAAGCTTAAAAATGTGGGGGGCATTTTATATGCTTTCTTTTGAATAAATTCCTCTTTTTTTTTTTTTTTTTTTTTTTTTGCAGTACGCGGGCCTCTCACTGTTGTGGCCCGTTATGGAGCACAGGCTCCGGATGCGCAGGCTCAGCGGCCATGGCTCACGGGCCCAGCCGCTCCGCAGCATGTGGTATCTTCCCGGACCTGGGCACGAACCCGTGTCCCCTGCATCGGCAGGCAGACTCTCAACCACTGCGCCACCAGGGAAGCCCTAAATTCCTCTTTTATATAAACTTACGGGAGAAAATGAACATGTGAAGAAACTAAGAAAACTTCTATAGCTGAATAAATATTTGTATTGAAGGGATTCAGGTCATAGTGAGATGGAGTTAGGGGCAGGATTTTTGAAGAAAAGAGTAACTAGCTTTTATGGCTTTTCCTGGTGAAAATTGGGGAAATGACGAGAAGTGGCCAAAGAAGAAAGTTCTTAAGAACTTTTATCCAGCCTTAGTTACCAGGAGAGACTAGATTGGAAGGTACATAGATAAGAAGATGACTAAGAGCTTATCACTGCACGAATCCAGCTGTGAAATGGGGATGGTGGTTAACATGGGAACAGAAAAGACAGGTTGAATTTGAGAGTCACTGAAGAGAAAGGACCAAGAGACCTTGGTAACTAAGAGGATGCTTACAAAGCACTGACTGTTTCACAGATAATACACAAAGGCCACATCAAATCAATGACCATGGGACGTAGGGGAAGGCAGGAGTAGTGAAACTGAAGCAAAGATTGGTAAGTGGCTTTCCAAGGGTACAACGTGCCTCCGCAGGAAGAAGGATGTCCTGAGGAAATTGAATGTCTTTCCTATTAACTAGTTTATGTTGTCCTAATAATCCCCCCGCGTTCTTTTTGGTTAAAGATTTTTTGTCATCTAACTCCGAACCTCCATCACACTGATCTTTCCTCTTAAACTGGCACATTCCCCTCTTGCTGGAACAGGTGACAGTGTAATCAGCACTCCTCCCTGTTGTCATCTTCCTCCTGAACAAACACCATAGCCAGATGAGGAAGCAATGAGATGTTCCTTCCTCACTCCTCTTCAGGTACTACAGTTTTACTTTCCACTAGAACTCACCCTTGATGGTTCTGATAAAGTGTTTATGAGTCTTTTACTGCATGGAATTGTTGTGTTCACTTAGGGTTTATGTCAGATTGGTTTAAATGGTTCACTGTAAATTCTTCAGTTCTTTTAGGTTTTTGCTAGTCTTTGCTGAATGACTTGTTTCCCTTCCCCAGCTCTTGATCTTCCCACAAGATACAAATGAGTCAACAGAATCTTCATCAAAAAGAATTATGCTCCTATTGTCCTCCAGTATCTGTAGAAAGAAGTGTGAAAAATTAAGTGGTAATTAAACATAAAATAAGTGTTTTGTTTTCACCTTCAGTTTGTTTTTTGCTTGCTTGAGTCGTCTGCTCAGGAAATGGCCTTTCAGCTAAGTGGGTTTTTGAGGTTTGGTTATTTCACGGTATTTCTATATCTTTTGGTTTTAGAGTGGAACAGAATCCTAAGCATTGCTGCTTGCTTTTAAAGAAGACCTGCACTTCTGCTAAGACACTCTTTTCAGATCCTCATATGTTGGATCTCCGCAAGTTTTTCTTTCTTACCTAATATCTATCTCCATCTTATCCCTCCCTAAGTTGAGAATAAACTTAGAGAGAGACTGTTCTGAAATATAGGCTTGAGGAAAGTAGACTTACATTTTATTTTATTAGCTGTCTTTTTGTTTATTCATTAGTAAAGTTCTTGTTTTGATGGAAGTGAAGACATTCTAAGGTGACAGATTATGAAACTGTATGTCTTTTAGTTGTCCAAATATAGAAAATCACTTTCCTTTTAGGGTTATCCTTTGCTACTTTGCAAATAAGTTTGGAATATTTTAATTTTTATCAGTAATTAAGTCTATATCTTAGTTCTGAGATGCTTTATAAACTGGTTAAGAGTGTTTTTCACCATGTTCTGTCTTGTTCATTATTGTATATGCAGCTCCTGACATAGTACTTAGCATTCAGCGGGTACTCAATAAATTTGTTGAACAAATTAATGGATTATTGTAGGTTTTTTTCTAATTAAAAATGGCATAATAATTTTAAAAGAAGAACTTTAAAAAAATCTTTAATCCCAACACTTCTGCAATTGATTCTTTTTTGCATCTTTTCGTCTTCATTTAACAATGTGCATACTTTTACATGGTTTTGGTTATTGTGAACTTGAAATTTTGTCTTTAAAAATTTTTTCCCATAATTTGTGTTTTTAAAAAGACAAATTAAATTGCATTATTTAGAGCAGCAAGAAATTCTCCTAAATTTAATGATAGTTAGGAATAGTTTGAGAACTACTATTCTACTCTCATCAAATATTGTTGAGGATATGGTTCATTTTAATTTATTATGTGGATCAGGATTGAAATTCTTCATTGGCTTCACACTGCCTATAAGCAAGATACCTCAGTGACCTTTCCTTCCCTGTGGTAAGGTTCAGTAAAGTAGATGCAGCCAAAGAGTGTTCAGAATCATTTCCTAAAGGAAGTTTGAATAATGTTGCAAAACAGAAAGGATTGCTAATAGCAAATAGAGGAAGTTCTAACAGCACATTTCCAAATTTTCTTCCTGATTATCTCAGACTAATTTTGTTCTCATATTTATTGAACTTCTGTCCTCGAACAGAGATGTTATGCTGATTTTTGTCTCGTTCTCACACGCTTGGGTAGGTTTGAACCCATTGAGGAGGGAACTTAATGCAAGCTGAGATTTGGAAGCTTTTTCTAGAACAGCCTCCCTATCAGGGCCCAAATGCTACATGCACAGTGTGGCTTCCAGAAACAATGGCCTTTCCTGAGGCTTTGGTTGAAGAGTAGAAATATCTTCTCTAGAAATAGCTCTTCAGGCTTTCTGCCCTAAAATGTGTATTGTTGCCAGCAAGGTGGTTGATTTTACTCTTTTTCTGTTCCTCCATATTTTACTAGCATTACATGCAGGGGATTTTATGCCAGATTCCTGGTCAGGTGCTCTTCTTGGGGGCCACCGTGCCCCTGGATCCCATATAGACCAGGTGCTCTCAGTCTTTATATCCAGAACCCAAAATGAAGCCCAAAAAGTACTGGAAGGTGGGGGTGGAGTCCTGAAATCAGCAACACTTCCCTTAATGGAGATTAGCACTTCCCCAGCTCTGGGAGAAACCCAGACTCTCAGAAGCAGCTGACTTTGCTTCATCCAAAAGAGAGTTAGGTCTATATGGCAGAATCAAAAGTTCTAAATAAAAACGCCTTCTTTGATGAACAGAAGTTTGCCACCGATCACACTGACAAGAAACCTTTTAGAAGATGTCTTAACTCCAAACTGGGCCTAAATGAACTTTTACAGAGTTCATTTGGGACATGAGGAAACAGAAGGTGTCAACAGGGCCTTTGTGCTCATTGGGGATATGGGGAGAGGCAGAACCATCCATGAGACCTGTAATTCTGCCTTTTCTCTAGGAAGCAAGAAAAATTGTGAACTTTGCTTAAGAGTGATGGAGTGGAATAGTCTCAGAGCTAAGCAGCCCCCACACACATTACGTTCTGGCTAGCCTCTTGTTTGTTACAAACTTGAACTGCAACCAGGTTCCTTTCTTGACAAGGAAGGCGCTAGGGCCCAGGAGTGAGGTGCTGGCTTTGTTGTGTGACCACAGAGTCTGGTTACGTACTAATTTCCTCTAGGGCTTGAGATGAAGTCAGTAAACCACAACCTTCAACATGCTCTGCTCAGGTGGCAGCAGTGGCTTCTCAGTGCTGTCTCGGCCATGACACACATCTAATATGCCCTCCCTTAACCCTCTTGTAGACTGTCTGTCTTACCCTGCAGCATGGACCAAAGAGAGATTCTGCAGAAGTTCCTGGACGAGGCCCAAAACAAGAAAAGTAACAAAGAAGAGTTTGCCAACGAATTTCTGGTAAGTCCTATGTGTGACATTCTTAGGGTAGTTACATAGACTGTTTGATGACAGTGGTCCAACTCTCCTAGACCAACTTGCTCTTGGGATAAACTGACCTTTCAGGGGAAGAAGGCAACCTGAAAGTATAACTTCTCTAAGTGGTTTTTGTGTATTTTAGATGTTCTCTCCAAAATATAGTTTTAAATATTTTGTTTGCTAGTTCTTAGAGTTTGACTAGGAATCCTAGAGATGACATACATAATTCCAGTTGTATAAATCTAATATTAATTGAACATCTGGAGTTCCCAGGTATCTGAGTTGTGGTTTAGGCTTCAAATGGCTAATTTTAATTAATATCAAGAGGAAAGAGACCAAGATTAACTTTTCATGGAGCATTATGCTTTTAGCCTCCCGTGGGTTCCATTTGGATGACAAAAACTCTTGAAGAGCACCAAAACTACTTTCTGCCATATTTCTTTTTTCTTTTTTTTTTAATGAAGAAAAAAATATGAGAACATGCATGTTTGCAATAACAGGGTTTCCTTAATCTTCTTTTGCTTGGAGGGGTGGAATGGCTAGGATGGGGAGTAGAGAAAAGTGAGGGATGGGAAGAAACATAAGCACAAGGTAGCCTGGGGTCAACTGGATTTGATTACCCAGAGGAGCACTGCATCTCCTCTGGGGGAACGGTGCTTACTGATGCAGTGGCAGCTGGGTAGGCCTCACTCATCCTATAACCCAGCACATCAGATGACGTAGGATGTCTGATAGTACTTATCATGTATTTGGGAATACTTCCAGCTGGTGTTTCAGAGTTATAAGAACTTCAAACTTTACCTTTTCAGCTATGAGGAAATGGGAAAAATAAGGGAATTTAAATATAAAATCTGAAATTAAATCATGACAGTGTCATCAACCAAATTATCAACTACTTGCCATGTTCCTTAATCTCACCAAGTCTCTGTTTCCTGACTTCTGAAATGGGGATCATAATGAATTTCCTACCTCTCTGCACAAGATTATTGTGATGACTAAATATCAATAATAATAATACTTAAATGTGGTCATTCATTCAGTAATATTTATTGAGCACCTTCTATGTACCAAGTTTAGTTTTAGGCACTGAGGATATAGCAGTGAACAAAATAAGAACCTTTTTGCCCTCACGGAGCTAACATTCTGGTACCAGATAGTAGATGTGAAAACACTCTGTAAAGTCCCGAGTGATTAGATGTTATGATTGAGTGATTGCATATTATGGTAGAAACTCCTGTGTCAGCTCAACTTGGATAATGCCGTGGTGTCATGAAAAATGCACTCTAGTTGCCACTAGCCAGGCAGTCTTAGTCCTTCTGAGTAGAGTTAGCAGGGAGGGAGGGAAGGTAGAAAGCATGGCCTATGTGTCTTAGACATGTGCCTGCCCCTGGGCTATATCTCCTGAGCCAAATTCCCCCAATGCAGAGGTAAAAAGTGAGGTGAGGGGGCAGTGGCAGTCTCTGTTATTTTCGTTGTGTTTTTAAAAATAATATAGACTACATCCCTAATATTTTACCTTTTCTTAGCTCAGTCATTATAGTCTTTCACCAAAATATAGCAACTACCTCACCTCCTGTTTTCTCTGCCTCTAGCCTTGCCCCACCTTCAATCAATTTTCTGTTTAACACCCAAGTGATCTTTTAATACTACAGATCTGGTTATTTTTTCCCTCTTAAAAACCTTTTATAGTTTGTATTTTTTCCAGCTGTTTAAAACTGTGAACTATAATATGCATTGAGAAAAGTACATAAAATGTAAGTATAACTGTAAAGCAGCCATCACCCAGGTCAAGGGATAGCGCATTGTCAGCCCCAGAAGACCTCTACATGTCCCTTTCCCATCAGGTCCTCATCCCCACACCCACCCTGTCCTGTCCTGCCGAGGAATGATCACTATCCTGACTTTTATATTAATCACTTCCTTGCTTTTCTAGCTCCTAACTCTAAGGACCTGTTTTTGGGTGGTGATTAAGTGGAACCTCACTGTTCACTGACTCATGTCCTCCAGTGGAAAAACAGAGTCTTTCCCTCAGCCCCACCTAAAGGTTCAGCTGAAGTACCAGAGAGAGTAGCTTTGGGGGAGTTGGGGAGCAGTGAATGAGGCCAGGCTACTTGCTTGGACAAGGTGAATACCACCCTTAAACTGGAAGGCTTTCCACCTGGTCATATACCACATTCCACCTTCAGCCCTTAATATCTTCTCCCAGGATTTGATGTTTCTGAGGTTCGAGGGCTGATTCTGTGACAAAAGGCCACTGCTGGCCTGAATGGTGGTACCTCTGTGGGAATTATCAAAAGTCATCTCTACCTACAGGTAGACATTCTGTACACCCTTCCCCCCCACTGAGTCCATGGCTTAGATTTCAGTCCTCACTTCCCCCTTGGCCAAGTATCTTTGTGCAGAGCACAAAGCTCTACTGTGATAGCTAGAGCCAATACCATGCTGCTTTGGTCTTTTCCCCATGCCAAGTCTAAACTCAATAATCCTTCTGTAGTTGAAACTGCCACTGACCACTCCTATAAGGTTTCCATGCATTCATTCAAATATTTATTGAGTGCTCACTATGTGCAAAGCATTGTGCTAGATGCTGGTTCTGCAGTGCAATACTCCATGCTTTGGTGGAGCTTATCTTCTAAGACATTAGAGGACGCCTTAGAGAGACAGACATTAAACAACTAATTACTCTATTAAATATTTAATTATAACTGTGATAGTCTTGGTGGGGTGTCAAGGAAGCATCACATTCATTATCTTATTTATTACTTATTTAAAAAAAACCCTAGGGCTTCCCTGGTGGCGCAGTGGTTGAGAGTCTGCCTGCCGATGCCGGGGACACGGGTTCGTGCCCCCGGTCTGGGAAGATCCCACATGCCGAGGAGCGGCTGGGCCCGTGAGTCATGGCTACTGAGCCTGCGCGTCCGGAGCCTGTGCTCCGCAACGGGAGAGGCCACAACAGTGAGAGGCCCGCGTACCGCAAAAAAACCCAAAAAAACCCTATGAGGTTGTTCTGATCTCTGACTTACAGATAAGGAAACAGGCTCTGAGAGGGTAAATAATTGGCCTAAGCTCACTCAGCTGTTCAGCCATAGACATGAAATTTAACCTGGATCTGTCATATCAGAGCCTGTGAAATTAATCCCTATGCAATAATGTCTTGTTTAAGCCACTAACCGTAGTCCCTCAAAGGGCCTAGCATGAGGGTAAGTCTTTAGTTAGCATAGTTTCTATACAGCAGAAATAGCAGTGTGCAACCACACTATTGAAAATTTCTTAAAGTACTTAAAAAATAAAGCCTTATTGTTGTTATTTTTTAATAAAATAATATTATTGCAAGGTAAAATAAAATAAATTCACCATAGTACCAACATCCCAACAAATACAGTTTTGGGGGGTGTAGGAATTCTAGTTTTTCTCCATTTATATTGATAGGATGCCTTTTATATTACTGTAATTATAAGCATAGCTACAATTTTGTATTCTCATATTTTCACTTAGCATTGTAACAAAACTATCATGTTGGTTAAAATCTATATTAATGACTTTTAATGCAGGATAGTATGATGAAAATATAATAATCAAAGTAATAGCTAACACTTCTATACCTCTTATAGAAACTGTTCTAAACCCTTTTGTATGTCAACTCATTTAATCTATTGAGGAAGGCACTGTTATTATTTCCATTTTATGGATGAGGAAAATGAGACACAGAGAAGTTTACTGACTCACTCAGGGTCACTTAACCAGTAAGTGGTAGAACTGAGTTTCGAATTCAGGCAGTCTTGCTTTACCATCTGTACTTGTAACAACTTTGGAATCATATAGATCTGGGTTTAAATTTTCCTTCTGCCTGTAATTAGCTATGTGACCTTGAACAAAGTAACTAAAAAGTGGTAACAAATAATATTCACTTTGCAGAATTGCTGTGAAGATAAAAGAATGAATATATTAAATGCCTGACGTGTAGTAGGCACCCAAATAATTTAATTATTTCTCTATTTTTGGAAATTGAGGTTATTTCTCATTTTTCCTGATTATTGATAAAACTGCAATGAATGTTTGTCCATGTGGTTTCCCCCTTCGTTTGGGATTATATCCTGTGGCTAGATCCCCACAAGTGTTATTATTCCTGGGCCAGAGTATTAGCATCTAATTGGTTAAGTTTTGCCAAATATATTTCCAACAGAGTTTTTAAAATTTGTGATATCGGAATTTATCATCTTCTTTACCACCTTGATAGTCTCAATTTAATATCTAAAAAAGATAGTAATAGGTAAAATTTTTGACTGCTTATCATATCCTAGGCAATCTAAGTGGTTTACCATATATGATCTTTTTTTTTTTTTTTTTTTTTTTTTGTGGTATGCGGGCCTCTCACTGCTGTGGCCTCCCCCGCTGCGGAGCACAGGCTCCGGACGCGCAGGCCCAGCGGCCATGGCTCACGGGCCCAGCCGCTCCGCGGCATATGGGACCCTCCCAGACCGGGGGCACGAACCCGTATCCCCTGCATTGGCAGGCGGACTCTCAACCACTGCGCCACCAGGGAGGCCCACCATATATGATCTTAATCACTACAACAACCCCAAGAGGAAAGCATTATCTTCATTTTACCCATGAAATGGCAAAACCAGGATTTGAAACTCTGGTATGCTTGATTCCAAAGTCTCTTGGCCACTATACTTAAACTGCATCAAGCAAAATCATAACATGTTTTATTTTTCTAATTTAATTAGTGTAAAATTGTACTTTGTTATGTAAATTTAATTTATTTTATTTCTGAGCCTGAAAATTTTCCATGACTATTTTCAATCTGCATTTCCTCATATGAACTTTCGGTTCATGTACTTTCCACAATAGCTAATCATGGAACCATGTTCCAGACTCTGTGCTTGAGTGCTTCACGAACAGAACCTCATCTAATTCCCAAAGTGCCCTTTATAATGAATGGCTAACATAGTCCTACACGGACCAGCAGCCAAGTGCTTCTCCAGCTTCTTAGAGCATGTTCATTTTCTTGTCCTTGTCATGCTTCCTCTGCCACAGGACTTTGCACACATGCTGTTACCTCTACCTTGAATATTCCCTCATACTCCTCTTCACCTAGTTAACACTTCATAATTCTTCAGATAACAGTTTGGTGGTCACTTTCCCAGAGAAGCCTTCCTTGACCTCCCTAAATATATCGAGTAAGTTCTCAGCACCATGTGTTATTTTTAAAAGTTTCTTCTTCCCCCAACCTCACCCCAGCTGAATTGAAGGTATTCATAGCACTTATTACAGTTCCAGTTTTACATTTATTTGTCTGATTATTTGATTAATGTCTGCTTTCCCATCAGATTGTAGCTCCACAAAGGCAAGGCTCAGATTTAGTTCTGCATATCTTGATATCCTCAGCGTCCAGCATAGTATTTGCTATGTAGTAGACACTGAGGGTCAGAGAAATTAAACAACTTACCTAAGGTCATGGATTTCATAAGTGGTAGAACTCAGATTTGAAATAAAGCTGTTTAACTTTTGAGCTTGTGCTCTTGGTCCTCTCCTGCCACCCCGCTCTATTGCTTCCAATTTATCCATTGGTCTTAACTTCTTAAACTTAAAAAAATCATAGAATATAACATATACACAGAAAATGCTTTAAACACAAACATACAATTTAACAGTTAGTAATAAAGCAGCCATCTATATAAGCTTCACTCAGATCAAGAAGTAGAATATTGCCCACACCCCAGAAATCCCTTGGGTGTCCTTCCAGATCACAACTGCCCCCAACTCCCACCTGACTAGAGGTAAACACTATCATGAGATTATTTTTTTCTTTGTTTTTCAGCATAGCTTCAAGGCATATATATCACTAAGCAAAAGAGATTAATTTTACATGTTTTTGAATTCTATGTAAATAAAGTCATGTTATATATACATTTTTAATATCTTCCTTCTTTCACTACATTGTGTTTCTAAAATTCATTTGGTTGCATGTAGCTGGGTCTTAATTCTTTCTAATTATTTTTATGAATTCTGTCAAGGTTCCATATATGCAATTACTGTTGTGATCACAGAGTGCATGGAGAGAGGCCAAGCAGTCACTTAGGGTGGTATTAACTATTTTGGATCACCATAGTCCCGTGTCTTGACTTTAGCTTTGCTGATCTAAAAATTCAATTTTGTCAGTATGCTGAGAGTGATGAGGATCAGGCAAACACATAAGAAATTCACCAGAAACAAGAATGCCAATTTATTAATTTGGGGCAGAGGAAAATCACTATCAAACAGAGTAGAAGTTTGCATTGGCTGGCCAGCATATTCTCTAAATTTGGGGAGAAACTTACATGAGAAGCCAATGATAATCAGAAAGTTGCTTGAAGAGCATAGTGATTTTAATGGCCTCAACTGTGATGGTATGAAGTCTTCATCTCCCTGTTTGAATCCTCAGGCTGGTGGCCACCACTCTTTTCTGGACAACACTAGGGATTTTACTTTCCTTCTTCTAAGCTTAATGAGGGCCATCCTCTTCCATTAATGTATTTTTTTTATCCAATTGATGATAATTTACAGAGGAATAGGTATTCACTTTGGTCAACTACTGCAACCGATTGTGGTTTTATGACATGTACATTTTAGCCACTGTATTAAATATGGGTTAAGGCTTGGTTATGTGTTTTTATGCTGGTCAATTTGCTGCATGTCTTTATGTTTAAAACTCCTTAGATGTTTTTTTTCTTTTCTACATTGGAGGTAGTTGAGGCATCTTGATTTAGAAAGCATGTGTAAAAGTATGAATTGTGTAGAAAAAGTGAGAGCTTAGCTAATGACAAGTGTGCTAAATATGCATATATGAGCTCATTGGATGTCTATATGTATTTGTTCAAAGGCTGGATATGAATACAGAGATATGAACACAGCTTCATGTAGGTAGGGTAAGTTGAGTACAGTGTATTTTCTTCCTTCTAAAAAATGTTTTGGAGTGAAGAAACCACAAAGGGAAATACAAATAACAAAAATATCACTAATAACACTTTACTGATCAAATGCACCTATACTTAAAACATTATAATCCTAATGTTGACCAGCTTTCAGAAATATGCAGTCTCCTACATTGCTGGTATACCAGTCTCATACATTGCTGATATAACTTTCTGGAGGCAAAATTTGTATATGGGTTCTGATATGTATTTAGTAATATGGATCAAAAGCCTTTAAAATGAGCAAATTCTTTGGTCATTCCAAAAAATTCATCTGAAGGAAATAATGAAAGATTTTATATAGATTTTGGCCACCTATTGTAATATTGTTCATAATTATTGTTTAGGAAGATTGGAAGCAACTTAAATGTCCAATAGTATAAAGGAGCGGGTTAAGTAACTCATGTTGCATCTCATACAATAGAATACTCTGCCACCATTAAAAATTATGTAGAATAATAGAAATTGATAAGTAAAGAGAGAAAGTTACAAAACCCTGTATGCAGTGTGATTCCATCTTCATTTCACACGTATAGATAAAAGTTGGAATGTAATATTTTGAAATATTAAGAATGATTAACTGAGTAGTGGGGCTATAGGTGATTTTTATTTATTTATTTTTTTTTGGTGTTTTTTTTTTTTTGTGGTACGCGGGCCTCTCACTGTTGTGGCCTCTCCCGTTGCGGAGCACAGGCTCTGGACGCGCAGGCTCAGCGGCCATGGCTCACGGGCCCAGCCTCTCCGCGCCATATGGGATCCTCACGGACCGGGGCACGAACCCGTGTCCCCTGCATGGGCAGTGGGACTCTCAACCACTGCGCCACCAGGGAAGCCCTATAGGTGATTTTTAATCATCTTTTCTGGGTCCTCTATATTCTAAAATTTCTTCAATTAATATGCATTACTAAAAAATATGCATTACTTTTTTATTTAAAAATCTATATCAGGGCCTCCCTGGTGGCGCAGTGGTTGAGAGTCCGCCTGCCGATGCAGGGGATACGGGTTCGTGCCCCGGTCTGGGAGGATCCCATATGCCGCGGAGCGGCTGGGCCCGTGAGCCATGGCTGCTGGGCCTGCGCATCCGGAGCCTGTGCTCCGCAACGGGAGAGGCCACAACAGTGAGAGGCCCGCATACCGCAAAAAAAAGAAAAAAAAAAAAATCTATATCAAAATTTTTCCTTTAGTGTTGTTGGAATCCATTTAAATAATAAAAAGCCAAAAAAAAAGGAGTTTTATATTTCCTGGAGATGAGGTGCTTTTGTAGAAAAGGTAAATATCGTATTTATTAAATACAAAGACATATTTATTAAATATGAAGGATTCAATGAACCCTAATAGAAAGAAGGTATCCAGTTGTGAAGGTCAAGTACTAATGACGGTTTATAATGCACTAGAAGTCAGACGGGTATTATAGCAGCTTCTGGAGACTTATCATAGACAGACCAGAGAAGACCTGGATACATCTTAGTTCTATAGAGAAGATCTAGATACATCCTAGTTCTATATTTATTTATGGTAACAACACTAGCCAAGCAGTCACGAACACAGTACCTCCTGCATAGCAAGTGCCCAAACATCTGTTGAATTGAAATGACTCATTTATGTGAATCAGCCTATGACTTGAACATACTTATCAGCATTTCCTGACTTTTGTGCCCATTAAGGTGTCGTTTTTTGCTGCTTCCACTGGAATAAATATATCACATTACCTCTAAAGCTAATTTCTCCCAATTGCATCTCCAGTCTTTCACTAGGGACCATCCAGGCCCACATTTTCAGTTATTCACAGGACATTTAAAATACATTTTAAGTACATGTCTTGCCATATCCTCACATTGTATTTATCTAAAGCTGAACCACTTGGTTTACTCACCCCAGTTTAGCTATTGCTACCCACCTGCTCACTTACCTGACTATTGGATGGCCGCCCAATCCCCTAAGTTTGTCTGTCTAGCTGGAGACGATTGTATGCACGCTCAGGGCCAGTTCAGTCTTGTCCCGCATTCCTACTAGTGGTACCCTTGTTTACTGGATGTAGAGGCCTGAGCTCCTAATTCCGTTTCTTAGCATTCATGCTTTCTCTATCCCGTTGGAGGCTTGGAATAGATAGTACTGACCTGCATTGAGGAACTATCTTGAGAAACTCTGGAGACAGCCCAGCTTTGAGTCCCCTCTTCTGCCTGGCACAGGAGGGCCAAGACTGATTTTTCCCACACCCAAATGTAACTTATGCTGTTTTCTATACAATAGTGTAGTCCTCCAAGGCAAAGGTATTGTGGTATTGTGCTTCCTTTTTCCTTTCCGTTCTCTTTTGGGAGTGACCTCAGTTCATTTACTAGTAATTACTTTTCTAGTCAATAAGATGAACATGCAATAGGTTCAGTCCTGATTCCTAGAGATTCAGGGCCAGGACCTCGGTTCTGTTTTCCTGTCTTGAAAGGAAAGGGGTAGCATAGCCCACAAACCAAATCAGCTTACTGTTAGCTTATCAAGCATGAACAGAATCTGGTTTCTCATACATTCCAACTTATCAGGGGCTCAGGAGGCCCCTTTTCTTTATTCCCTCAGCAACTTTTCCTTATTCCCCAATTCTTGTTGGTGCTGCCTCTAGGGAACTCACACCCACTTGGTGATTGGTAGAGAAATACTTTCTCCCTTTAACCTATCTTTTCTCCCCCAATCCCAGCCCACCCCTATAGCCCTACTTTCTCTTCTATACCCTTTTGCTTCCTACCCTCAGAGTTTCTCTTTTTCTGGTGAGGTTTATCAGTTCTCCGTCCTAAGTTGGCTCTGATTTTTTCTCTGTTGGGGTGTTGGAGCCTGGGGGGTCTAGCAGGGAGAGAAGGGGAATGAGAAAAAGATCTTCACAGTGGTTTGACCTCTAGGTAAGATATCTGAAAAAAAAAAATCTTTCACGCTTTCCAAATTAACAATTCTACAGGCATTTCCTATGTGATGTTCTGCTAAAAGAATGTCCCCATTTGTCATCCAGCCAGATAACTCTGGGAGAAGGAACAGAGTAGGAAATAAAAAGCCATTCTCTCCCATTGTTGAAGGTGGCAGTGAAGACAGCTAAACAAACATAGGCTAAACACACACACACACACACACACACACACACAACTTTTATCTGTGAAATTTTACCCAATTAATTTAGGCATATCTTTCAAAAAAAGCTTTGCCTATGGCATTCTCCCTGGAAAGCATTCCACAAGCAAGCAAAGCAAAACAGATAAAAACAGTGTAACGGAGTATGCACGAGGCCCTGTTCTGGAAATTTTTAGAATGAACTGCTCTGGGAGTTGACATCTTTTCAGCTGCCCTGGAATCAATGGCAACCTGAAAATTATCATTCTGAAGGTGCACAAGAGCAGAGCAAGCTGAAAAATTGGTATAACTTGGAAATTGGTACAAACTGGAAATAGTTTATATTCTTTCATGTATTTGTGCCACATCCTTAAATTTCCAAACTAGTCCACTTACATCCATCTTGGTGTAAAAATATGCTGTATAATGATCATTTCAGCGTCTCTCCTCCTAAATCCAATTCTGAAAACCCACAAGAATTCAAACCATGGTAAGAAATTAGGATTTAAGAACTAATTGTATACCTGCTTTTAAATAGGTTGCCTGTGTCTGATGTAACTCTAGAAACAACAAAAAAAATGGTCATTAGAACAATACATGCTGGCATTTGTGGTCCAGCAGATAAACAGGCAGTGGCTGTCTGTTCCATTTGTCATCCTTTGTTGGAAAAAGCTTACACTCCTATACTTTGAATTATTATAATAATTAATGATCTATTTATTATTTGGAAAGTATCACTTTAATTAGATTCTAGATATTTGATAATTCTTTGTATTTTGGACTCCCAGCTAACAAATCTTTCATGACCCCAACTTTTTTTCTCTCCTTGCAGACTCAGTTATCAGGTTATCCTGAGCTAATTTTGAAATCTAATGATGAGTTTAGATGATTTGTTGGAACAAATTTCTATTCTCAACTACCTCTTTTATCTCTCTGTCTCTCTGTGTCATCATTCCTTTATTTTAGGCTCTCCCTTCCTCACCCATTTTTTTTTATGACTTGGTTATGAGTGTCCTTAAGTAAACTCCTACAGATACACACACTTCCTAATTATGTGAAAACTCTATATGAAATATAAAAAACTAAGTAAAATAATTAACAATTCCCTTCTTTTTAAGTTTTTCTTGTTGCCAGTCACATGAGAGAAGTTCTTTTTCTATTTCCTTATTTCTCTCTATTAGTTTACCCTATGGAACAAAATAGATCATAATTATGGGTGAGAAAAGCAAAAACAGTACCAGGTATATATTTATGAGAAAGGAAAAGGGACCCATAGTTTTAAAGAAGCGATGTTACATATAATTGTCAGTGACATCAGTTTGTACAATCTTGAAAGAACTTAGAAATCAATCTTTGGAAGGCTCATAATTGTGGGACAGTAGCAAACATGGAGAAATTAGCTTGGGTCCAACTGGGGAGAATTTTAAGTACCTGACTAAGGAGTTTTGACTTTTTCCTGGTAGCAAGGGGGATTCACTGAAGTAGTTTTTAGCATGAGAGAGATAAGAAAAGCAATACTTTAGTAAGATTAAGTTAGCATAATTATACCTAATGGATTTGAACAGAGAAAGAGAAAAGTATGAAGATGAGTTAAGAAGCAACTGTAACAGTTCAAGCTTTAAGGGAAAGGGCCTGAATTAGAGTATCTGTAGGGGCATAGGAAGGAAAGTTGATGCAAAATGTTGCATGGGAAGAATCAGTTACACTTGCTGACTGAGTTAGAGGTGGGAATTGTGGGAAGTGGGGAACCAAAACTAACTCTCAGTTTCTAGAGTATGGTTGCCTGAGGTAAAGATAGTGCCATTGGCATTAACTGTAGGGACGGTGATAATTTTAGTTTTAGATGTGCTGAGTTTGAGGTTGAAGTAAGACACCCAGGTGGAAATGTCTAGGGTATGGTTGGAAATTCAGGAATGGCACTTAATAGTCAAATCTTAATGAAGAAATTTGAGAGTTATCCGATAGGAGTTGGAATTATAATGCAATTTGAATTAGTTAAATAAATTTTAAAAACTGGTATGCCTTCTATTAGAGATGATATCTCTGAGCAAATGTATTTAGTGAGAAGAGCAGAGAGTTGAGGACTTAACTTTGGAACCTTGGATAATTCACAATTAGAAGATAGAAGCAGACATAGAGGCAGTAAGAAAGAATGAGAAGAGGGAAAGAGAAGTCAGAGAAGAAAGAGGAGAACCAAAATAATGTAGACTAATAAGGGCAAAGGGAGGAGGAAATTTCAAGAAGGAAGTTAAGTTAAAGAGAATGAAGACTGAGAAGATGCTGAGGCATCTGACCCATAGGAAGTAATTAATGATTTTCATGTGACCAAGTCACTATTAAATAGTGGGCAAATAATGAAAATTATTTTCTGTAGTTCAGTTCTAATAAATAAATAAAGTTCTAATAAATATTTATTAGCTATCAGAGATGTTTTTCCCTTATCTTTCTCAAATTTAGAAGGGTAGATAAAGGTCAGATCTACTAAATGCAGTTTCTTCGAATGATAAGGGAGTTGAAATCTAGGACAAGGTTGATTTATCAGAAGGAGCTAAAGAGGAACTATCATTTACTCTGACCTGAAATTTTGCTCTATACTATAATGTTGGCAAGTGAGAATAATTTTATTTATTTATTGTTTTATATAGTAACAATACCTTTTCTTTATTAAACATGTACTCTGTACCAGTGTTTCACATACGATAACTCACTTAATTCACCCACAACTCTAAGGTAACTATCCCCCCATTTTACTTACAAAGCAACTGAGACACAGAAAGATTAAATAACTTGCCCAGCTTCACTCAGCCAGTAACTGTGGGAGTCAGAATTCAAATCCTAGTTTATCCAACTCAAAAATATACATCAGAATAAACCACAGAGCTGTTAACAATACAGATGCCCACCCACCTCCAGTGACTGCCATTGACTAAGTCATGGGTGCAGATCATGGTACAGGTTAAGCCCCACCTCAGGTTCTAGACTACCTCAGTGTAGTTTAAAATAGCCCTGTAATAGCTGTAAAGAAAGTAAGTCAAACTTTTAATATCTGACTCTTTGGGTGGAACACAGGGTGTGTTCAGAAGATATTATTTTTTAAATATTCACTGGTTTTACCTCTAAGTTTTAGCTATTTGCAACTCAGCAAAGTGTGACCTTTTCACTTCTCCAAATGTCACTAAACTCTGTTGTCCTTATGCTCTGAGGCTCTGTTCTGAATGCAACCAGCCCTAGAGGACACTAAAACAGCTGAAGTGGAATGTTTGGACAGTGGAGAAGGAAAGCTCTCTGGAGATAGCTTCTTACCTCTTTTCTCTAGGATGATTTGATTGAATTACTGTAATTTTATTACAGACGCTGAAAAGACTATCCACCAAGTATAAGGCAGATAAAACCTATCCCGCAACTGAGGCTGAGAGGCCCAAGAATATCAAGAAAAACAGATATAAGGATATCTTGCCCTGTAAGTTTCATTTCTCCCTTTAAACTTGTACCTTCTCTCAAATTCAATCATCTTATCTCTTTTTACCCATTGGTTGCTGTTCCTAATCCTAGACCATGGCTTTGACAAATTAATTTGTACTGTATATGACTACAAAAGAACATTCATTCATTCATTCAGTCTTCAAACACTAATGAGCATCCACTACTCACGGTGCTAGTTCCTGACTTACAGAAAGCCCTCTAACCAAACCCTCTTAATTAGTCTGTCTTTCTTTTATATTATAGATGACCACAGTCGAGTAGAGCTGTCCATGATAACCTCTGATGAGGATTCCAGCTACATCAATGCCAACTTCATTAAGGTACATCCAATATTCCATATTTCTCTAGGTACCTAAAAAAATGGGGTAGAGGGGGGAGGGAGGGATACTGGACAAGAAGGAGAGTATATTATTTGTAGTCACCCCATGTAATTTCTGTTCCCCTTTAGGGAGTTTTGGGACCCAAGGCTTATATTGCCACCCAGGGACCTTTGCCTACAACTGTCCTGGACTTCTGGCGGATGATTTGGGAATACAGTGTCCTGGTTAGTGCAGAGCTACTTTTGTTACTATATTCTCTAGTTTTTAGGGAGGAAGGGGAGAGGGTGTCAGGATATGTGACTGAAGTTTCCTGTGTACATTCAAATCTGTGCTTTTTGGGGTCAGTCACTAGAATTTTGGTGTTCAGGCACCTTTTAGTCAAAGTCAGAATGTCACTATTGTTCAAGAAAATAAAAGTTCTCAACTTGACAGTCTCATTTGTTAACAAGAATTTACTGATTTGAATAGAGAAAAGGGAAGTGAGGACAGAGAGAAAGAAGGGTAGGAGCAACATTTTATAATCTATTAGGATTTCTTTTTTGGTTATAAAACAATAAAAGAATAAATAACACGTTTTGACTCTGGGACCCATGTATTAGCTGCTTTTTTGAACTATATCATGTTTAAGTTTCCATCTATTTCATCCCCCCAGATCATTGTTATGGCATGCATGGAGTTTGAAATGGGGAAGGTGAGTTGCCTTCTAGTAAACCTAAAGGTAAAGGAAAGAAGAAAAAGAAGGGGGAACCTTGGTAGCAGAACTTTCCTTAACTTAGGTGACTTGGTAAAAATTTATGCTCATCTTCCTAGTTTTCAGTTTGGGAATGCCAAATGACTCTCAAGGCTTTTTTTTTTTTTTTTTTTTTTAAACCTCTGAGAACCTCTTTCGCCATTTTCCCAGTAGACTCTGTGTTTTAAAATAAAAATAAGGTATACTTTTTAAAGTAACAATTCATTTTCCTGTTGTTTTTAATCAGATATTTTAAACTGCCAGTCAGAGCTTCTTTTGTGTTGCCCAGAATGGCCTTTACTAGCCACGTGTGGCTAGTGAGCACTTGAAATATGGCTGGTGTGACTGTGGAACTCAATTATTTTATTTTAATGAATTTAAATGTAAAGACTGATATTCAATTCAGTTATTGGAAAACCTTGTTTGGAACAACTTGGGTATGTGAATCTTTTTCAACCATAAATTTTATGAAATCTAAATGGAAATTAAATATTTCCAGTTAAAGTTTAGCATATTAATTGAAATGTGCTGTAAATATAAAATACACACTAGATATTGATGACAGTTTAAAAATGTCAAATATCTAATAACTGTTTTATATTGAGTACATGTTGAAAACATTTTTGATGTATTTGGCTAAGTAAGATATATTATTAAAATTAATTCCACCTTTTTACATTTTTGAATGTGGCTCTTAGAAAAATTTTAATTACATATGTAGCTCGTATTATATTTCTATTGAACAATGCTCTTCAAACCTACTGTTGCCATTCTGAGTTGATACAATTCCAGTTAAAACCAGGGGAACTTGGGGTTTCAGTTAGCTCGTGCGGCTTTGTTTTAATCCTTTTGAAACACTGAAAATGTCAGATCCCTATTTCTAGTTTTTCGGACTTCCAGGAAGTCTGCAATTTGTATATCCTTTAATGTTAGTTTTCCCATCTTTGGAGAATCCAGACATGGGTTGAAGCCCTAGGGGGTTAGAAATTCCTAACCTAAGGAGAAGGATACAGCTGAATTTGCTTCTGAATGAGGGAGGGGGTTTTCTTACCCAGAAAAGACTAGCATATATGGAGGGAAATCACTACATTCTGCTTTGTGCAACAGAAAAAATGTGAGCGCTATTGGGCTGAGCCAGGAGAAATGCAACTGCAACTTGGCCCTTTCTCCATATCCTGTGTAAGTATGATGTCTATTTCCATTATGGTTGAGCAAATGCTCCAGGACTTACTTTATAGAGAGTAGTCTTTGAATATTAGTCTTTGAAATAACTAATATTTAAATTTACTTCTTAGGAAGCTGAAAGTAAAAAATCTGATTATACAATCAGGACTCTACAAGCCAAGTTCAATAGTGTAAGTATAGAACACCAGAGGTAACCTCAAAGCCTGCAGAAATCAGTCAAGTAAATATATATGTGCAAGTAAATATATATGTATGTGATGGAGTCTGGGCATAAGATAATAGGAAGTGGTAGGGCCTTTGATGTTCTGGATAAATCATCATAACCAAAAGAGACATTTCGTGTAATCTGTGTTCCCCAACCTACTCCATACCAATGGCACAATATGAAATGACAATATTTCTAGGATGAATAGAGGCTGTATACCGTGTGTAGAGGCTGGAAACCAACTTGAGAGCTCAAGCTGCTTGGTTTCTCTAAGGCAAAGGGATTAGTACATCAACGCACCTGTGACCCATTTGAAGCACACCAGTTGGGAAGTTCTGGTTTGAACCATTTTCATATCTGCATTCTCTTGTGAGTGGGGCAGATAGAGACAGGCCAATGGTAAGTGACCTGAAATTACTTGTAATTGTTCTTAGAAGGCATATGGTCCCCGAGGCCTATAGGGAAGAATTCTCCATAAACTGCAAAAAAAATATAGATAGATGCTACTTTGTAGGTCAGAGTAATCTTGTGATAGAATGAGGTGAAGCCTTAATCTTGAACTCTCCTTTTATTCTGGCTATTTTTATAGGAAACTCGAACCATCTACCAGTTCCATTACAAGAACTGGCCAGACCACGATGTGCCTTCATCTATAGACCCTATTCTTGAGCTCATCTGGGATGTGCGTTGTTACCAAGAGGATAACAGTGTTCCCATATGCATTCACTGCAGGTATGATGCTGTTGGATGAACCTTCTACCCAGAATAAACCAAATGTCACCGTCTGGCCAAGACTCCTGCTTTAACTGAAGGAAGACTGACTTTGTTGGAATTTAAAGTCTGCATAAGATGTAGGCTCCTAATTCTAGACTCACTTCTTCCAGTCAGTCAGAAAGGAATGAAGCTTAAAATTAGAATGATTGAAAGAGAAAAGTCAATAGCAGAAACTATAATAAATTCAACCTGAGCATTAAATTAATATTTTTTTCTGATAAATTACTTGTGAACAGCACAGCTCTAGAGACTTTTTGTGGTGAGAAGTTGCCTAGGATCTGTCCTGAGGTTTGGTGTAGCGTGTGGCAATTGAAGCATGTTCTGAGAAATGGTAGGGTTTAGAGAGTTTCATGGGCTCTAGATTTCTTCTTCCTCATACCTGCCCATGAAAATTTCCAGCTACTGTCAAAGATCCACTCTCTGCAAATATACATGCTACTGTGATCTTTCATTTCAGTGCTGGTTGTGGAAGGACTGGTGTTATCTGTGCTATTGATTATATGTGGATGTTGCTAAAAGATGGGGTGAGTTTCTCTCAACAGGCACTTGCCATTTTCTTAACCTTGCTACTTTTAGACTTAGAAATTGTTTGGTTCTTCAAAACATCTATCTCCACCATTCATCTTTTCTAGAATATTCACTTGTAGATTTGCTTTGTCAGACGATTAATTTAGTTCCTAAGTTGGTGGTCTCAAAATGTGGTCCCCAGACAAGAAGCTTCAGTATCACCTGAGAAATTGTTAGAAATGCAAAATTTGGGGCCCCACCTCAGATGAACTGAGCAAAAACTCTTGGGGGGAAGGCAGGGACGGCCCAGCAAGCACTCCAGGTGCTTCTGGAGAGAAGTAGTTTTGAGAACCACAGCCCTGAATCACAGTTACCCTTCCTTTAGACACGCTTCTTTAGCAGATGAACTCAGTTTACTGCAAATTTTGTGTTCCAATCTGTAAATTTTTATTTTTTAAGTCTAACAGGAAATGAGAAGTTTAAAATATGGGCTTTAGACCTATTTGCAAACTTCTTTTAGTTCACTAAACTCTCATACTTACTCACCTACTGAGATTTCTCCCTCATTATATTTTTAACTTCAGACATTTGATCACCCCATGTGAAATCATTTTGAAGAGTTTCTTCAGTATTTTGTAGGCTCTAAATCATGGTGCAAGTGATGAGAAACCTCATTAGTTTAAAAAATGCCTTCCTTTTTCTAGATAGCGATAAAGGAGTAAGATATTTTTTCCTTTTATTTGGTAGATAATTCCTGAGAACTTCAGTGTTTTTAGTTTGATCCAGGAAATGCGAACACAGAGGCCTTCATTAGTTCAAACTCAGGTATGGACTGTGGTGAATAATATAACATGTCTGAGTCTGGTTTCGTCTCTCTGTTTAATAATAATAAGGCATCCAAAAACAGCTGACTACTTTACTATCAAGGGTTTTATTCCATTCCTATTTCCTCTAACTCTGAATATCCCAATATTTTTCCTGTATCCCTTGCTCTGGACCAAATTCCTTTCATTCCTTATATTTTATAGCATGTTCAGAAAATATTAAGAAAACAATACAAAATTTCTTACAAAGGATGTTGAAAAAATTCAACAAGCTGTTTGACTTATTACAAAGAAATAGCTGGGTCAGGTTAACTTGAAATTTTGTAGTGGTACTTCATTTCTGAAACCATGGAAAATCAGAGATCTGTAATTTCTTCTTCAGGAGGTGGTAACAGAATCTGCAGAATGAAGTCTATATGCTCATTTTAGAAAATGATAAAAAATTTTAAAAATCATCCATAATCCTGTTGCCTAGAGGGAGCCACTGTTAATATTTTTCTAGTTTCTCCTGGTCTTTATTCTTTGCATATTAAAAAATATTACCAAAAAAACCATAATTACAATCATACTATATATATGATTATATATGTATCACAGTATTTTAACCTACCCCAGATTGCTCACACTTTTATTCCGTTAGAAATGCTTTTCCCCTGTTCTCTCCTCTCCAGCTCACGTTCTACCTCCTAGGTAAAACATTCCCAGCCCAAATCTCTCACTTTCTACAGTATTAATTCCACCCATATTTCTACACCAATAATTTTACCTATATTTCTAAATGGTCTTCATCTTTAAGATAGAGTTTAGCATTCACCCATTCATTCTTTCATCAAACATTTATAGGTATTTATTAGGTAAGAGGCATTTTTACATAATTTGTTAGAACTTCTTATTGCTTAAACAACAAGAAATTAAAGTGTTTAAAGCACTTACAAATGAACTTGCACATAGGTTTAGAAGTAAAACAATTGACAATGGCAGTTCAGATATTTTCATCTAGAAGTTGTAAATCGAGGGGAAAAAATTAAGAGCTATTATATTATAAAGCTTCTGTTTGGCCCACACAGGTTTTCCACTAATAGTTAGTGGAAAAAAAGGATTCTTTTTCATCTGTTGACTGTAGGTGTTTTCTATATTCAACGTGTAGGGGGGAAAGTTTATGTGAAATGAAAGTATTGGCTGGTTTAGTGCTGTCAGACTTAAAAGAAGGCCGATCCATATAGATGTATAAAGATTCCAGGAAGTATGCAACCTAGTTGTATAACATTAAATTATAATACTGAATCAATAAATAAAGCCATACTCCATTTCAGAAAAAGTCCATTTCAGACCTACTTTTAAGAGTTGGAAGACAGCTGAAACAATTTTAAGTTAACCTTCACATTTTGGCATTATTAACAACTATTTGAACAAATCTACCAGCTATAGCTGCTTTTTTATGACACTGATCTAGCCAGGAGATAGATAGCACTGTAACCAGATGAGTACTTCCTGTCTGATTTTTCTCTCTTCTTAAAAAAATTGAAGAGTGTACCAATGGCTGTGTTGGGTGATATAGACTCTGCATTGTTCTCCTGCTATGATTATTTTTGGAAAAAAATATATTTTGTTTGTATAAGATTGTGTGAAGTGTCATAGAAGACCCTGAATAGGCCCATTCAGATGAAAAGTAGATCCAAAATCAAGTGCTCAAGCAGGTACAGAGGCAAAAACAGAGTGATAAAAACCCATGAACCTTGTAGAGGTCTCATTTCTCTACAGTGAAATCCCTTTATTACCACAAATTTCCAAACTCTATTCAAGGGTCTACTTTTTTTGGTATCTTTGCTAAGACAGAATTTCAGCAGCTTGATATAAGTGCACTAAAGTAAGAGTCAAAAGATTGAGGTTCTAACCAAAGACATGGAAATTACTTCTGAATGATCTTGGACAAATTGTAAATAGGTATAACAACGTAGCTACTTTATAGATCGATCGTGAGCCATGTTAAGTAATACATCTTGAAGCTATCTATTTAGCCATCAACCATGTCTATCTACCTTTTCCTGCAAGAGGTGAATTACAAAAAAAAAAATGTGCATCCAGGATGGAATAAAAAACAATTTTTTTTTTGGCTCCATGGCATGTGGGATCTTAGTTCCCCAGCCAGGCATCAAACCTGTTCCCCTTGCAATGGAAGCACAGAGTCTTAACTACTGGACCACCAAGGAAGTCCCTGAAATAACAATTTTAAAGTGTGAACAAGGAAAACAGAATTAGAGAGATGATGGTGGAAGGAGAGATAAGTAAGAAAGTGGGGTTAGAGCATAAAAAGCATGCTGCAAGGTCATTGTATATTAGCTAGAGGTAGATAAAATAGTTAGCTGTTTCTAGAAGCCTAAAAATGCTTTGAAATCTGACATGGGCTACACAGACATAAGGCACTGTAATTAAACTAATGTTTCAGATCTGCTATACTATGATTTGATTGGTGTTCATATTCCTGAAATCTGGTTAGTTCACCAAGTTTTTGTTTTTGTTTGTTCCGGTTTGCAATGCTCTTCAGGAACAGTATGAACTGGTCTACAATGCTGTATTAGAACTATTTAAGAGACAGATGGATGTTATCAGGGATAAACACTCTGGAACAGAGGTACATTTTAAATTTGATATTTTGTAAAATAATTCTTTTCATGTTTGATTTTGGTCAAGGGATTTCAGATTAGTTGCAGGACAACTTATACTTTATCATCACAACTAAATTGGAGTGTCAGGTGTGCATGGGGCTGCACTATAAATCTCTTGTGGAGGACAATTTAATTGAAGTACTTTAACTTAGAAAATTAATCTCTTGGTTAACCTATTGCATACCATTTTCAGCTAAATTTAGAAACAATAGGAGTGGGTGAAAGGGTAAGCATATATTCTGTTTCCATGTTTTAAACAGTTGTGTGGCAATTTAGAAGTGAGAGTAACAATTACAAAGTGAAATTATAGTTGAGTACTGATGTGATTTTTCAGGTTACTCTAGCCTCATTTTCATTGCATATGTATCATCAAATTTTGAGAATATTTTAGAATAGCTAAAGGATTCTTAGCTGAAAATGTTAGGTATAAAAACAGTTATGATTTGACCAAATTCTAATTTAAAAATATTGAGCATTCTAGATATGTTATTTTGATCTCATCACAAAAATTGATGTCAAATATTTACTGTTTAATCACAAAGTGTTAGATTCTGAGCAAACCTTAATAAGACAAAATTATTGGTTTACCTTCCAGGGTGTATGTAACATATACAAATTAATTTAATTTTTAATATCTCATTTTTGTATTATGAGTCTGAAAATATTCACTGAGAACCTACTGTTTTCACAACATTAGGAATACAAAGTATATAAGACATAACCCTAATATCATAACTCCTATCACTTGAATGATGAAGCACAAGGAGTGAAAGAAAGCCAAAAAACTGTTGAGGTTAGGGAATGAACTAAGCAATCCTATAGTTAACGTCAACTCCGGAGAAACAATGTAGGGGAAGGAGATGGAAACAAGAATATAGTTGCCAGACATTGTTACTTATATCCTGTTCATGCCTGCTTCATTGGCTAGTACTCCCAGAACAAGTTTAAATAATAGAGGTGATATACATGACCTAATTTTAATGGGAGAGATTCTCATGTTTCACTACTAGGTATGATGCTGATTTGATTGGAGATATATTTTTTAATTGTTTAAGAAAGTATTAATTGACTTCTATTTTATTAAGAATTTTTTTGGAAAGAATGTTGAATTCTGTCAACTGCATATCTTTGCATTTATAGAATGATCACATGAATTTTCTCCTTTGACATATTGAAACAGTCATATCTTTGGATTTGTTAATATCAAGCCATCCTTCATCTTAGAATAAAACCTTCTTGAACAAAGAATATTCTCTTAATGTGCTGCTGGAGTACATGGGTTAATATTTTATTTAGGTTCCAGGAAATATCAGTACTCAGATTTAGCCCAGTAGTAGTGCCATGGCTCCAGGCAGTTGAGTTGTTTGGAGTGTGCTCTTAGTCAATAAATGGGAACATAGGAACATGGTTCAACCTCCCACAGAGGGAATTGATTAACACCAGCCAAGGAGGACTTCTGTTTCTGGGAAGATCGAGTAGACATACTTTTCCCTATTCCTTCTACTAAATACAACTAGAAACCCTGGACAATATATATAAAACAAATATAAGAAGACTCTGAAAGATGGAGCGAAGACAGACCACTAGGGACCTTGAGACCTGAGGAATGACATGATGGTGAGTTCCTTGGGTTTTCTTTTTCTTCATATATCATGGATTTGGAACTGAAGAAACCAACAACTTGGAAATGCCAACAGTGCAGACAAAATACCCCCAACAAAATACTGCTCTCTCTAGCCAAAGGACCAGGAAAGGGACAGCCCAGCAAGCCAGAAAATTTTCAGATAATTACTCTACTTCAGTCAACACCAAAGAAAAAAATGGCCCCCAACCCCACCTATGCCAGCAAAGAAGTGGAGAACCTAGATTCCCACCCTCACAAAGACTGTGATAAAGAGAAGGTTAGTGGGTCAGATATGTGTATTCTCTGTCACATCAGATGGACAGTGCTAATGTGTCATTCTTGTGAGCATTCTAATAAAGAAATACATATATCCGTTAAAAAAAGAGAGAGAGAGAGAGAAGGTCAAGTAAAGAGCTAGGTATTTCATCCCCACTGGCCTGCAATGAGGTTTCCTTGCAGTGTCAGTAGAGACCACGTGGGGAGCCTGACTTTCCACCTGGCAGTAACCCAGTGCCCCCATGCCGCTCCACTGATGGAGTGTCAGAAGAGGCCTAGTGGAGAGTCAGGACTTTCACCATCATCCAGCAGTAATGAGGCCACCCCGACCACAGTGTCAGTAGAGACCACATGGAGAGCCTCTCCCAAGGTGTCTCCCTTCAGGTGTCAACAGAGACTGTGAGGAAACTGATGGAGGTAGAATCCACTTGGCAATAGCAAGGCACTAATGAGGCAGCACCCCCTCCCTCCTCTTTCCCCTGTCAGAATGGATTTTAAAAAGGAGAAGCTAAAAGGGAGGGTTTAACTAAGATCCAGAGACTTATAACAGTACAAAAATATCTAAGTTTCATGTGAAAATCACTTGTCATACCAAGAACCAGGAGGATTGTAAACCAAATGAGTAAAAGACGGTCAATAGATGACAACACTGAGATGACAGAGGTGTAAGATTATCTGACAAAGATTCTAAAGTAGCCATGATTAAAATGCTTCAGTAAACAATTACAAGCATGCTTAAAACAATAGAAAGCCTCAGCAAAGAAAGATAAAGACCTGCCAAAGAAACAGAAGATATAAAGAAGAAACAAAAGGAAATTTTAGAGTTGAAAAATAACAGTAATGGAAACAAAATAGCTCAGTAGATGGGCTCAACAGCAGAATACAGGGTACAAGGAAAGAATTAATGAACTGAAAGACAGAACAATAGAAATTGCCCAATCTGAACAACAGAAATAAAATAGACTAAAAAATAAAATAAAATAAAAATAAAAAGTAGACAGAGCCTCAGGAAGCTAAGTGACTATAACAAAAACCCTAACATTAGTGTCATTGACATCCAAGAAGGAAAGGAGAAAAAAGACATGTCTAAAAAAGTACTGAAAGAATCATCACAGTTAAACTTCTGAAAACTAAATACAAAAATTCTAGGAAGCAGCCAAAGAAAAATGATCTTAACTCTAGGGGAAAAACAATTAGAATGAAAGTGAATTTTTCATCAGAAACCATGGAGGCCAGAAGGAAGTGGCACAATATTTTACAAGTGCTGAAGGAAAAAAGCTGTCAACAGAATCCGATACCCAGTAAAAAAAATATCCTTCAGGAATAAAGGGGAAATCAAGACAGTCTCCGATGAAGAAAAACTAAGGGAATTTGTTGCCAGTAGACCTACCCTAAAAAAAAAAAAAAAAAAAAGGCAGAGTTCTAAATAGAAAGGAAATGATGAAAAAAGGAAGAACATGGTAAGCAACATGGGTAAATATAATAGGTTTTCCTCCTCCTCTTGAGTTTTCTAAATTGCTTAATGATTGAAGCAAAAATTATAACACTGATGTGGTTCTAAATGTATTAGAGGAAATATTTAAGACCATTATACTGTAAAAAAAAAAAAGGAAGGGTTAGGCATGTAAAGGGAGGTAACACTTCCGTATTGAACTAGTAAAATGATGACACGTATAGGCTTTCATAAGTTATGAATATATAATATAATAACTAGAGCCACCCCTACAAAAACTGTACAAAGATATATCTTAAAAAACACTATAGGTAAATCAAAATGAAATTCCAAAGATGCAGGAAAGAGAAAAAGGCAGGAAAAAGAAAAGAGAAATGAGAAACAGAAAAAACAGAAAACAAAATATAAAGTTGGAGACTTAAGCCCTACCATATTAATAATTAAATTAAATGTAAATGGTACAAATACACCAATTAACAGATTGGCAGAGTGTATTGAAAACATGACCCAACTATATGCTCTCTGTAAGAAACACACTTCAAATATATAGGTTGGTTTAAAATAAAGGATTGGAAAAAAGATATATCCTATAAACATTAATAAAAGGAAAGCAGAAGTAGCTATATTAATACCAGATAGACTTCAGAGTAAAGAAAATTATCACAGTTAGGGAGGGACATTGTACAATGATAAAAGGGTCAATCCCCCAATAAGATGTAGCAATCATAAGTGTGTATGGACCAAACAGAGCTGCAAGATATGTGAAGCAAAAACTGATAGAACTAAAAGGAGCAATAGAAAACCCCACAGTTATAGTTGGAGACTTCAAAACCCCTCTCTCAAGAACTGATAGAAAACTCAACAGAAAGTCAGCAAGAATATATGAGAACTTAGCAACACCATTGACAAACAGGATCAAGTTGATATTTATAGGACGCTCCACCCAACAATACAAGGATATACATTCTTTTCAAGTGCTGATTGAATATATACCAAGATGGATCATATCCTGGGCCATTAAACCATCTCAAAAATATAAAGAACTGATATCATATAGAATGTATTCTCTGACTACTATGGAATCAAACTAGAAGTCAATAGCAGAAGATAACAAGAAAAGATCCAAACACTTGGAAACTACACCAGACTCTTCTAAATAATTCATTGAGTCAGAAAGGAAGTTTCAAAGGAAATTTCTAAAAAACACATTGAACTGAATAAAAATGAGAATACCACATATCTAAATTTGTCGTACAGAGCTCCAGTAGTGCTGGGAGGGAAGTTTATAGCCACCTACATGCATACATTAGAAAACAGTAAATGTCTCAAATCAATAATCTGAGCTCCCACTTTATGAATCTAGGGGAAAAAAGAAGAGTGAAATAAACCCAAGAGAAACAGAAGGAAGGAAATAGTAAAGAGTATAAATCAATGAAATTGAAAACAGGAAAACAAAAGAGAAAAATCAGTGAACCAAAGATCTGGTTCTTTGAAGAGATCAACAAAATTGACAAACTTCTAGGAAGAATGATAAAGGAAAAAAGGGAAAAAAAATAAAAATTACCAATATCAGGAATGCAAAAGGGGCTATTTCTATAGACTTTTCAGATATCAAAAGGATAATAAAGGATATAATATGAACAACTCAACACATACACATATGACAACTTAGATAAAATAATGTATTACTTCCCAAAAAAACACAAACTACCACAGTTCACTCAACATGATATAATTTGAATAGCCTCATAATGATAAAGAAAACTGAATTCATAATTTAAAAATTTCCCAAAAAGAAATGTCCAGGCTCACATAGTTTCACTTGAGAATTCTACCAAATCTTTAAGAAAGAATTAACACCAATTTTACACAGTCTTTACCAGAAAATAGATGAGGAGGAGACAATTCTCCATTCATATTTTTTATTGTGGTAAAACTACAGTATTTTTACCACTATGGAAAAAATTACCATTTTAACCATTTTAAAATATGAGTGGAATTTAGTACCTTCACAATGTGTGTGACCATCATTACTGTTTATTTCTAGAAAATTTTCATCATTCTAAACAGAAACTCTCCATCCCCTGTACCTGAATCCCTAATAGTTTCTATTCTACTTTCTGTCTCTATGAATTTGCCTATTCTAGGTACATGATATAAGTGTAGTCATATAAATAAGCCTTTTATCTGGCTTATTTCATGTAACATAATGTTTCAAGGTTCATCCATTTTGTAATGTATATCAGAATTTCATTCCTTTTTATGGCTTTATAATATTCCATTGTGTGTAATACCACATTTTACTTATCCATTCATCTGTTGATGGACACTTGGGTTGTTTCCACCTTTTGGCTATTGTGAATAATGCTCTTATAAAAATTGGTGTACAAATACTTGTTCAAGTCCCTATTTTAAATTATTTTGGGTATATACCCAGAAGTGGAATTGCTGGATCATGCAGTAATTCTATGTTTAATTTTTTAAGGTACTGCCACACTGTTTTTCACAGTGGCTGCAAAATTTTACATCCTCACCAGCATTGCACAAAGGTTCCAATTCCTCCACCTTCTTGCTAATGCTGGGTATTTTCTGTTTTTTGTTTGTTTGTTTGTTTTTGTTTTTTAAGATAATAGCCATCCTAACGAGTGTGAAGTGGTATTTACGGCCTGGATTTTCATTTCCCTAATGATTAGTGATGTTGAACAGCTTTTCATGTGCTTACTGGCCTTTTGTACATCTTCTTTGGACAAATATCTATCCAAGTCCTTTTGCTCTTTTTTTCCCTAGGTTTTCTTTGTGGTAAAATATACATAAAATTTACTACCTTAACCAATTTTAGGTGTATAGTTCAGTGATATTATGTACATTCGTATCATTGTGCAACCATCACCACCATCCATTTCCAGAACTCCTTTCATCTTGCAAAACTGAAACTTTATACCCATTAAACACTAAGTCCCCATTCCTCCCTAAGCCCAGCCCTTAGCAACCACCATTCTGCTTTCTCTCCCTATGAATTTGACTACTCTAGGTACCTCACTAGTACTTGTTAGTTTTTACTTTTGTTTATTTGTTTTTTAGATAATAGCCACTCTAATGGGTGTAAAGTAGTATCTCATTGTGGTTCTGGTTAACATTTTCCTGGTTAGTGATGTTAAGCATCTTTGCATGTGCTCATTGGCCATTTGTATATCATCTTTGGAAAAATGTCTATTCAAGCCTTTTGCCCATTTAAAAAAAATTTGTTTTATGGAAGTATAGTTGATTTACAATGTTATGTTAGTTTCTGCTGTACGGCAAAATGATTCAGTTATACATATATATATGTATATGTATATATTCTTTTCCATTATGGTTTATTACAGGATATTGAATATTGTTCCCTGTGCTATACAGTAGGACCTTGTTGTTTATCCATTCTATATATAATGGTTTGCATCTCTTAATAGCCATCCTTCCATCCAAACTTCCAGTCTATTCCTCTTCTACCTCTCCTCCCCCATGGCAACCACAATCCTGTTCTCTGTGTCTATGAGTCTGTTTCTATTTCATGGACAAGTGATATCATATGGTATTTGTCTTTCTCTTGCTTAGTTCATTTATAATGATAATCTCTAGGTTCATCCATGTTGCTGCAAATGGCATTATTTCATTCTTTTTTATGGCTGGGTAATATTCTATTGTATATATATACCACATCTTCTTTATCCATTCATTTGTTCATGGGCATTTAGGCTGCTTCCATGTCTTGGCTATTACAAACTGTGCTGCTATGAACATAGGGGTGCATGTATCTTTTCTTTTTTTTTTGTTTATTTGTTGAAAGAAATTTTCTTTTCTTTCTTTCTTTCTTTTTTTAAAAAAATATTTTCAAATTATACTTTTGTCTGGATATATGCTCAGGATTAGGATTGCTGGATTGTATGGCAACTCTATTTTTAGTTTTTTGAGGACTGTTTTTCATCAATTTACATTCCCACCAACAGTGTAGGAGGGTTCCCTTTTCTCCACACCCTCTCCAATATTTGTTATTTGTAGACTTTTTAATGATGGTCATTTGGACTGGTGTGAGGTGGTACTTCATTATAGTTTTGATTTGCATTTCTCTAATAATTAGTGATGATGAGCATCTTTTCATGTGCCTATTGGCCATCTGTATGTCTTCTTTGGAGAAATGTCTACTTAGGTCTTCTGCCCATTTTTTTGATTAGGGTTGTTTGTTTTTTTTGTTATTGAGTTGTGTGAGCAGTTTGTATATTTTGGAAATTAAGCCCTTGTTGATTGCATCATTTGCAAATATTTTCTCCCAGTCCCTAGGTTGTCTTTTTGTTTGTTTCTGGCTTCCTTTGCTGTGCAAAAGCTTGTAAGTTTGATCAGGTCCCATGTGTTTATTTTTTGCTTTGATTTCTATTGCCTTGGGGGAATGACCTAAGAAAACATTGGTGTGATTTATGTCAGAGAATGTCTTGCCTATGTTCTTTTCCAGGAGTTTTATGGTGTCATGTCTTATATTTAAGTCTTTAAGCCATTTTGAGTTTATTTTTGTGTATGGTGTGAGGGTGTGTTCTAATGTTATTGTTTTACATGCAGCTGTCCAACTTTCCCAACACCACTTGTTGAAGAGACTGTCCTTTCTCCATAGTATATTCTTGCCTCCTTTGTTGAAGATTAATTGACTGAAGGTGTGGGGTTATTTCTGGGCTCTCTATTCTTTTCCATTGATCCATATGTCTGTTTTTGTGTCTTCTGCCCATTTTTGAGTTGGTCATTGTTGAGTTTTAGCAGTTCTCTATATATTCTGGATATTAATCCCTTATCAGATATGTGATTTGAAAATATTGTCTCCCTTTCTGTGTGTTGCCCTTTTACTCTGTTGATTGTGCACTTTGATGCATAAGTTTTCAGTTTTCATAAAATCCAATTTGTCTATTTTTTATTTTTATTTATTTTTAATAAATTTATTGATCTATTTATGGCTGCATTGGGTCTTCATTGCTGCACGTGGGCTTTCTCTAGTTGCAGCGAGCAGAGGCTACTCTTAGTTGCGGTGTGTGGGCTTCTCATTGCAGTGGATTCTCTTGTTGTAGAGCAGGGGCTCTAGGCACGTGGGCTTCAGTAATTGTGGCACGTGGGCTCAGTAGATGTGGCATGCAGGCTCAGTAGTTGTGGCACACTGGCTTAGTTGCTCCGTGGCATGTGGGATCTTCCCGGACCAGGGCTCAAATCCGTGTCCCCTGCATTGGCAGGCGGATCTTAACCATTGTGTGACCAGGGAAGTCCTGTCTATTTTTCATTTTGTTGATAGTGCCTTTGGTGTTATATCCAAGAAATCATTGTCAAATCCAATGTCATGAAGCTTTCCATGTTTTCTTCTAAGAGTTTTAGTTTTAGCTCTTATGTTTAGGTATTTGATCCATTTTGAGTTAATCTTTGTATTTACTGCAAGAGTCCAACTTCATTCTTCTGCATGTAGATGCCCAGTTTTCCCAGCACCATTTGTTGAAAAGACTGTCTTTTCTCCATTGAATGCTCTTGGCAGCCTCATCAAAACCAAATTACTCATAAGTGTGAGCTTATTGTTAGGCTCTCTATTTTATTCCATTAGTCTATATAGCTGTCCAGTGTCAGTACCATACTGCTTTATTACTGCATCTTTGTAGTACCTTTTGAAATCAGGAAGTATGAGTCCTACAACTTTGCTCTTCTTTTCCAAGATTGTTTTGGCTATTCAGAGTCCCTTGAGATTCTGCATGAATTTTTTTAACATCTTTATTGGAGTATAATTGCTTTACATTGGTGTGTTAGTTTCTGCTTTATAACAAAGTGAATCACCTATACATATACATATATCCCCATATCTCCTCCCTCTTGCGTCTCCCTCCCACCCTCCCTATCCCACCCCTCTACGTGGTCACAAAGCTGATCTCCCTGTGCTATGAGGCTGCTTCCCACTAGCTATCTATTTTACATTTGGTAGTATATATAAGTCCATGCCACTCTCTCACTTCATCCCAGCTTACCCTTCCCATTCCCTGTGTCCTCAAGGGCATTCTCTACATCTACATCTATATTGCTGTCCTGCCCCTAGGTTCTTCAGAAACATTTTTTTTTTAGATTCCATATATATGTGTTAGCATATGGTATTTGTTTTTGTCTTTCTGACTTACTTCACTCTGTATGACAGTCTCTATGTCCATCCACCTCACTACAAATAACTCAATTTTGTTTCTTTTTATGGCAGAGTAATATTCCATTGTATATATGCACCACATCTTCTTTATCCATTTATCTGTCAATGGACAGATAAATGTATTGTAAATAAAGCTGCAAAGAACATTGTGGTACATGACTCTTTTTGAATTATGGTTTTCTCAGGGTATATGCCCAGTAGTGGGATTGCTGGGTCGTATGGAAGTTCTAGTTTTAGATTTTTAAGGAACCTCCATACTGTTCTCCATAGTGGCTGTATCGATTTACATTCCCACGAACAGTACAAGAGGGTTCTCTTTTTCCACACGCTCTCCAGCATTTATTGTTTGTAGACATTTTGATGATGGCCATTCTGACTGGTGTGAGGTGATACCTCATTGTACTTTTGATTTGCATTTCTCTAATGATTAGTGATGTTGAGCATCCTTTCATGTGGTTGTTGGCAATCTGTATATCTTCTTTGGAGAAATGTCTATTTAGGTCTTCTGCCCATTTTTGGATTGGGTTGTTTGTTTTTTTGATATTGAGCTGCATGAGCTACTTGTAAATTTTGGAGATGAATCCTTTGTCAGTTGCTTCATTTGCAAATATTTTCTCCCATTCCGAGGGCTGTCTTTTTGTCTTGATTATGGTTTCCTTTGCTGTGCAAAAGCTTTTAAGTTTCATTAGGTCCCATTTGTTTATTTTTGTTTTTATTTCCATTTCTCTAGGATATGGGTCAAAGAGGATATTTCTGTGATTTATGTCATAGAGTGTTCTGCCTGTGTTTTCCTCTAAGAGTTTCACAGTGTCTGGCCTTACATTTAGGTCTTTAATCCATTTTGAGTTTATTTTTGTGTATGGTGTTAGGTAATGTTCTAATTTCATTCTTTTACATGTAGCTGTCCAGTTTTCCCAGTACCACTTATTGAAGAGGCTGTCTTTTCTCCATTGTATATTCTTGCCTCCTTTATCAAAAATAAAGTGACCATATGTGCGTGGGTTTATCTCTGGGCTTTCTATCCTGTTCCATTGATCTATATTCCTATTTCTGTGCCAGTACCATACTGTCTTGATTAAAGTAGCTTTGTAGTATAATCTGAAGTCTGGGAGCCTGATTCTTCCAGCTCCACTTTTCTTTCTCAAGATTGTTTTTGCTATTCGGGATCTTTTGTGTTTCCATACAAATTGTGAAATTTTTTGTTCTAGTTCTGTGAAAAATGCCATTGGTAGTTTGATAGGGATTGCACTGAATCTGTAGATTGCTCTGGGTAGTATAGTCATTTTCACAATGTGGATTCTTCCAATCCAAGAACATGGTATATCTCTCCATCTGTTTGTATCATCTTTAATTTCTTTCATCAGTGTCTTTTAGTTTTCTGCATACAGGTCTTTTGTCTCCTTAGGTAGGTTTATTCCTAGGTATTTTATTCTTTTTGTTGCAATGGTAAATGGGAGTGTTTCCTTAGTTTCTCATTCAGATGTTTCATCATTAGTGTATAGGAATGCAAGAGATTTCTGTGCATTCATTTTGTATCCTGCTACTCTACCAAATTCATTGATTAGCTCTAGTAGTTTTCTGGTACAGTCTTTACGATTCTCTACGTATAGTATTGTGTCATCTGCAAACAGTGACAGCTTTGCTTCTTCCTTTCTGATTTGTATTCCTTTTATTTCTGTTTCTTCTCTGATTGCTGTGGCTAAAACTTCCAAAACTATGTTGAATAACAGTGGTGAGAGTGGGCAAACTTGCCTTGTTCCTGATCTTAGTGGAAATGGTTTCAGTTTTTCACCATTGAGAACAAAGTTGGCTGTGGGTTTGTCATATATGGCCTTTATTATGTTGAGGTAAGTTCCCTCTATGCCTACTTTCTGCAGAGTTTTTTATCATAAATGGGTGTAGAATTTTGTCAAAAGCTTTTTCTGCATCTATTGAGATGATCATATGGTTTTTCTCCTTCAATTTGTTAATATGGTGTATCACATTTGCATATATTGAAGAACACTTGCATTCCTGGGATAAACCCCACGTGATCATGGTGTATGATCCTTTCAATGTGCTGTTGGACTCTGTTTGCTAGTATTTTGTTGAGGATTTTTACATCTATGTTCATCGGGATATTGGTCTGTAGTTTTCTTTCTTTGTGACATCTTTGTCTGGTTTTGGTATCAGGGTGATGGTGACCTTGTAGAATGAGTTTGGGAGTGTTCCTCCCTCTGCTATATTTTGGAAGAGTTTGAGAAGGATAGGTGTTAGCTCTTCTCTAAATGCTTGATAGAATTCGCCTGTGAAGCCATCTGGCCCTGTACTTTTGTCTGTTGGAAGATTTTTAACCACAGTCTCAACTTCAGTGCTTGTGACTGGTCTGTTTTTATTTTCTATTTATTCCTGGTTCAGTCTCGGGAGGTTGTGCTTTTCTAAGAATTTGTCCATTTCCTCCAGCTTGTCCATTTTATTGGCTTATAGTTTCTTTTAGTAATCTCTCATGATCCTTTGTATTTCTGCAGCATCAGTTGTTACTTCTCCTTTTTCATTTCTAATTCTATTGATTTGAGTCTTCTCCCTTTTTTTCTTGATGAGTCTGGCTAGTGATTTATCTATTTTGTTTATCTTCTCAAAGAATCATCTTTTAGTGTTATTGATCTTCACTATTGTTTTCTTCATTTCTTTTTCATTTATTTCTGATCTGATCTTTATGATTTCTTTCATTCTTCTAACTTTGGGAGTTTTTTGTTCTTCTTTCTCTAATTGCTTTAGGTATAAGGTTAGGTTGTTTATCTGAGATGTTTCTTGTTTCTTGAGGTAGGATTGTATTGCTGTAAACTTCCTTCTTACAACTGCTTTTCCTGCATCCCATAGGTTTTGGTCGTCGTGTTTTCATTGTCATTTGTTTTTAGGTATTTTTTGATTTCCTCTTTAATTTCTTCAGTAATCTCTTGGTTATTAAGTAGTGTATTGTTTAGCCTCCATGTGTTTGTATTTGTTCTGTAATTGATATCTAGTCTCATAGCATTGTGGTCAGAAAAAATACTTGATACAATTTCAATTTTCTTAAATTTACCAAGGCTTGATTTGTGACCCAAGATATGATCTATCCTGGAGGATATTCCATGAGCACTTGAAAAGAAAGTGTATTCTGTTGTTTTTGGATGGAATGTCCTATAAATATCAATTAAGTCCATCTTGTTTAATGTATCATTTAAAGCTTGTGTTTCCGTATTTATTTTCATTTTGGATGATCCGTCCATTGATGAAAGTGGGGTGTTAAAGTCCCCTACTATGATTGTGTTACTGTCGATTTCCTCTTTTATGGCTGTTAGCATTTGCCTTATGTATTGAGGTGCTCTTATGTTGGGTGCATAAATATTTACAATTGTTATATCTTTTTCTTGGATTGATCCCTTGATCATTATGTAGTGTCCTTCTTTGTCTCTTGAAATAGTGTTTATTTTACAGTCTATTTTGTCTGATATGATAAGTGCTACTCCAGCTTTCTTTTGATTTCCATTTGCATGGAATATCTTTTTCCATCCCCTTACTTTCAGTCTGTATATGTCCCTAGGTGTGAAGTGGGTCTCTTGTAGATAGCATATATAAGGGTCTTGTTTTTGTATCCATTCAGCCAGTCTGTGTCTTTTGGTTGGAGCATTTAATCCATTTACATTTAAGGTAGTTATTGATATGTATGTTCCTATTACCATTTTCTTGATTGTTTTGGATTTGTTGTTGTAGGTCTGTTCCTTCTCTTGTGTTTCCTGCCTAGAGAAGTTCCTTTAGCATTTGTTGTAAAGCTGCTTTGGTGGAGCTGAATTCTCTTAGCTCTTGCTTGTCTCTAAAGCTTTTAGTTTCTCTGTCGAATGTGAATGAGACCCTTGCTGGATAGAGTAATCTTGGTTGTAGGTTTTTCCCTTTCATCACTTTAAATATGTCCTGCCACTCCCTTCTGGCTTGCAGAGTTTCTGCTGAAAGATCAGTTGTTAACCTTATGGGGATTCCCTCGTATGTTATTTGTTGTCTTTCCCTTGCTGCTTTTAATATTTTTTCTTTGTATTTAATATTTGATAGTTTGATTAATATGTGTCTTGGCGTGTTCCTCCTTGGATTTATCCTGTATCTCTGTTCTTCCTGCACTTGATTAACTATTTCTTTTCCCATATTAGGGAAGTTTTCAACTATAGTCCTTCAAATATTTTCTCAGTCCCTTTCTTTTTCTCTTCTTCTGGACCCCTATAAGTAGAATGTTGGTGCATTTTCTGTTTTCCCAGAGGTCTATAAGACTGTCCTCAATTCTTTTCATTCTTTTTTCTTTATTCTGCTCTGTAGTAGTTATTTCCACTATTTTATCTTCCAGGTCACTTATCCCTTCTTCTGCCTTAGTTATTCTGCTATTGATTCCTTCTAGAGAATTTTTTATTTCATTTATTGTGGTGTTCATCATTGTTTGTTTGCTCTTTAGTTCTTCTAGTTCTCCTTGTTAACCATTTCTTGTATTTCCTCCATTGTATTTCCAAGATTTTGTATCATCTTTACTATCATTACTCTGAATTCTTTTTCAGGTACACTGCCTATTTCCTCTTCATTTGTTTGGTCTGGTGGGTTTTTACCTTTCTCCTTCATCTGCTGTGTATTTTCTGTCTTCTCATTTTGCTTAACTTACTGTGTCTGGGGTCTCCTTTTTGCAGGCTGCAGGTTCATAGTTCCTGTTGTTTTTGGTGTCTGCCTGCAGTGGCTAATGTTGGTTCACTGGGTTGTGTAAGCTTCCTGGTGGAGGGGACTGTGTTCTGGTGATGAGGCTGGATCTTGTCATTCAGGTGGGCAGGACTGCGTCTGATGGTGTGTTTTGGGGTGTCTGTGACCTTATTATGATTTTAAGCAGCCTCTCTGCTAGTGGGTGGTGTTGTGTCCCTGTCTTGCTTGTTGTTTGGCATAAGGTGTCCAGCACTATAGCTTGCTGGTCGTTGAGTGGAGCTGGGACTTTGCGTTGAGATGTAGATCTCTGGGAGAGCTTTAGCTGTTTGATATTACTTGGAGCTAGGAGGTCTCTGGTAGACCAATGTCCTGAACTCGGCTCTCTCACCTCAGAGGCACAGGCCTGACACCCGGCCAGAGCACCAAGACCCTGTAGCCACACGGCTCAGAAGAAAAGGGAGAAAAAAAGAAAGAAAGAAAGAAAGAGAAAAATGAATAAAATAAAGCTAATAAAATAAAAAATAAATATTAAAAATATAAATAAATTAAAAAGCAATTAAAAAGAATAAAAAAAGAAAGAAGAGAGTAACCAAACCAAAAAACAAATCCATGAATGATAACAAGCACTAAAAACTATACTAAAAAAAAAAAAAAAACAGACAGACAGAACCCTAAGACAAATGGTACAAGCAAAGTTATAGAGAAAATCACACAAAGTAGCATACACATACTCACTCACAGAAAGAGAAAATGGAAAAAAATATATATATATATTTATAAAGGAGGAAGAGAGCAACCAAATCAATAACCAAATCTACCAATGATAATAAACTCTAAACACTAAACTAAGATAAACATAAAATCAGAAACAAATTAGATGCAGAAAGGAAACCCCAAGTCTACAGTTGCTCCCAAAGTCCACTGGTCCTCCATTTTGGGATGATTTGTTGTTTATTCAGGTATTCCAGAGATGCAGGGTACATCAAGTTGATTGTGCAGATTTAATCCGCTGCTCCTGAGGCTGCTGGGAGGAATTTCCCTTTCTCTTCTTTGTTTGCACAGCTCTTGGGGTTCAGCTTTGGATTTGGCCCCGCCTCTGCACGAGGTTGCCTGAGGGCGTCCTTTGGGAAGTCTGAGGTCTTCTGACAGTGTTCAGTAGGTGTTCTGTAGGAGTTGTTCCACATGTAGATGTATTTCTGATGTATTTGTGGGGAGGAAGGGGATCTCCACGTCTTACTCCTCCACCATCTTGAAGGTCTCTCTCTGCATGAATTTTAAGATGAGGTTTTCTATTTCTGCAGAAGCACCTTTGGAATTTTTATAGGGATTGCATTGAATCTGTAGATCACTTTGAGTAATGTTATTGTAACAATATAATGTCTTCCGCTTCATGAACATCGAATGTCTCTCTATTTTATTTGTCAGCAATGGTTTTTAGTTTTCAGTATATAAGTCTTTCACTTCCTTGGTTAAGTTTATTCCTTAGTATGTATATTTTTGATACATATATACATATTAGAATTGCTTTCCTAATTTCCTTTTCAGAATGTTTATTGCTAATAAACAATAATAAACAGTATAGTAGTGCAGCTGGCTTTTGTGTGTTGATTATATATTCTGCAATTTTGCTGAATTGGTTTATTAGCTCTAGCGTTTTTTTTTTATGGGTGTGTGTAGAATCTTTCAACATATAAAATTATGTCATCTGCAAATGAATATAACTTTACTTCCTCCTTTCCCATTTTGATGCCTTTATTTGTTTGTTTGTTTGTTTTCTTACCTAATTGCTCTGGCTAGAACTTCTGGTATTATGTTGAATAAAAATGGCAAAAATTGGCATCCTTATCTTATGCCTGTTCTTGGGGGAAAGCTTTCAGTCCTTCACCTTTGAGTATGATATTAGCTGTGGGTTTTTCATATATGGCCTTTATCATGTTGAGGAAGTTCCCTTATATTCCCAGTTTATTAAGTATTTTTATCATGAATCTGTTAAATTTTTTTCTGCATCAATCAATATGATCATGTGGGTTTCTTCTCCTTAATTCTATTTTTTTGTGTGTGTGGTATGCGGGCCTCTCACTGTTGTGGCCTCTCCTGTTGCGGAGCACAGGCTCCAGACACGCAGGCCCAGCGGCCATGGCCCATGGGCCCAGCCGCTCCGTGGCATGTGGGATCCTCCCGGACTGGGGCACAGACCCGTGTCCCCTGCATTGGCAGGCGGACTCTCAACCACTGCGCCACCTGGGAAACCCCCTTAATTCTATTAATATGATATATTACACTGATTAATTTTTGAATGTTGAACCATCCTTGCACTCTGGAAATAAATCTCACTTGGTCATGGTGTGTAATCCTTTTACTATGCTGAACTCAGTTTGCTAGTATTTTATTGAGGACTTTTTTTTTTTTTTTTGCGGTACGCGGGCCTCTCACTGTTGTGGCCTCTCCCGTTGCAGAGCACAGGCTCTGGACACGCAGGCTCAGCAGCCATGGCTCACAGACCTAGCAGCTCCGTGGCATGTGGGATCCTCCCGGACAGGGGCACGAACCTGTGTCCCCTGCATTGGCAGGCGGACTCTCAACCACTGCGCCACCAGGGAAGCCCTATTGAGGACTTTTGCATCAATATTCATAAAGAATATTGGTCTGTGGTTTTCTTTTGCCTGTAGCACCTTTGTCTAGCTTTGGCAACAGGGAATTACTGTCCTCATTGAATGACTTAGGAGTGTCATTCAAGTTTTAGGAAGAGTTTGTGCAGGATTGGTGTTTATTCTTCCTTAAATGTTTGGTACAATTCACCAATGAAGCCATCTGGTTCTGGACTTTTCTTTGTTGGGAAAATATGTGATTACTGATTCAGCCTGCTTACTAGTTGTAGGTCTATTTAGATTTTCCATTTCTTTCTGAGTCAGTTTTGGTTGATCATATGTTTTTAGGAATTTGTCCATTTAATCCAGGTTATACAATTTGTTGGCATATGATTATTAATATTATTATCTTATACTTTTTGTTTCTGTGAAATTAGTAGAAATGTCCCCACTTTTATTTCTGTAATTTGAGATTTTAGCAATTTCAGTCTTCTCTTTTTCCCTTAGTCAGTCTCTAGCTAAACGTTTGTGAATTTTACAGATCTTTTCAAAGGATCAAATTTTGGTTTTGTTGGTTTTCTCCATTGTTTTCTCTATTTCATTTATCTGTGCTCTAATCTTTTAATATTTCCTTCCTTCTGCTAGCTTTGGGTTTAGTTTGTTCTTTTTCTAGTTCCTTAAGGTATAAAGTTAGGTAATTAATTTGAAATCTTTCTTCCAGGCATTCACAGCTGTAAATTTACCTCTAAGCACTGCTTTTACTGTATTCCATACATTTTGGTATGATGTATTTTCATTCATTTCTAAGTATTCTCTAATTTCTATTGTGATTTCTCCTTTGACTCATTGGTTGTTTAAGATTGTTTAATTTACACATACTTGTAAATTTTCCAGGTTTCCTTCTTTTATTGATTTCTAGTTTCAATCCATTATGATTGAAAAAGATACTTTGTATGACTTCTCTCTTTTAAAATTTATTAAAGCTTGTTTTGTGGCCTAACATCTGGTCTATCCTGGAGAATGTCCCATATATGTTTGAGAATAATGTATGTTTTGTTGGGTAGAGTGTTCTATGAGTGTTTATTAGTTCTTATTTGTTTACATGATTGTTCATGTCTGTCCTCTGTCTCCTGTTGATCTGATTTTTCTATTCATTATTGAACATGAAGTATTAAAGTCTCTGTATCAGTTTACTAGGCTTACTGTAACAAGTACCACAAACCAAGGAGGGCTTAAAACAACAAATTAATTTTTCACAGTTCTGGAGTCACAAAGTCTAAAATTAAGGTGTCAGCAAGGCCATGCTCTCTCTCATAGCTCTAGGGGAAGAATCTCCCTTGCCTATTGCTATTTTTTGGTTTTTCCAGCAATCCTTGCTGTTCTTTGGCTTGCAAATACATTACTGCAGTCCAGTCTCTGCCTCCATCATCACACCACATTCTCCCTGTGTGTCTCTGAGTCTCTCTTTTCTCTTTCTGTAAGGACACAAGTCATTGCATTAGGGCCCACCCTAATCCAATATGACCTCAACTTAACTAATTACATCTGCAAAGACCCTATTTCCAAATAAGGTCACATTCACAGATTTCAGGGATTAGATTTCAACATACATTTTTGAGAGTTACAATTAAACCCACTGCAGGTGGAATCTTATAATTGCTGACTTTTAAAAAAAAATATTGAAACATCCCCAAAGGCCGGATACATTGTACAATTGATGGTAGCTTGGATTCCATGAGCCATAGTAACAAATTTCATAATGTGATAATTCCTATGAAGAAAATAAAGATTGAGAGTGTTTGGGCAAGTGGGTGGGAGTGTGATTTTAGGTTGAGTGGTCAAGGAAGGTTTCCTTATGTAGGTGACATTTAAGTAGAGAATAATTACTTAGAAAGAGCCAGCCATGCAAAATCTGGAGCAAAAGTATTTCAGTCAGAGGGAATAGTAAGAGTAAAAGCCTTAAATTGGTAACGAGTTTGGAATGGAATGGCAAGAAAACCAGTATAACTGGAGCACAGTAAGGAAGAAAAATGTAGAACAAGATAAGTATGAGGACATAACATAAAAGATTGAGATGATGAAAGTTCTGAAAGATATATATATATATATATATATATATATATATATATATATATATATATATATTTTTTTTTTTTTCGGTACGTGGGCCTCTCACTGTTGTGGCCTCTCCCGTTGCGGAGCACAGGCTCCGGACGCGCAGGCTCAGCAGCCATGGCTCACAGGCCTAGCTGCTCCACGGCATGTGGGATCTTCCCGGACTGGGGCACAAACCCATGACCCCTGCATTGGCAGGCGGACTCTCAACCATTGCACCACCAGGGAAGCCCTAAAGTTATATTTTAAATAAACAACATTTTAGAACTTCCACATATGAAAAGATGATGCTATAAGCAAATCCTTCTTAATTTCTATAACACTATTTAATCCTTTATTTTAATCACATACATTTCAGTATGTGAACAAGTTATTTCTGGGTTCAATATTTTGGAAACTCATATGACTTTCATGAATTATTTTAAATCTTTATATTTTCTGAAAAATACCTTTTTAGTCTTATGAATGCTAAAATCTCTCGTGGCCATTGCTTCACTAAAAAACAATCTCTTACTTCTCTTGAAGGTTCAAGCAAAGTATTCAGTTTCTAAGCAAAATCCCAATCTAGAAGCAGATTCTTATTCTCCTAATTTACCAAAAAGGTGAGTATAATTTTACACATCTAAATGTTGTCTAATTGTGTCTGGGAGGAAAATCTCATGCTTATATCTCATTGTGATGCTGAGAAGAGGATATGGGAAGAGACCTCTTTGGGATATGGTATCATCATTACTTTCTTTTTGTTTCAGCATCATAAAAGAAGCAAAAGTGATGAACCAACAGAGCAAAGGAAGGATAAGGGTGAAAAGTGCAGAAGCTTCTTCCTTTGACCTCAGGATTTCTGAAATAAATGAAAAGGAAGGGTTAGTAATGCACCCTTCTAAACAGAGCAGTTCTTTAGAGTTTTTGGAGCTAAATTGTGGTTGTAACAAAAATGCTGACACAACCATGAAATGGGAGAGAAAGGTGTTCCCAAAAGCTGGGGAGCCTCTTCAGAAGCATCAAAGTTTGGACTTGAGCTCCATTTTGTTTGGAGCACATCCTAACTCTAAACCTGTAAATGCAGCAGGAAGATGTTTTAATTTAAAGGGGCCAATAATGCGGACCAAATCAACTCCCTTTGAATTGATGCAACAGAGAGACACCAAAGAGTTGGACGTCAAGGAAAGTTTTTATTTGGAATCTCACCCACACAATTCATGTCTTGAGCAGGCTCAAAAAGTGATGCATGTTTCTTCAGCAGAACTGAATTACTCACCATCGTATGACTCTAAGCATCAAATGTGCAATGCCTCTAATGCAAATCAGCATGACTCTGGTGTTTTTAAAGTACTTTCTTACATGTCTTTAGTAGAAGATCCTTATTTTTCATCATTGTCTCCAAGTAGTGCTGGTTCTAAGATGTCTCTTGATTTACCTGAGAAGCAAGATGAAACTGCTTTACCTTGTTCTTCACTGCCAAAATCTTCTACAACCCTCTTTCCTTATTACAATTCACGTGATTCTTTAGCACTGAATCCTCTGACCAATTTCCCCCCACCACTGAGCCAAGAGACAGCAGTAGTAGGTAAGTTATTTTTAAAAGTTTGTACAGCACTTTAGATTTGACTCTGTTTCTATAAGATTTGGTTTTGTCTTACCCCCCCACCCTCTTATCCTTCTCTGCTTCCTTCTCCTTTTTCTCCTCCTCAAAAAAATAAATTCCATGAGTGTTTTGATGATGTGATGAGTTGCAAATAGCAATAACAAATACATAATATTCCATGAAACAAGCAATAGTAGAGGCAATCAGATCTGGTACAGGACCTATGCCAGCAGGCGTGCTTCTAAAGGCAGCAGTCCTCATTCCTAGAAGTGTCTATCAAATGTCCACAATTTTGTTATACAGCAGAAACTAACACAACATTGTAAAGCAATTATACTCCAGTAAAGATGTTAAAAAAAGAAGTCCACAATTTATCCTTAGCATGCAGAAGCAACTTCCAAAAGAACATCAGAAAAGATTTGATCAACAGCACCACATGGTCACTCAGAATTTTTGTTAGAGAATCATGTGTCTATACTAAATTGAACAGATTGCTAAGAATTGAATTCTCTTCCTGCAGGAGTTGGAAGAGGAGGACTTGATTTCCTCTTGTCCTTTTATAATAACTTTATAGATGAGGATATATGTTCAGTATTCTGTATGATATTTTAATCTTATATGACTTTAATTTCATATTTTATCTCTTATAGTTCTGTATTTTTTCATATTATGCATATTGTTTCATATTACTGAGTGGTTTGAAAGTAGGAGTAAATATTTGGTTAGATAATTATAATAGTTTGATATGAAAGAAGATGTTGTGAAAGAAGAGTTAAAGCAAGTTTAACTCTCTTAGATATGTCATCAGAAATTGATAAAGAACGGTCCACCTAGGTAGGAAGTAGGGAAAGCTTTTTCTCTATGACATTATTTACTGTCCAGAGTTCCTCAATAGATACGTAGATGCATAGTTTTGTTATAAAAATATTTCATCTGGATCTAGTTTCTTCTTTGGTTAGAAGTAAGGATTACATACTTTGATCTTGTTTTATGATTTAAAGAAATTTTATTTTTCTAGATACCTATAGTTCCTTAAACTTCCCTGAGTGTCAGCATTAGAAACCAAATCCTTATCTTCAAGGATTGTAGCAACATTGACATGTATGCCATCTGGTGGCAGTTTCTCATAATAGCATTTAAATTCTATAAAAATTCTGAATACTTCTATAGAAAACCTTGTTATACCATTTTTTTGTAAACAGGAAAAATATCAATATTCTTAATTCTATAAGAATGAAGAAGAGATACTAAAATCTTTGTGATTTTTACCTGCTCTGTCATTGAATCTTTGGCATGTCAACGTGCTTTATGATGTTGTATATTCTATGTAAAACAAAAGGCAAGAGTTATGGAGAAAACAATCCAAAGCTTCCTAAATTAATATAAGATGTTACATTATGTTAACTGATACTCATTGACATAATCAAAATACCTTTGAGCTTTTAAAAGAAACGATAACTCTTGAAGAAGAATCAAAATCCTCCTGGGTTTCCAATTTAGGATTAGAGAATTTATGTTGTTTTCTCCTTGAGTGAACAGGTACCAGCTTAAATATATTAATGATGCTTGACATAATTTGTATCAAGATTAGAATATAAGAATTTTCTTTGGATTTTTCTAATTAAACATTTTGATTATATTTTGGGCATTTTGGATAGCAACTTCTCCAAGAATAGATGATGAAATTCCCCCTCCACTTCCGGAACGGACACCTGAATCTTTTATTGTTGTAGAGGAAGCTGGTAAGTACAGTTCAGTAAGTGTAAAATAAATTGTGGATTAACTATATTACTCCTTAGGTCCTCTCAATATTTTGTGTGCTATTGCTGAGTAACAATTGCTCTCTAAAATTACAGCACTAAAATTGAAACATATTTACTTTTTTTACAGGAGAATTCCCCCTGGATGTTCCCAAATCTTTATCTTCAGCGGTGAAGGTAAAAATTGGAACATCACTAGAATGTAGTAGAACATCTGAATCAAAGAAATTTGATGATTTGGTAAGACTTAGACCAAGCAAGGTCAATAACTTTTTTCTGACTCTACTCACTTGGATTCAACGGACTATAGTCCTATTCCTTTTTCCATAAATTTACTTATTTATGTATTTATTTATTTTTGGCTGCATTGGGTCTTCGTTGCTGCATGCAGGCTTTTCTCTAGCTGTGGTGAGTGGGGGCTACTCTTTGTTGCGGTGCACGGGCTTCTCATTGCGGTGGCTTCTCTTGTTGCAGAGCGTGGGCTCTAGGCACACGGGCTTCAGTAGTTGTGGCACGCAGCCTCAGCAGTTGTGATTTGTGGCCTCTAGAGCACAGGCTCAGTAGTTGTGGAGCACGGGCTTAGTTGCTCTGCGGCATGTGGGATCTTCCCGGACCAGGGCTCGAACTCATGTCTCCTGCACTGGCAGGCGGATTCTTAACCACTGCACCACCAGGGAAGCCCCTTCCTTTTATTTTAACACCCATCACTTAGTAAATCCTAAGCGGATACTATTTATAAAACAATGTGCTAAAGGATGTGGGGGATAAAAAGATGTATAGACACAATTATTGCCCTTAAGAAACTTATAGTTCAGTAGTGGGGATATAGCATGTGTACACAAGTCTTTATTTTTGTCTGTATTTATTATAACAAGGCAAATATAATCAATGCCATATGGAAGATAAGAACTTTGAAACTGTGAGAGATCCCTTCAGGTGGGAAGTGATCAAGGAAGACAGTGAAAGAAGAAACATTTGACTTTATTCTTTAAGGACAGTTAAGGCAAAAATAATTGTTTCTTAAGTAGATTGCTTGTTCATAGCAGTCATCTGGTAGGCTGTTTCTTGTTAGCTGTGATAACATAGAGAGTAGTTTTTTTTAAAAAATAACAGATGTCTATATTATTTAAGATAAACCTTTTGGAATAATGTTTCCTGCTTCTAGAAGAAAAACCTGTACCTTGAACAATCTGTTATTCATTAGTATATAATTCTATGAACCAACTGTCTTAAAATTTCAGAGATCAGAAAAGGAATTAACTAAAACATTTAAACACGCTTACAATTGCAGTGCTGGTGGGCAAATATTCCCTGCCTTTTAAATTACACTTTAAAAAATTATTTTATTTATTTACTTTTAGCTGTGTTGGGTCTTTGTTGCTGTGTGCGGGCTTTTTCTAGGTGCGGCGAGCAAAGGCTACTCTTCGTTGTGGTGCGTGGGCTTCTCATTGCGGTGGCTTCTCTTGTTGCAGGGCATGGGCTCTAGGCGCATGGGCTCTGTAGTTGTGGCTTGCAAGCTGTAGAGCGCAGGCTTAGTAGTTGTGCCACACGGGCTTAGTTGCTCCGTGGCATGTGGGATCTTCCCGGACAAGGGCTCAAACCCATGTCCTCTGCATTGATAGGCGGATTCTTAACCACTCACTGCGCCACCAGGGAAGCCCTTAAATTACACTTTTAATGTGCTAGTAACTGTTACTATAATTGCTAATGGTCTTTATCTTAACAACTCCCAGAGTAAAGAATAATCACTACTTTTTCAGTGTCATGAAGTAATTTCAGTGGCAACAACCTTACCTGGAATTAAATTTTCAGGGAAATGTTCTGAGTAGGAAGGAAATAACTATAAAAAGGATCAATTTAGGACCAATATTCATGACATACACAAATCACTGTAGGAGTGGATGATTCTTCACAGTTCAGCACATTTATAAATTAGGAAAAATAGGGTCAACATTTCATAACTATCTCTATTGGTATATGAAATGTAATTTTAAAATGCTATTTATTGCTTTGAGTTTATAGATTTGTATAGATGTTCTTCTTTCACTTTGACTTTCTTTCTTTTTCAGAGTGTAAAACCTCAGAGTCCCAAATCAGGTAAAAAATTTTCTTTGGCTTTAGATGACATTTAGCCCTAAGAATTTGTACTGCAAGAATGGCTCATTAAGTTTAGAGTAATTCACCTCAGGAGATGGCATGGTTTCCATAATAGCTTCCACTGTTTATTGATTTATTTCTGGTTTTCCTAGGCTAGTAGTTTTGTTTTGTCAAGGGCAAAAGGAAGACAGGATTTTAGAATTCTGCTCCTTGATATATAGCCCTAAAACAAACAAACAAACAAAAAACCCAAAGTATTTTAGATACAATCTCTTAAAACTTTGCAGCAGTTCCATTTTACTGGTTTTATCATTGTTAACAGTGTGATTCTAAAAAGTTATTTCTGGTCACTTAGGTCTTTAACTTGCCACTGCTTCTCTAGTACTTTCTTGCTTGTTTTATACATTGAATAACAACATCAACAACAAACATCCTTTGAACACTGATGGGTACTTTACATACATTATAACAGGTAGTAGTTGCCCTTAACACATTTATTCATATTAACATATTGCTCAAATACGTAAATAAGCAGTATAACATAGAGGTTAAAAAGCATGAGCTTTGGTGTCAGGTAGACTTTCATTCAAATCCCCAGCCTACCAATAGTTATCAAAATCTATGACCTTGGTTACATTATATACTTTATCGATTTTTCTCACTTATAAAATGAGGATAATAGAACTCCCCTTCTAAGAGGATTTTTGTGAGGATCTAGTGAGATAAAGCATATAAAGCTTTTAGCACAGTGGTTGTCAAATGATAAGCTCTCATTAAATGTTACCTATTATAATTTTTATTAGGTAATTATTAAATGAACATTTCCTAAGCAAGTTCCATGTGTCTTATACAGTGTTAGAATAGGCAGGATATTTAAGAAAGGGCACTGCTTAATGGTTATATATGTATTCAAATTGGGTAGACAAAATTAACACTCACTTGGAACCATTAAGTGATAATCTATGTGGCACTGATTATCATCACCAGGAATCTGGAATAAAGAAAGGTATCACTGGAGTGGTTAGGAAAGGCTTGAGTAGGTGAAAGAAATTTAAGAATATGGATAGGGGAAAAAAGAGGGAATTCCAGGAGCAGGGATCAGAGTAACAGTGACTCAAAGGTAAAAATAAGCATGATGGGTACAGAGAAATGGTAAGTAGGTTAATTTAATTGCAACAGAGGTTCTATTATAGGGAAATATGGAAAATAAATTTGGATAGATAAAATGTGGGAAAATTCTGAAGGACTTAAAAGCTAGGCAGATGAAATATCCACAACAGACAAATCTATGTATAGAGAAAGCAGATTTGTGGTTGCCAATCTAATCTGGAGGGAATGGGGAGAGACTGCTAAATGAGTGTGGAGTTTCTTTTTCAGGACAATTAAAATTTTGGAACTAGATTGTGGTGATGATTGCACATCACTGTGAATGTACTAAATGTCATTAACGGCAAATTTTGTTACGTGTATTTTATCACACACGAAGCTTGGCGGAAGAATTTAAATTTAATTCAGTAAGTAATAAGCATTGTAGGTTCTTCGTCAGGGGAGTATTAAGATGAAAATGGTATTTTGGGAAGGTATTTGGCAGGATATCACTACCTGAAAGTTACAGTCTCATAATATTTCCTAAAATCAAACGGGAAGGTGATAAGCTACTTCAGAGTAGTTATCAAATATTTGTCAAATGCCTACTATATGCCAGTTATTGTATTAGGTGATGGAAATAAGTATTGCACTTAATTTTTGCATATTACCCAGCATATAAGGAATAAACAAGAGAACTTGCTTTATAGGTAAGTCCTAAGACGTGAAAAACCCAATGACCAAAGACAGATAAAACTCTAGCACTTAACCACATACTCATTTTCAAAAGACATTAATAGGGACTTCTCTGGCAGTCCAGTGGTTACAACTCTGTGCTTCCAATGCAGGGGGTGCGGGTTCGATCCCTGGTCAGGGAACTAAGATCCCACCTGCCACGCGGTGTGGCCAAAAAATTAAAAAAAAAAAGACATTAATAAAGTATATAATTATACTTAGCGCTGTATAATGAGAAGCACACATCAATAGAACACCATTTGTGTCTCTAGAACTTACATTGTGGGAAAATAGCTCCATTATTTAAAATTTTTTATCATGGAAATTTTCAAACACACAGTTTAAATCTACCATAATAGCAGTAATCACACTAATAAAGTTAATAATAATTCCTTAATATTATCTAATATCCAGACTTTGTTCAATTTTCTCAAAGTGTCTCAAACATGTCTTTTTACAGTTGGTTTATGTGAAGCTGGATTCAAACAAAATCTGCACATTGCCTTTGGTTTATATGTTTCTTAAGCCTTTTAAAGTTTGTAACAGTTTTCTCATGCCATTTATTTGTTGAGGGAATGGGCCATTTGTCCTTAAGATTGCTAATAGTCTGGATTTGGCTGTTTGTATCCTCATGGTTTTATTTAACATGTTCCTCTATCTCCAGGATTCTCTGTAAAATTGTAGTAAGATTAGAAGCTTGACTAAATTCAGGTTCAATTTCTTTTGAAGAATACTTTTGAAGTGAGCTACAAGTTTGTGATGAAGCATAGGCTCATTGGCGAAAGAGCTAGAATAACAAAGTTCTTGAGGCTCCAGTCAATGTTCAGATAATTTTTTATTTGGCTGTTGTAGGTTAATATTGAAAAATTGGAAAAGTTATACAATACCAAAAAGGGATTTTTAAAAATAATTTTTATTGGAGTATAGTTGATTTACAATATTGTGTTAGTTTCAGGTATACAGCAAAGTGAATCAGTTATACATATATCCATTCTTTTTTAGATTCTTTTCCCATATAGGCCATTACAGAGTATTGAGTAGAGTTCCCTGTGCTATACAGTAGGTCCTTATTAGTTATCTATTCAATATATAGTAATGTGTATATGTCAATCCCAGTCTCCCAATTTATTCCTCCCCCCCTCCCCTTTGATGACCATAAATTTGTTTTCTACATTTGTGATTCTGTATTTTGTGAATAAGTTGATTTGTACCATTTTTTAGATTCCATGTATAAGCAATATCATATGATTTTTGTCTCAAAAAGGGATCTTGACTTAGGACTTTTAATTGATGAAATTTTTTTTTTGCTTTGTTGTATACTCTTTTCATAGATAGACACCAAGATCGTTCTTCTTCCCTGCCACCTCCACTGCCAGAAAGAACTTTAGAGTCCTTCCTTGTTGCTGATGAAGATTGTAAGTGGCAGTGCTCTCTCAAAAAAGTTATAAAAATGAGACCATTAAAGGTTAACAATAAAGTAGGATCTAAATGGAAAAGGTACAAAGAATGATTAAATAAGATAAAAATAATACATTTAAGGGCTTCCCTGGTGGTGCAGTGGTTGAGAGTCCGCCTGCCAAAGCAGGGGACACGGGTTCGTGCCCCGGTCTGGGAAGATCCCACATGCCGTGGAGCCGCTGGGCCCGTGAGCCATGGCCACTGAGCCTGCGCGTCCAGAGCCTGTGCTCCACAACGGGAGAGGCCACAACAGTGAGAGGGCCGCGTACCACCGAAAATAATAATAATAATAATAATAATAATACATTTAAAAATCCCATAATGCATTGCAAAAATAATGAATAAAAAAGTCAAGCTAAGAATTACTGAATATATACCTGTATACAATCTGAAGGCTTAAGAAGCTATGCAACAAAACACTTTTTTTTTTTAGGTATGCAGGCTCAACCTGTAGAGACTTATTCTACTAGCTGTCGTAACACCATGGAAAATTCAACATCTTCAAAACAGACATTGAAGACTCCTGGAAAATGTTTCACAAGGAGTAAGGTAAAGAAGATAGGAGTTTATGGAAATATGCCAGAGGCTTTCCATTACTGAAAGTCTCCCTACCCCTGCCACTCCAACCCCGGGCCACCAGCATTAAGATGAAAAATTAGGGCCTCCCTGGTGGCGCAAGTGGTTGGGAGTCCGCCTGCCGATGCAGGGGATACGGGTTCGTGCCCCGGTCTGGGAGGATCCCATATGCCGCGGAGCGGCTGGGCCCGTGAGCCATGGCCGCTGAGCCTGCGCGTCCGGAGCCTGTGCTCCGCGACGGGGGAGGCCACGGCAGTGAGAGGCCCGCATACCGCAAAAAAAAAAAAAAAAAAAAAAAAAAGATGAAAAATTAGACTAAATATTTTCACTGATATTCACTGTTGGTCTCACAACGATCAAAATTAATGGAGGGAAACTAAAAATTAAAAAAAAACCCAACAACTTAAAGCATGCCCAATAAAACTATCAACTTTTTTTCCCTGAAACTAGACAAATTGATTCCAAAGTTCATATGGGGGGAAAAAAGAGCAAGAATAGTCAGTAAACCGAACAAAATAAAAAAAGTAAAAGCAGTGAAAGAAGGGTAGCTTTATCCGATAGTAAAACATCGTAAAGCCTCAATAATTAAAATGGTAGGATATTGGTGTATGAAAAGAAATACATACCAACAGAGCAGAAGGAGAACTTCAGAAATAGATCCAAAAATGTATAGGAATTTAGTATATGATGAAGGGAGCCTTTCAAGTCAGGGAATAAAGATGGATGTTTTAATCACTGTTGTTGGTTCAACTGGATAACAACCTAGAGGGAAAAAGGTAGGATCTATACCTCACAGCTATACCAAGATATATTCTAGTTGGATAAAAGACTTAAATGCTAAAAAACAAAAAACCAACCCATCAAAGTACTAAAAAAACCTGGAAAGGTTACTTTACAACCTGGGAGTGGGAATGATCTTTATAACTATGATTCAAAATCCAGAAGCCATAAGAAGGGAGATTTATAAATTTAACTAAATAAAACAGAAAATTTCTGCATGGTAAAACAACAACAAAAAATCACCTTAAAAATCAAAACACAAAGAACGAATTGGAGAAAAAAATATCTGCAACTGGCATCATAGTCAAAGGACTATATTTCTTTAATATTATATATTTCTTTAGCAATTCATAGAAAATAATAACCCTAAAAGAAAAGTGAGCAAAAATACATGATCTGATAATTCAAAGATAAGTAAATGTGCATGATCTGACCTTTAAACATTTGATATGTTCAACCTCACTCATAATAAAAGAAATATGAATTAAAACCACAGTCACATACTGTGTTTCATGTTTCAGAATGGCAAATTCCGAAGTCTGACTACACTCTCTGTTAGGAAGGCTATGGGAAAATAAGCACACTCTTGCACTCTTGGTGGGAATGTAAGTGGTATAACTTCTATGGAGGACAATTTAGCACTACCTATCAAAATTACCAATGCATACATCCTTTGACCCAACAATTCCACATTTAGGAATTTATCCCACAAATATGCTTGCTCATATATGAAATGAAATGTATACCAGGTTATTCATTATACCATTATTTATAAGAGTAGACAATTGGGAACATAAATGTTAATCATTAGGGGAACTGATTAAATAAATCATAAATCATGGTATATGCATACAATGGAATTCTATGCAGCTAAAAAAAGAATGAGGACTCTCAATATACTTTTATATATTTTATTAACTTTTGCTTAAAAGGGTGAAAATATGATCTATATTTATATTATATATTCATAAGTAACTTTGGAAGGATACATAAAAACTAACAACAGTGGTTACCTGCGGGGGGAGGATCAGAAACTAGGTAGATGGAAAACAAAGATGGGAGCATTTTTACTAGGATATTTTGAATTATAAATAATCTATATTTAAAAACTAAATAAAATTTTTCAAAAAAAAATATTAAATATCTATTATATAGAAGATTACATTTCTAAGTATTAGGAAAATAGAAATGTCATAAAGGACATCTAAATGTCCTTGAGAAGAGTATAGTTGATCTATTAGAATGCCTATATAAGAAACAACATGAAAATTATCAAAAAGTAAAATACTATGGAACAAACTGAAAACATACACCCTGAGGAAATGTGAAGAAAAGAAGAAATCTGGGTAGATTCCTAGAAGAGGTTAAGTTAGAGACTTCACCATAAAGGAGGCAGAAGACATGGGTTTGCTGAAAGAGGGAGAAGAAAGTAGCATGGTTAACAGTATGAAGTGAACCTCAGTAAACTGAGTACAGAAAATGACTGGCAAAATTTTTTGGCCTGAATGGGAATGGCAATGTATCACAGCTATCTTCAGAAGCCATTGTGGGTCCTGGAATGGTCGCCTAGTAAAGAAGACAGGTAGGAACTCCATCTTTCCCCCTGACACAACAATAGCACTATTTCTAAATAAATAGTGTGATTCTTATATGGGTGGAAAATGTAGCAAGATAAGATCAAGTGGAGACTTTGCACTGAATTAAAAAATGGCAAGATAGAAAAATAATTTTGTACATTTGATATCCATTTTTAAAGAAATTAATCCTTTTGACTGAAATCTATATTTCTAGTTGATTAAAGTATTTTGGATTTCACAGGGAAAAAACTCACTTTTTCCTTTTCTTCATTTTGTAGAGTTTGAAAATTTTGCGAAACATGAAAAAGAGTAAGTTTCTTTTACTTATTTTTAGAATACACATACCACTTTCAATATTATGTAATTTTTCCTTACATAACCACTCTGAAAAAATGAACAATATTATTCCTAAACAGAACCTTGTTAGGGTCCTATGTATCAGAACAATCACCCCTAGGCCTTGTAGTCTGCTAGGTTCCACAATGCTAATACTGGGTAGGGAATAAGGGGAAAGAAAGTTTCTGTTTGATACACAGGAATAATAGTATGATGTTTGGCACTTTCTACCCATGGTAAGATACCGTCATACTAGTGTGTTATTTAAAATTCCCAGCAGTCTAACCTCAGATGTACTTTCTTTGAAAGTAGTCATAGCAAAGCATATTGTGAAACAAATGTGTTGATTCAATGAAATAAGCAAAGTATTGACACATTTCCATTTTTACCATGTATTATTAGCAATAAAAGTCTGTTGCTTACTGTTTTTCCTATATTGTAATAAAAACAAAACCCAGACTCCTGAAACTGTGGGAAACTGATTATCTTAGAAATTTCTATTTACAACTACAAAGTATATAAAACGTGGTGGTATATTTTTTACAAATTTGATCCATTGGGTTAGTCATCAAGGACCAAACAGCTATTTGGTACTATACTGGTATTTAGGGTGGGACAAAGAGCACTGAGAAAACTTGATTTAAGGTATAATCTAAGTAAGAAGGTTTATAGCTGAATCTTACTCTTTTCACTCTATCTCCCTGTCCATAAACTTGTGCTAGTCTGCTTTCATTGCCACCACACCTGATCTCTGAAGTGAACTGATTTCTTACCTATGATGGGCTGAAGCATGACTGGAAAATATACTCTTTCCTCTACAATCAGTCAAAAGAGAATTTAAACACTGCAAGAGGAAATTATAGTATGTAACATAAGAAATAAAACAGCTAAAAGCAAAGAAATGAGTAACTTGAATAGCTAGCCAAAGATTGATTTGATCAGCTTAGTTTATGAAACACCCAGTTTTCTTTTTTTTTCAAATTATTATTTATTTTTGGCTGCGTTGGGTCTTCGTTGCTGCATATGGGCTTTCTCTAGTTGTGGCGAGCGGGGGCTACTCTTGGTTGCGGTGCGCAGGCTTCTCATTGCGGTGGCTTCTCTTGTTGCGGAGAACAGGCTCTAGGTGCGTGGGCTTCAGTAGTTGTGGCGCATGGGCTTAGTTGCTCCTCAGCATGTGGGATCTTCCCGGACCAGGGATGGAACCTGTGTCCCCTGCATTGGCAGGCGGATTCTTAACCACTGCACCACCAGAGAAGTCCCTACAGTTTTCTTTCTCTAAAAAAAAAGCAGAAAACAAACCCAAAAAACTTTCTTTCTCTAGCTCCAACCCTGTCTTGGGGATATCAAACAAAGATACAGAAACTTCAGGTAGATTTAGGTTGGCATAGTTGTGAGATATGGTATGACTGTCTGAGACTCTGAGTCTTATTTCTAAGTAAGAGCTCCCAGGTCATTCTCTAGATTTATGCTAATTTCTATTTCGCAGTTGCCTTCACCCTCTGGTCTTCTGTCCTTAAATTAAGAACAAAATCTGGCCCCCAAAATTGATCCTGAAGCTTTAGACTTATCTGCCTTTACTTGCATGTGTTCTCTTCCCCTTCTAGATGGTCCATGCCTCCTGAGTTCTATATGTTCTCCCTTTAGCCTGGATGACTTACTGGTCCTACTTTTAACGAAATTAGGATTCTTCACCTGTTGTTTTAAGTTAGCATCTAAGCCTGGTGTCAGGCTCTTTCTTTCATTCATTCATTCAATGAATATTTGTTGAGTGCCTCCTATATGCCAGGCATTCTGCAAGGCACTGGGTATGTGATGGTGAACAGAACAGTGTGAATTTGGTGTGTTGTAGGCACTCAAAGGAAGCCATCATAGCTGCAGGGTATTAAGAGGAGAGAGGGGTAAGGTGTGTCCAAAAGATGGTAGAGATGAGAGGTAGTTAGATCCTTATGGGTCATGTTAATGACCCAATGGGAAGTCACAGAAGAGTTTTAGACAGAGATGTTACATGATCTGTCTTTTGAAAAGATCATTCTGGCTGCTGGTGACAAGAGTTGAAGCTGTCAGCTATGCCACCTGATGCCTACTTTTGGTGGGAAACTTTAGCTGCTAGGAAATCCTTCATTTGCAAGTGACAGAAAACCCAACTTAAGCTAGCTTAAGCAGAAAAGGGGAATTTATTGGCTTATGACCAAGAGTTCAAATGATGTAATTAGAGATGTAAAATCTCATTCCATATCTCCTAACTTTGTTTCACTCTGTTAGCTCACTCATAGGCAGGCTTTTACCATGTGATTTCAGGCTTATGATGAAAAAAATGAGCTCTTTCCTGGTTGCTCAAGCAACAGCCTGATTGATGACTAGTGTTGATTGGGCCTGATTGTCTTGGCTAAGCCTAAACCAATTATTGCCAGTATATTTAATGCTTGGATTAAGAGGATAGTGTTATACCTAACATTCAACAATTGTTACATGTGGACGCTGACCAATAAGGAATGAGGTCAGACCTAAACAACTGGTGTGACCATGGCAAAGTACCAGCTGACAGCCTTAGTCATAGGTCAGCTCCTTCATCTAAGGGTTGAATGAGCTCCACGAGAAGTATGGCAGCTGAACATTGGAGAGGGGTGGTTTCTTAAAGGAAAGTTCAAGTTCAATTATCAGAAGAAGGAATTAATGCTGAGCAGGCAGCATAAAAGTATCTATGACATGGGCTTCCCTGGTGGCACAGTGGTTGAGAGTCCACCTGCCGATGCAGGGGACATGGGTTTGTGCCCCGGTCCGGGAAGATCCCACATGCTGCGGAGCGGCTGGGCCCGTGAGCCATGGCCGCTGAGCCTGCGCATCCAGAGCCTGTGCTCCGCAACGGGAGAGGCCACAACAGTGAGAGGCCCGCTTACCGCAAAAAAAAAAAAAAAAAAAAAAAATATGGACCATGTTTTCACTGGATTGTTTTCAGAATTGGGCAGATACTGATACATGAATATATTAAGGTGCTGGGAAGAGAAATATATTTTTAAGTCTGCCTATAGGTAGCTAAAATAGCAAAACAAAGCAACGTAACAGTGCTTTTGGGCAGATTCTGGGCCTAACTAGAATCATCCATAATGGGAAAAAAGTAGGCTGGAAAGCGAAGAAAGATATTACAGGCGTAGAGGATGGTGGAAGAAAAATCACAGACTTGCCACGGTTGAGCTAATGTGGAGAACAAATTATTTTAAAGTGTACTTTAAAGCGATCAGAGTGCAAAGTAAGATGCAGTTGAAAGCCAAAATGTAAATCCCAGAAAAAGTTGATTCACAGTAAAATGGGTTGTATTCCTGTATCCTTTGGTGATTCTCTCTAGTGTTGGGTTTATTATACAAACAATCTGTTTGCAAAGAAAAGAAAACTTAAAAAATATGCACACAAAAATGAGAAAATTATAGTGTCAACCCATTTGTAAACATCTATCTTTTGTTACATTTGATAGCGATATGTTTATCTGGAAGTATTAATTAATTTGGAGGAAATGTGTAATCTCAACAATTATGTGGTCTGAGTCTGTATCCATTCTTTCCCTTACATTTTTTTCTTTTGATTCTAGGTATCTGTAATTCTTCCCCATCAAACAATCCTGCAGACTCTGTTCAGTCAAATAACTCCAGCTCCTTTTTGAATTTTGGTATGTGTGTTACTTCCCAACAGAATTAAAAAAATATTTATCTTAATTATTTACAGTATAAGAGATACAACTTTAATATGATTTAAGTTTGCATGTATAAGTCCTTATGTTTATATTCTTTTTCATGCCATTTATCTTTTTATTTTTGACCTCAGCTAACTCTTACATCTTACATAGGCCTGAATTGCCTAGCATATATGGAAAATAAAACTAGGTACCAAATGATCACGTTGGCATGTAGTAAATGAATGTGAAAGCCAAATGAAGAAATTCTGAAATGCCATAATACTCTAGTTCATATCTAAGCAAAGTTATAAAAAAATATACAAGTGTGATGAAAAGAACAGAAGATGCTGCTATCTAATCTTGTGTAACTCATGCAACATTAGGCACTGAAGCACAATTCTGACAGTTTAAAGGAACTGTTTGCCCAATTGCTCTTTAGTATAAGCTATAAATTTAAAATAATTTTATATTAAGCATTCCATTATTCTATATAACATAAATTCATGATACTATTTAAGGTAGTATTATGTATACTATAATTTTTGTAAGGAGTATAGCAAATAATATAGGATATTACTACTAAAAATTATTATTAACCAAAAAGCAGACCCCCTGAAAAGGTCTGGGGGACCTCCAGTGGTCCCAGGGACCACATCCTGAGAACTGTTGCTCTATGGTATTGTCCTTATCTGAATGATCAGAATTGTTGCTGCCATGTTCAGATTGCAGGTGGCAAGAAGATGAGAGAAAAATGTGGAAGAGGTGTGGCCTCCTTTTCTGGTCTTAAGGCACTGGCCTGGAAGAGGCAACATTATGCCGGCTCACATTCCCTTGAAAAGAACTTATACACGTGCTATATCCAAACTGTAAAAGACACTGGGAAATGCAATAATGCTGGGCAGACAGTTTCCCATATACTATTCTATTCCTGAAGAAGAAGCAAGGAAAAATTTTAGTGGACAGGTAGCAATCTCTGCCGCAGTTGGGGTTATGGTTCCTATCTCATCATGGCAAAGTATTCAACTAGACTCTCTGGATCTGTTTCTTGGGCTTTAAAATTTTTACTTGGATTACATTAACTCTAAGGTTTAAAATGTTATAATTAGAAAAAAGTTATTATTCTTATGAAATCATTTAGTTAAAAAGTTCATGTAGAATATTATATAACCTATGAAAAAAGCACCAAACTTTACCTGGAACACAAATGTTCCTTGCTTCCTTCTTTTCTCTCAGTCAGAGACACCACTTGAATAACTCATGGCCCATATAACTTTACAACAGTCTGTGATATAATATGAGGATAAAATATTGTACAGCTGTCTCCCTGTTGTTTCTTCTCAAAGTTGAACATTTTATCTACTTAAAAAGCAGCACCTAATTTTTTCATTGGTTCTCTTTTATAAAAGAGGCATTATAAGGGCATTTTACTCAAAAAGTACTTAAATTAGAATGAAAAAAATTTGTGGTTTATAAACATTTTTTTTTTTTTTTTTTTTTTGTGGTATGCGGGCCTCTCACTGTTGTGGCCTCCCCCGTTGCGGAGCACAGGCTCCGGATGCACAGGCTCCGGATGCGCAGGCCCAGCGGCCATGGCTCACGGGCCCAACCGCTCCGCGGCATATGGGATCCTCCCAGACCGGGGCACGAACCCGCATCCCCTGCATCGGCAGGCGGACTCTCAACCACTGCGCCACCAGGGTATAAACATTTTTATTTTTCCTGAATTGTCCTACATGCAAAAAAGGTAGCTCACTACTGTTCTAAACTATTGAGTATTGATCAGTGAAAAACACTGAATGTAGCTATTCCTCAAATTTCAGATACCTAGTACTTATGTGTTATATTCTTACTTCTATTCTCAGTCCACTTCAGTTACAATCAAGCTATCTGGACTGAATGGATAATTTTGTGACTATTGTGTGAAACTATTGAACCTGGAATATATTTCCTTCTATCTTCTTATTTACCACTCAGAGGAGTGAAATGTGCAGGAACTAGGCTGTGCGCCCCCTCCCCCTAATTTTTTTTTTTTTTTACCACCACTATTAATAAATTTTAGTGGATTTCTTGTTTTTATCTTCTTTTCATTCCCTCTTCCCTAATCTCCTTGTCTTCCAGTTCTGGCATAGTTTTTGGTGTTTCAGATTTAGGCAGTACTTGAGTAGTTACTATGTGCCAGGCATTGAGCTGGGTGCTTTAACCAGCTGATCATTTTCATCAGTTCTATAAGGTAAATAATTCCCACAATTTTATAAGATGATGAAATTAATCATCTTTGAGTTTTCCATTCTCTGTTTTCCCTTTGTATTTCGATTCTTTCATTGCTCAATTTGAGCCCTTAAAGTTGCTAAGTGTAAGAGTACCTTGAAAATATAATGCTATCAAGGAAAAGTCATATGTTGCTAAAGTGATTAAGAACCTACGTCATCAACCTGCATATATTCTGAAGGCATCCAGAAATAGCCTTCATTGGTTATGCAAAATTTCCTCATCCTCCTTCTGTGTGTGTGTGGGGGGGTGGGGGAGGCCTGGAGGGGAGTGTTTGAGGAGAGAGAGAAATAAAAATAATTAACCACTTAGTTTTATTATTAGTTTTTCAGGATTGTTTAATACTTTATTTTTTCTAATCTTTTCAAACGTAATCTCTGAGTAAATTGAGGGCTTTCTGGGTCAAAGTAGAAGTACAACTGAATTTAATACAATAATTTTCTAAAGCAATAGCGCTTATTTTTCTGAAATTTAAATTCCCCAGTTTTGTTTTTCTGATGAATGGGTGGTGGGTGAAAAGACATAGATAAAGGATATTATTAAACAACCCACCCCAACAATCAGCTTAAAAAATGGGCTAAGGAGTTGAATAGACATTTTTCCAGAGAAGGTATATAAATGGTCAACAGGCACATGAAAGGATGCTTGACATCAGTAATCATAAGGGAAATGCAAACCAAACCCATGAGATATCACATCATACCTATTAGAATGGCCATTATCAAAAAGACAAGAGACAAGTGTTGGTGAGGCTATGGAGAAAGGGCAGCCTTGTGTACTGTGGTGGAAATGTAAATTGGTACAACCGCTATGGAAAACGGTCTGGAAGTTCCTCAAAAAATTAAAGATCCAGCAATCCCACTTCTGAATATATATCTGAAGGACATGAAATTATCTCAGAAGAGATATTTGCACCCCATGTTCATTCCAGCATTATTTACAATAGCCAATTCATGGAAACAACCTATGTGTCCACTGACAGATGAATGGATAGAAAAGATGTGAGAGATATATGTATATGGTTGACCCTTGAACAACACATGGGGTTAGCAGTGCAACCCCCTGCACAGTGAAAAATCCTCGTAGAGTCGTACCAGCCCTAAGGGGGATTGGTCCCAGGACCCCCGTGGATACTAAAATCGAAGGATGCTCAAGTCCTTTACATAAAATGTCTTAGTATTTGCATATAATCTCCCTACATCTTCCTGTTTACTTTAAATCACCTCTAGATTAATTATAATACCCAGTATAATGTAAATGCTATATAAATAGTTGCTGGTGTGTGGCAAATTCAAGTTTTGCTTTTTGGAACTTTTTGGAAATATTTTTTCGAATATTTTTGATCCACTGTTGGTTGAATCCACAGATGTGGAATCTGTGGATGCAGAATCTGAGGATAGGGAGGGCTGACTCTATATATACATACATGACTATCTGAATTATTATGTATATATATATATGATATTATTCATTCACAAAAAAGAAGGAAATCCTGCCTTTTGTGACAACATGGATGTTGGGGGAACTACCCTAAGTGAAATAAATCAGACAGAGAAAGACAAGTACTATATGTTCTCACATGTGGAATCTAAAGAAGTTTAGCTGATAGAAATACAGAGTAGAATGGTGGTTGCCAGGGGCTGGGAGGTGGGGGAAATGGGGAAATGTTGGTCAAAGGGTACAAACTTCCAGTTATAAGATGAATAAGTTCTGGAGATCTAATGTACAGCATGGCAACTGTAATTAACAGTACTGTGTTATATACTTGAAAGCTGTTAAAAGTAAAATCTTATATTGAAAAGAAAAATCTTAAAAAATCACCACACACACTAGTAGACAATTATGTGAGGGGATGTAGGTGTTAACTAACCTTAATGTGGTAATCATTTCACAATATATACATGTATCAAATCATCATGCTGTACACCTTAAACTTACATGTCACATGTAAACAAACATATGTCAATAATATTTTGATAAACCTGGGAAAAAAGAATACTATATGCTGAATTACCAAAGGCTATTACAATCATCTAATTATTACCATTATTAAATTTATAAGTGTTCTACAAATTTAAAATGTTATTAGTATTCTATTGTTATCATTTAAGCACTAACATAATTACTAGAATGCTTTTACAAAAAATTACTAAATTGATCAAAGATGCTGTCTAACCTTTTAGAAAAAAATCCATGTATTTGCACATATTATAATACACTCTAAAATCCAAGTGTTCATTTCTGTATAAGAAATCTTTCTTTTTTCATTCAATTTTATTTTTGTTCCCAGGTTTTGCAAATCGTTTTTCAAAACCCAAAGGACCAAGGAACCCACCATCAACTTGGAATATTTAACACAAGTTTGGAACATCAGCTGCAAGTGAATCTGCAAATGAAACTACTAGAATACTGCTAGCTAGAATAAGTGCTGTATATTCATAATATCTACAATGAAGATACGGTAATGTGTTAATAGCATTTAAAAGCAATATGCAAATAAATGTCAGAAGTTTTACATTTTCATCTCATTTACACCGGGTTGGAAAGCACAAATAGGAGTTTGTCATTTAAGCTATGTATAGAGAATGCTGTATGAGAAAGTTTTACAATGGACTTATTTTTCCTTTTTGGAAGTTATTTTTAGTCTACTTTACTTTCCTACATAAATATAAACTTTAAAAGATTTGTAAAAATTGGATCTCAATTAAATGTCTATATTTTCAGAAGTTACCATAAAAAATGTTTTGAAAAATCTTACCTTGTGGTTACAGTATAAAATTATTGCTTGTGACAATGACTATTCCCTGGGAATTATTTTTGCCTAAATGGAGTATACATCTTTCCAAGTGCTGTGGGAAACAAGAGTAGTAAGAAAAAGAAGTTATATTTAAAGAGAATACAATATATATGTAATGACAGTAATCAGTTTTTCGTTTGGATATACCAAATAACAAGATGTTCAAGCACATTCCGGACAAGGTTTAGCCAATGTTATTCAGTTACCAAATCTAGAAGAATAATCAACAAAGTAGCTATCTTTTGGTGGCATTTTTTTTTCATTTCAAAGGTCCTATATAAACATGTACAATTTATATCCAACTAACTAGAGGCACTACTAGTTAAAAATTTTTTTCTATATGAATATGGATCTGCCTTATCTTAAAGTTGATCTTTCAAATCTAATTTTATGTAACACATAAGTTAGTGGGTAATTATTACAAAGGATTCCTCTGACATCCTAATGACTTCACTTAAAGAGTTCATAACTTTCTAAAAAATGAAATACTTAAACAGCATTTGTTCTTCAATATTTTTCATTAGGAATCCCAATGAAGGCACACACTGGATGAAATATTACCTGTTTATTGTAGTGTAATGTACACAAGAGGTGCTCAATAAACTTTTTGGTTTTTAAACTAACTTTATAGTGTTCATCGAGCTGAGTACTTTTCCAGGTACTAGTGTCATCAAACCACAGAGATTTTATCTGAGTACTTTATTGTAATCAATTATTTCCAAATATCTTTATCAAGGCGGTAAAATGTAAAGTGACGATCAAATTGTAAATAAATTTCTGGGCGGACACCTTGGTGAGTAGTGACGATTTCTGGAGTGTTCTCTGGTAGACACACTTCTCAAATTTATGCAATCGTATACTTACGATTTGAAAAAAATCTTATTAAGAAATTTCAAAACATGTTTTTCCATCTAGAATTTTCCCGTAATTGTAGGGAAGGATTCAAAATAATGGATGAACTCTATACATTTCCAGGCACTAGAGGGGATGCGGCTCGACGGCGAGGTGGGCGGCGCTCACCAGGCTCCCAGGCAGTTCTTGCACCTGCCTTGTCGCGCCTATACTTGTAACCATAGCAATCAGTGGCCAGGAAGAGGTTCAGAAATGTCTGATTTGCAGCTCCGTTCGATTTTAAAGCAAAATCGCCCTCATTTGACATATTACCAAGTTCCTTTTTCCTCTGCATCTCATCGTTTGTCCAGGGGTAAAAGGCCGGGGATTCTTGTACCTCACAAAGGTTATGAGAGGAGTAAGAAATTGAAAAGTAACTATGGAGACCAACTCCTCCGTGTAAAATGACGAAGGGGCACACGGAGACGATAATGGGAACGAGCCGACAGACTGAAAGCCATTAACATTGTTTTGGCCGTTAAGGCGGTTGGCGGCAACTCTCCGCCCAGCGGCGGTTGCGTCGCAGCCCGAAGCGTGACTCGGCGCACGCTCCCTTTCGGCTCCTCGGCTCACCGAGCCAGCGACGCGGCGGGGGCGCGGAGAACTACCGCTCCCGTGAGGCTCCGCGCGGCCCAGAGTGCTTTACAATAGAGCTCGGTTGGAGGGCCCTGCGGAGAAGCTCCGGGAAGTACTGCTTCCGGCCATGTTCAGCTTTGGACGAAGAATGGCCGAGAAGCGGAGAGTTGGGGGAGAGACTCCAATGCCCAGCGGGCCGTGCGCGGGCGGCGCTTGCGCGGTACGCGGACGGGGGGGCGGTCGGGCCATTTAAATGTGTGTTTGTGGGTGAAATGGCTGCGCAGGTCGGAGCGGTCCGCATAGTACGGGCGGTGGCGGCGCAGGAGGAGCCGGACAAAGAGGGGAAGGAGAAACCCCACGCTGGGGTCTCGCCGCGGGGAGTGAAGCGGCAGCGCCGAGCGAGCAGTGGGGGGTCTCAGGAGAAGCGGGGGAGGCCGAGCCAGGACCCCCCTCTCGCTCCCCCTCACCGGCGGCGTCGCAGCCGCCAACATCCCGGGCCGCTGCCGCCAACGAATGCAGCCCCAACCGTCCCAGGCCCTGTTGAGCCTCTGCTCCTGCCGCCTCCGCCGCCACCTTCGCTGGCACCCGCCGGGCCCGCTGTCGCTGCCCCGCTCCCGGCTCCGGGCACTTCGGCCCTCTTCACCTTCTCACCCCTGACGGTGAGCGCGGCCGGGCCCAAGCATAAGGGCCACAAGGAGCGGCACAAGCACCATCACCACCGCGGCTCTGATGGTGACCCCGGCTCCTGCGTTCCGGGAGAGCTCAAGCACAAGGACAAGCAGGAAAACGGCGAGAGGACTGGAGGGGTGCCTCTAATCAAGGCCCCCAAGAGAGGTGAGAGCAGCCGAACTGCCCCGAGCTTGGGCTCTATCTAGGTCTCTCTCTGTTGCAATATCCCTCCCCTTTAGCCCCGAAAGACTCCAGCTCCCTGCTTACCTCCTGCTGCTCTACTCCCCTAAGCCCACTGGGGTGGATCCTGGATTGCAAACCGTTGACACCGTCTGACCTACTTGAAGCTTCTCGCTTCGAGGCCGAGCTGTCAGTTACTAACCCCCTTACCAGTCCCCCCTCCCCGAGCCTTTACCAACGTTTGTTTTCAAATTCGCCAGGGTTTCCGCGCCGCGCGGTCCTTGGCGTGGGATTTAGTAGGTGGGGTATTGAAAACTGCCTGTCTAAAGTAAAGGCTTGTCGCTGAAATCCCTCTTTTCCTTGTTTTCTTTGATGGAAAGCTTGAATATTCACTCTCCTCTGCCCCACTATATTCACGAGTATGGTTTGGGGCTTTAAGGAGTTTGAATTTGTACCGAGATTAGGCTCGACTCACTGGTTGCCTTAGCTTCTGCAAGGTGAGATATCGAACGCAGTTTATCTTGGTTCTTTTTTATGTGGAAGTAAAACTCATTTTTAATTTTCATATGAAATCTTAATTTTCAGAAAAGGGATAGGGAAGGTTTTCTCTTCCCTTTGATCCTAGAAAATAGGACCAACCAAGCCTCTGAAAACTTCAGTAGGAGGTAGTAGAGACAAGAATTCTAGTTGCTTTTTCATCTGCCCGGTGCAACAGATGGAGAATTTATTTATTTCCAATAAACTCACTAAAGTCAAGAATATTTAGCCCAGAAAATGTAGGACTATCTGAGTGTGGGTTCTAGAGAAGTTAGGTTGACCAAAATTGCTGTTTTCATATTCCCAAGTACCTGTAGCATTTATTTACTTTCTCTTTAGAAGAAGGGTATGGTGGGGGGAGGGATAAGAATTTTGATTATGCCATGTGTTTTTACTTTGTATATGATTTTATATAATTTGTTAGAGTTGTCTCCTCAAGAAGAGTTTAAAATACTTCCATGTTTCTTAGTACTGGGGCAGTTATTACGTGTTAATGAACTAGTCTTTCAATCTCAAGTTTGGTGAGTCTTGGATTTCTTCCACATATTTGGTCTTAACCTAGGGCTAATTAATGTGTGTGTGTGTGTGTGTGTGTGTGGTGCTACTTCCAGGTAGTGCAGTTTGTTGCAAATAATTGCTCAGTAAGTTTTTATTGAATTGAACTAAATCTTTCTTCCTTTGGTGGTATCCAAGTCTTATCCTCAGGAGTAGAATTTGTGCCAAACTGACAGGAATGCCAGTTTCCACCACTAATATGCAATGATCTTGCTCTCTTTTATTTGTGTCTGTATTTCTCACCTTCTCATTTCATGTGTGTATGTGTTTTTGTGTGTTTCAACTGTACAGAGCTAGAGGGAATCTTAGAGATCATCCAAGTCAAATTTGTATTGTTGAAGAGTGAAAACTGAGGCCTAAAGTAGTGAAGAGACTTGTCTAGTCACAGTTAATTAGTAACAGGTACCAAAAAAAAAAAAAAAAATCATTGATCTAATAGGGAGTAGAACCCAGGTCTCCTGAATCTGAGTTCAAGCTTCATCCTCCAGCTGCATGATGTTGCTTTCTCTGTTTGCTATTCATTTTTTCCACTTCTTTGCTTATCTTTTCCCTGTGCCTTGGCATCAGAGTGGCAGTAGCCGTCCTATTAAGAATTTCTGACCTAGCCCCCTTTTATGGGAGGATAGCGGCAAATACATGTATAATAGTTCATAATACAGTGTGCGTCTCTGAAAATTGCAGAGGCCGTGTCTTTAAAAAACAAACAAAAACAAACTTTTAACCCAGTGCTGCCTGACAGAACTTTTCTATGATGATGGAAATGTTTTCTATAAACGTGTTGTCCAGTATGGTAGCCATTAGTCAGTCATATGTGGCCCTTGAACAAATCTTGAAGACTTGAAATGTGGCTAGTGTGACTGAGGAACTGAATTTTAAATTTTATTTCTAATTAATTTATAATTAAATAGTCCTTTTGGCTCTTGGCTACCACAGTGGACAGTGCAGTCCAAGCATTTGTGGTTTGCTAGTATGTGAAGGAGGAAAGTGGGTTAAGATTAGGTCATTTGAACATTTTAACTTTTAAAAAAATCGAGATATAATTGACACATAATATTACTTTTAAGTGTACAAAGTAATGATCCATTATTTGTATATATTGCAAAATGATCACCACAATAACTCCAGTGTAAACATTTTGACTTTTGAATGAGAGACTGTTGGATTATATATTCTGGAGGGAAAGATTCCCTTGCCAAATATGTTGGGGAAAAAACAATAGCCTCCTAGCTATATGACACACACTGGCATTTTTAAAGTTCTGAGAATCTTACAGAAAATAAACTGGTTTAACCTTTGTTTAATCCATGCTTTTGCACTACACTTTGATGGATACCTTTTGTTTTTCCACTAAATATCTTTATACTCGTTATAGTGATGTGCTGGACGCATGCCTCTGGAGTCAATCTGAGTTTAAATCGTGCCTCTACCACTTACTGTGTGACCATGGACAAATTACTTTAAGCTCCCTCAGTTTCAGTTTTCCTGTCTGTAAAATGGGGTTGTGGTATTTCTTTTATAAGATTGTTTGTAGCTTAAGTGAGACAATATGTGGAAAGCACTTAAGTGTCTGGCTGTTATTAAGTACTGTTAAAACTGCTTTTTGTTATTTTATCACGCTTGATCCTTGAAACAACTCTAAGATTAATAAGGAGAGTGGCTAGACCCTTGTTATTTACAGAACTATGTCTTCCCTTCCCTTATCCGCAGGTTTTCAGAAACTCTTTTAACTTTTTATTTTGAGATAATTATATGTTCACAGGAAATGGCAAAAATAGTACAGGGAGGTCTTTACTCTTCACTAATTTCCTCCAAAGGTTACATCTTACATAACTATTGTATAATATCAACACCAGAAAATTAACAAATTAACATTGGTACAATGGTGTGTGTATACTTTTGTGCCGTTTTAACACCTGTAGATTAGTTTAACTACCACTGCAATCAAGGTACACAACTATTCCATCATCACAAAGATCCCCCTTGTGCTTTCTCTTTGTAATCTTAGAACTTCCTGTGTCTCCCCACCTTCCCCAACCCCTAGAAACCACTAATTTGTTCTCCAACCCATAATTTAGTCATTCTGAGGATGTTACATAAATGGAATATATATGGTATGTGATCTTTTGAGATTTTTTCCCACTCAGCATATCCTTGAGATCTATTCAAGTTGTATGTATCAATAGCTCATTTTTTTTCATTACTGAGTAGTGTTCTATGGTATGGATATACCACAGTTTAGTCACCTGTTGAAGGACATTTTGGTTGTTTCCAATTTAGCCATTATGAATAAAGCTTCTATGAACATTCATGTTCAGGTTTTTGTGTGGATGTAAATTTTCATTTTTCTCTGAATGCAATTGCTGGGTCATGTGGTTAAGTATATGTTTTGTTTGTGTTTTTGTTTTTTTGTTTTTGGAAGATATCGCCAAACTATTTTCTGGAATATCTGTACCACTTTACATTCTCACCAGCAATGTATGAGAGATCCACTTTCTCCACATACTTGCCAGTGTCTGGTATTGTTACTATTTTTATTTTATCTGTTTTAATAATGTGTAATGATACCTCATCGTGGACTTAAGTTGCATCTCCCCAATGGCTAGTGATACTTAACATCTTTTCATGCCATCATTTGCTGTCCATATAGTCTCATCAATAAAATGTCTCTTTAGTTTTAGGCCCATTTTCTAATTGAATTGTTTGGTTTTTTACTATTGAGTTTTGAAAATTCTTGATATATTACAGATATGTATATTCTTTATCAGAATAACGGTTTGCAAATATTTTCTCCCACTCTGTTGTTTGTCTTTCCATCCTCTTAACAGGGTCCTTCAGAGAGCAAACATTTTAAATTTTGTTAAAGTCTAATTTGTTGATTTTCTTTTATAGATTATGCTTTTGGTGTCATGTCTGAAGTCCCAAGACCTAGGTCCCATAGAGTTTCTCCTGTTGTTTTCCCAAAAGTTTTATTTAACTTTAACTTTTACATTTGAACCTCTGATCCATTTGAGTTAATTTTGTATAATGTGTGTGGTTTAGGTTGAGGTTTTTTTTTTTGTTTTTTTTGTTTTTTTTGCCTATGATATCCAGCTGCTCTAGCACCTTTTGTTGAAAAGACCATCCTTCCTCCATCGAATTACTTTTGTACCTTTGTCAAAAATCAGTTCCACTACCTATTTTTGTACAACCTTTGAGCTAAGAATGGTTTTTACATTTTAAATGGTTGGAAAAAACCTGTGACATATGAAATCATATGAAATTCAAGTTCAGTGTCCAGAAATAAAGTTTTATTGGGACACCACTCCACTCATTCAATTGTATTGTCTCTGGGAGCTTTTGCACTACAGCAGTATGGACAGTAGTTGGGATAGATGATATGGCCTGCAAAGCTTATGGTCTGGCTCTTTGTAAAAGAAGTGTGCTGATCCCTGAGATAGATCATTCAGCTGAGAGACCTGTTCCTGTACACCAGCCCGACAATACTCAATCCAAATTCATGTATAAGTTAATTATAAATTTTGATTCCAGACATTTGGAGTTGCTCATAAATAGTTGAAACAAAAATTTAATCTGTAAATGCTAAGGTAAACTTGCTTCATACGTAAAATGGGAAGTATTTTTGAAGAGCTGAAGTGTCACACTTCAGCTTTTCTAGTTAGTATATGATAGAACTGAATCTAGAACCCAGTTTTTTTGACTCATGGTCCAGTTGGCTTTTCACTTTCCACTAAGTACATTTGCATTGTTAATAAAGAGATACTAAAATATTGTTTGATTCTTGCAAGCAGCAGGCTTGAATCTTAATTAAATGATAGTTACCTGTGTCTTTTGAAATCTTAATTTTTTCTGTCCCTCTTATTGCTCATAAAAGCCTAGAACAAACTTCCTCAAAAAAACTCCATCAAAAAAAGTAATGCTTCCATTATTCTTGGCTAATAAATTAATGATTTTAGTAGTGTTTTAATATTTTTTTTAAAAAGGAAAGGAGGAAGTTGATTTCCATAGCTCTCTTCTCCACTGTCATTAAAATGACAGGATTGCTTTTATATCCTCTAGTGAGTCAGCCTTCCTTTCTCACATTTTTCATCTTTGACCAACTGCCCAACTGCTCTCACAGGGAAAGTGTCCCTAAGTCACACAACAAATTGAAATTTTCTGTGATGTCAAAAAGCTATTGGCAGGAATTTTAATTTAGAAATAGTTTATTGTTTTCAGTGATAGGAGTGGGGAATTATTGGGGGATTATACAGAGAGCTGAGATAAACAGATAATCTCATTTATCAGAGCAACACCTTCAGAGACTGATATTTTACTTTACCTGTCTAGAGAGAGGCAAACAGGCCTTTAAGGACATTTTTTGCATAACCTAAATAATGCTATTTTTGTGATTATGTAGAATTATCATGTTGTGGGCACTCAGTAAAATATTTGTTGAATGTAGTGATGCTCCATTTATTGGAGGTTTTTCCAAGCCACCTCAAGTCCATTAGTTGTAATTAGATAATTTTAGTTGATCATCTAAAGGGAGTAGATAGAGAAGGCAGAAAGAAGAGTTTTGGAGTCAGGTAAGAGTTTGAATCTAGGTTGTCACCTGTTACCTTTGTGACCTAATATAGGTAACATATCTTGTTTCAAGCTCCATTTTCTTCTCCGTAAAAAGGATTTATATATCTACTTCACTGGTTTGTTTGGAGATTAAAATGAGATAACATACATGATCCCTAGCAGACACTTGATGAATAATAGTTTTCTTCCCTCTTTCAGAGATTTTTCCCCTTTTAATGTGATTCTCTGTGGTCCACCTCATTGTACTCTAGGTTGATAATTTCTAGCTCTAGTTTTTTTTTTTTAATTAATTAATTAATTTGGCTGCGTCGGGTGTTAGTTGTAGCATACGGGATCTTCCTTGCGGGGTGTGGGCTTCTCTCCAGTTGTGGCATGCGGGCTTAGTTGCCCCGCGACATATGGGATCTTAGTTCCCCGACCAGGGATGGATCGAACCTGCGTCCCCTGCATTGGAAGGCGGATTCTTTTCTTTTTCCTTTTTCTTAAAAAATTAATTAATTTATTTTTGGCTGCGTTGGGTCTTCGTTGCTGCATGTGGGCTTTCTCTAGTTGCGGCGAGTGGGGGCTACTCTTCGTTGCAGTGTGCGGGCTTCTCGTTGCAGTGGCTTCTTGTTGCGGAGCACGGGCTCTAGGCACACAGGCTTCAGTAGTTGTGGCACATGGGCTCAGTAGTTGTGGCTTGTGGGCTCTAGAGCACAGGCTCAGTAGTTGTGGCACACGGGCCTAGTTGCTCTGTGGCATGTGGAATCTTCCTGGACCAGGGCTTGAACCCGTGTCCCCTGCATTGGCAGGCGGATTGTTAACCACTGCACCACCAGGGAAGTCCCTGGAAGGCAGATTCTTAACCACTGGACCACCAGGGAAGTCCCTCTAGCTCTAGTTTTGATATCCCAGAATTATTGCCAATTATTTCAAGGAATGTTATCAAATATTATTATTATGAAAATGATAAAAATGGTGAGGGAGGACTTAATTGTGTGTCAAATACTGAGATGAGGGCTTTATATTCATTCTCTCATTTAATTCTTACAATAACTCTGAAATAGATACTAGCATTAATAACATTTTAGATGGTAAAAGTTTAAGGAGATTTATGAGCTTGCCCAGATGTCTTAGTGAGTAGTGGAGCTGGGACATTAACCTGGGTGTGTCTAACTGTAAAAGCATCTGCTCTTCAATAACACACTCTACTGCCTCTACAGTTAAACTTTTTGCAGTAATAATAGCAGTTAACATGTGTTGAGTATTTGTCATGTTCCGGGACTATTCTAAATACTTATATGCTTTGTTTCATGTACTCTACACACTGATTTTATGAGGAGGTGCTGTTGTTTTCCCCCATTTTACTAATGAGAAACAAGGTACAAAGAAATTAACTTGCAAAAGGTAATACTGCTAGGAACTGGTAGGACAGGGATTCAAATCTAGCCAGTCACTCTTAAACACCATAATTAGAGGGGTGGCAGGTAAAGTAAGGCAGTGTTGTAACTGTACAGTGATTTACTAAAATGATGGCTTCCAGATCTGCAGTTTTTTGTTTTTCCTTTTTAGTCAGGATTTTATGTGGAGCTGGAAGAACTTTTAACAAGACCAAAAAGAATTTACTTTCAGAAAATAAAACTTTAGCCTTTATTCTTTATTATGATTAATAAAATATAAAAAATTATAATTGTTTTGCTTTTGCTTATCCACCATGATTTTTAGGAATTGAGAATATTTAGTATTTTTCAGTTCTAAGCTGTAATTCAAGCATAAGAATGGTGTTAATGAACTTAAGTTTTGTAATGTGGAAAGGTAATTTTTTTTTGCATTAATGAAAGCTTTCAATAGTGATGTTAAATAAATGGTACTATTTAATAGCTGATAATATTAATGGTATTAGCACATATGAGGATTTTATTGATAGTGTCATGTATTAATCTATAGTTATAATGACTTTTTTTTTTTGCGGTACACGGGCCTCTCACTGTTGTGGCCTCTCCCGTTGCGGAGTACAGGCTCCAGATGCGCAGACTCAGCGGCCATGGCTCACGGGCCCAGCTGCTCTGCGGCGTGTGGGATCTTCCCGGACCGGGGCACGAACCCGTGTGCCCTGCATCCGCAGGCAGACTCTCAACCACTGCACCACCAGGGAAGCCCTATAATGACCTTTTTAAAGACAGCCAGCAATTTATCTCTCAAATGTTTGTATCTTCCTCTGTAGAGGTACATACTTCTCTTTATATTTAATTTCACAGTTTGATATGTGAAAGCTTTCCTTAATGACAGATACAGTGTATCTTGGCTCTTTTTCTATAAAAGAACTGATGTCCATAAACACTCACTTCTGCACTGTAGGGAAATACTCAAAATATTACTTCCTGAATACATTCTCTGGAAAGCTAGAAATACTCTACCAGAAATGGAAAGATTGTGAAGACTTTAGACATTGCTTTTTAAAAAAAATTGATATATAATTGACATACAACATTATGTAAGTTTAAGGTATACAACACTGATTTGAAATATTTATTGCAAAGACTTTCTTTTAAATAACTTTTTTTTTTTTTTTTTTTTTTGCGGTACGTGGGCCTCTCACTGCTGTGGCCTCTCCCACTGCGGAGCACAGGCTCCGGACGCGCAGGCCCAGCGGCCATGGCTCACGGGCCCAGCCGCTCTGCGGCATGTGGGATCCTCCCGGACCGGGGCACGAACCCGTGTCCCCTGCATCGGCAGGCGGGCTCTCAACCACTGCGCCACCAGGGAAGCCCTAAATAACATTTTTAATGCTAGGAAAGACAACCCCAGTATCATTCTCCTAAAGCAACGGTGACTAACTTACTGTAATAACCTTTAACAACTTTGTGTATGTATGCCATTCTCAATTAGTTGCCATCACAATAATTCAAAAATAAATTTTGTTTATTCATGGAAATTCATTAGCTAGTGTGATACATGTAGTCTCAAATTTCTGTATAAACAAAAGCAAGCTTTATCTCAGCCTTAGATAAGAATCAAAATTTGAAAAATAGGGTTAGTGAGGAGATTGAAATTTATTTCATATTTTAGACTTTTATGTTGAAATATGAGATTACAATCAATTTAAGGCCCTTTTCGTTTCCTTGTGCAGTATTTTTTTTGAGATGGGTTGTGTTAGACTAATTAAATGGTTCTCATATAAATGAGTTTTGGAATGAAACCCACAGAGCCTTGGCCGTGATAGAAATACCATTGGTAAGCTGATAGTAGTATAGAAAATGTGTTACAATCAAGGCAGCTCCTTCTTGGTGTTAATTTCAGTGGCAGATCTAGGTCACAATTCATCTTCTGCATACCAAATACCTCCTCTGAAGCTTAAAATAACCTATCTATTCATAGGTATTTTTTCTTTTTCTTTATCTCTTTCTTTTTCTTTGCTTTTTTTTTTTTTCCCCTGTGAAATTGCCAAAACATTTAGCAGAGGGAAATTAGATGACTATTTAAAAATTGGTCTAACCTTTATATTTAATGGCATTAACATTTAGTTGCTTGGGAGAATTGCCCAAATTACTGATTTGATATATGGGAAAAGTATTTAGATTAATTTTATCTGGTAAGAAATACAAATTACTGTTACTACGTATTTTAAGAATTCTCAAAGATTTAGTTACATATAAAATAAAAGATTGCTTTTTCTCTTGCCACTTTAAACAATCTAATTTCATTATATTTTGGTATATGGTTTCAGTTTACCTATAAGTGATGCTTGCAAATGAAGGGCTTTCTTTTTGTTGTTTAAAATCAAATATTAAACAGAATGAAAGTCATTTGGTATCTGTACACTCACTTCAAAGTCTGACTTGTACATTTAAATATTTTCCTTAGAAGGTTTTTTAACTTCTGTAGTATCTGGTGACTTGGAATGATTTTGTATTGAGTGGTGCAATTTGTCATATATTTACATATTATACCAAGTAAATTCTTTACTGTAAAAGTTATTGAACTTGTTCTTCCCAGATGTAGTAATAGGATTAATTGGAGTATCTGTCTTAACACTGAATTACTTGAATCATGTCAGAAGTACTGTTTTTGGGTGGATAAATTCTATACAATAAATATCACACCAAGCTTGAAGGTTGGTCAGGACTATACCTGTTATCTAATCCTAAATATTTCTTGCTGGGACTGTTTCCCAACTAGTAAATAAAGATGCCATTCTATTTTGGGTTTATCAATCTGTGATAATCCTTTAAAAATTAAAAGTAATATTTTAAATTATAAAAGTAATGTATGTTTATTGTAGAAATTAGAAAATATAGGTAAGCAAAAAAGAAAGCTAGACATTTATAATCCTACCGGCCTAGATAACTAGCATTAATACCTTGGTGTATATTTTTCCAGATAGTTTTCTGTGTTGTGTATATACGAAATATATATAGATAAGTCATACGTTTTTGTCTTTAGGTCCTTTGCTTCTCTCTAGAATATTTTTCCCTAGAAAACATGCCTGGCTTGTCTTATTATTTAGGACTCAGCCTAAATGTCATCTCCTAAAGAGAGCTTCCCCAGCATCTAGAGTAGCATACTGATACTTTCCCTTTGAAGTCCAACTAGATTATAAGGTCCAAGAGGGTAGGGATCATATCTGTCTCAGTCAACACTGTATCTCTAGTGCTCAGCAGTGTCTCTGGCGTATAGTAGGTACTTAATAAATGTTTGAATGAATATTTAATATTATAAAAATAAGATAAGATTATACATATGTTAGATACTCTGGAAAGAAAGGTAAGATATATATCTCTGACCTTAGATTGCTTACAGTCTAGAGGAAAGGTGGAAAATTAATGTGTTAAGTGCTGTAATAGGGGAAGTACAGTATTAAGGAAGCACGTAGTAGGAGTAGCTATCCAAATTGGGTGGGAAAGAGTTGTTTGAGAAGGCTTTCTGGAAGCGTGACAATGTAAACATTTCATAACCTTGTAATTTGTCAGTTCTTTTTACCTATAATATAATTTAGACTGGCTGGGTAGTATTTTATCAGTATGTAAGTACCAGAGTTTAATCCATATTCTGTTTTTAGTCATTTAGGGGATTCCCTAAATAACACTGTCGTGGATATCTTTGTTATCTTTTCTTAGTTATTTTCTTGGGTAATTTTTACTTGGGGGTGGAATTTAGGGGACCAAGAATTATAAGTATTTCCAAGGCTTTGGTGTATATTCATTTTGGGGGTACCAAATTGCCCTCCATGAAGGTTGTACCAGTTTATACTTCTAGCAACAGTGTATAAGAATTCCCTCCCACCCCAAATCTTGCCAATTTGTTAGGCAAAATGGTGTCTTAACAGCTTAATTTGTCTTTGATTCGCCTGTATATATCATAGTAACTTGTAGACAAACAGCAAAATATGGCGAGCTTTAATTTAGATTTTACAGTGGTTCCTGAACAGATATTCCATACAGTATGGCATATGTGAAATTATTTGGATATTATCTTTAGTTTTGATTGTAAGTCATATTAAGTTATATGCTTACCTTTGCATTACCTACTTTTTAGCATAATTTTCAATCCAGAATATTTTTGTATTTTAAGATCTTTGTCTCATTCATTTTATAAACATGTAAATTATAGTGGCAAATTCAGAGAAACTGAGAATAGGCTATTTAATTTGAGATTGCATACCTTAAGAAGCTTGTATGTTGACATTAGGCCTAGCAACTAACTTCTTTTTAATTATTGTGGCCAGAAACACCAGATGAAAATGGTAAAACCCAGAGAGCTGATGATTTTGTCTTGAAGAAAATAAAGAAGAAAAAGAAAAAGAAACACCGAGAAGATATGCGAGGAAGACGCCTTAAAATGTACAATAAGGAAGTACAAACCATCTGTGCTGGCCTGACCCGCATCAGTAAGGAAATCCTCACCCAAGGACAAATAAATAGCACTTCAGGAGTTAATAAGGAGTCCTTCAGGTATCTGAAAGATGAACAGCTGTGTCGATTAAATTTGGGCATGCAAGAATATCGGGTACCCCAGGGAGTACAAACACCTTTTATGACTCACCAGGAACATTCTATTCGTAGAAATTTCTTAAAAACAGGTACTAAATTTAGCAACTTTATTCATGAGGAACACCAGTCCAATGGTGGTGCTCTTGTCCTTCATGCTTACATGGATGAACTCTCATTTTTGTCTCCAATGGAGATGGAGAGATTTTCTGAGGAGTTTCTTGCTTTGACGTTCAGTGAAAACGAGAAAAATGCTGCTTACTATGCTTTAGCAATAGTGCATGGAGCGGCCGCTTATCTCCCAGACTTCTTGGACTACTTTGCTTTTAATTTCCCCAACACTCCAGTGAAAATGGAAATTCTGGGCAAGAAAGATATTGAAACAACCACCATTTCAAATTTTCACACTCAGGTAAGGTAAAATCATTGTTAAATTATTTAGTAAAACAGGTTACAGTATCTCAAAAATATTAACTTCATTCTGTTGCATAGCACATACCAGAACACTTGATTAAAATTCATTGTGGTAAAAGTGGTTAAAATTGTTTTTTTATAACTCTGATTGAAAAATCTTAATTCCTGAAGTTCTTTGGGATGTGGCTTGTTACTTGCTTGGTCTAAGAAATGTTTTATACATGTTTTATGTCATTTTTTGTGGAACAAATTTTTGTGGAAAATCAGCTTGAAAACCAATTCAGTTTTTCACAAATTGAATAATGTTAGTATGGAGGATGTGATTTCGATCTGATAGCCTCAAGGTAACTTTAGTTAAGACTTACCTTTTATGTCATAATAAGACACATGAGGGCATTGGCCTGTTTATTTGTCAGGTTTTTGCTGTTCTTGTTTCTCTTCTTTCAGTAACTTGTTGGCAGTCTATCCCAGAAACATACCCCATTGATGTGACTTGGAAGTGTCACTAGGAAGACCGCCATAGCTTCTGCTCCTTCTGCCTTTGCACTGTTTTAGGTGAAGACATTTTCTAAAGCCTTGCTTGGGCAGCTAGGCTTAAGTCAGCAGGGAAACCTCTCCTTCCTAACCAGTGGTTTTTAACCAATCATTTTTTCAATGAAGTTATTTTAGGGCATGAAAAGTGGTTGATAATGTGTCCTAGTTTTTTTCTTGCTTACTTTTCTCATAAGGATTATGAACATGAATGGTCAGCTATAAGTTTGTATTATAGATATAAATTCTACACAAGTTTAGTGGAGAATATTTCCTTTTTAGAGATTTATGATTATATAACCTATTTTTTCAGGTTATCTAATAATTTGCTGCCATTCTTTTCCTTAAGATTCTTTTTTTAGGTAAATAGACTTGCATAATAAGACTCTCAGCTACCTGCATTATAGTGGTCTCAAGCCACTTAGATATATATGAAACCTTCTCTAATTTGAATCTTTTTAGTGATTCTTACCATCCTTACCTCCAATGAGGGGAGTATCCAGTTTAGATTTACAAGCTTCAGAGTTTCTCTAATTGAAGTTCTCTCTGCAGTAGAGAGAGCAGGAGCAGCCAATCTGGAGAGGTCGCAAGATGGGGCTGCCCAAGATGTTGGAACACGATGTGCAATAAAGGGCTTCGTCTTGGATTTTGGCCTTGTTACCACAATCAGGTACCGAAGTGCTGACTTTTGTAGTAGATTTTGTTTTTTCTTTTTTTTTTTTTTAAAGGAGTTTTGCCCTTTGAAAGTTAAGGAATCCTATTTTTATAAATATTGGAAAAGGGACTGAAAACAGTTCTTTTAATATAGTCCATAATCCTCCTAAGTCCCTATTTAACAAAGAAAGATATTGCTGAGAGCAGAATTAATGTGCTCTATCATTTTTTTAGTTTAGAAAAATGCAGCAAATTTTCTCTTCTAATTGATAGACCAGCAAGCATATCTGAGAAATAAGCCAGAAACTTGGGGGGAAAGAAAGTCTTGGTTTTGTAATGGTGACTTTTTAACTTTCATATTAGTTAGTCTCTAGAGGATCAAGCTTGTATATCAATAGACAGTCTAAATAGTTAATAGAAGAAAATATCTCTAAATATTCCCTGCTGATTTTTGTCCTCCAATTAATTTTTTTAATGGAGCTGAAATTTAAATGACTGTACCAACAACTTACCTTGAGATTTACCTTGAGATTTATAAAATAACCACTTTTTAAGAACATATCAGTTTATTATTAAGTTAGATATCATTAATTACTTCAACCACATAAGAATATTGAGGACTATTAAGTAAGTCTTGTGCTCTGGTGATCCTGTAACTTAATTTTATTTATGAATTTTCAGTCATTGGAGAGACATACGGGGTGCGTATGGGAGGTTGTCGTAGCCCATGAAACTATTTTGCAACTAAAATCTTCGGCATATGTTGGGATGGAAGCTAATACAGTAGTTCAGATTTGTTTAGCACTTCATGGTTTATAGAAATGCTTTCATATTCATATCTTAATATTTGAAATAATCTGTGGGGTAGGCAAGCAATTTTATCTGTTTTCCATTGAAGAAACTGAGGCTTGGAGATGTTCATTGTTATACAGGGTCATGTAGCTAGTATATAGAAATAGGGAATTCCCTGGTGGTCCGGTGGTTAGGACTCAGAGCTTTCACTGCCAAGGGCCTGGGTTCAGTCCGTGGTTGGGGAACTAAGATCCCACAAGCCGTGGGGTACACCCCCGCCCCCCCAAAAAAAGAAACAGTATGCAAACCTAAGCCACCTGAACAATTTGATACATCGTTTTACCATACTCCTTCCCTCATTGGAATATGAGACTAGTGCTTTTATTTTTCTAAACATTGGAGAAGAGACTGGTGTTTTATTTGTCTAAACATTCTGGTCAGTGAAATTAAAATATCTCAGTTTAACACAATATTCAGAAAGCTATTCTAATATTTTTCACAAATAACTTTAGATTGTTGGGAATTAAGTGAATACATTAGGAATTCTGTGTTTTGTGAAGTCTCATGAAGTTCTGTTAAGCCTATAAATAAAGCGAGGTAAGTTTATTACCTTATAGACACAGTTAATAGAAGTTATTTATAGTTTAAATATGTAACCATGATAATTATTCATGACTATAGTTCAAGACAGTTTATTCAGCAAACATATATTGAGAACCTACCATGTACTGCACAGTCTGTTCTTAAAAGGACTAATTGATGAGCTCAATCTAGTGGAAGAGATGAATAAACCAGCAATTATAATATAGTTTGATAAATACTAGAATAGAGGTATATATAGGCAAAACCCTATAATAGAGGGAGCACAGTTTGTGGTGTTACCTAACTCAGACTTGAAGTGATTGGAAAAGGCATTTTAAAGATTGTGATGCCTGAGTAGAGTCTTGAAAGAAGATTACTTAGCATAATAAGGGTATTTTAAGCAAAGCGAATAAATGGCCTGTGCAAACACATGGAGTCATTAGAGAATGTGGCACTTTCAAGGAGCTGCAAATAGCTTGACATGGCAAGAGTACATGCTGACTGTTAAGGGGAGTTAACACTGGAGAGATAGACAAAATCAGAATTGTGAAGAGCTTTGTATGATGTGCTAAAAAAAGTTATTTTTCCCAAAGGTAATTGGGAATCATTGGTGAATTTTAATAGGGAAGAGCTATCAAGTTATGTTTGCAAAGATTACACAGTAGTCTGAAGGGTGGAATTGAGGAGGAAAAGGAGATTGGAAGCAAGAAGACTGGTTAAACCAATTACTGTGGTTACTAGATCGGAAATGATCCATGTCCAGACTGATATTGACATTAGGAAGAAATGAAATTTGAGAAATAATTAGAACATGGGATTAATTGCACTTGATGAGGGAGAAGGATGGAGTCTTAAAAAAATGTGGTTTGGACAAATGGGTGGATAGTGGTGCTGGTCACAAAGTCAATACAGGGTTGAAAAAGTTGGTTTCTAGGGGTGTAAGGTATTGATGAGTTCAGTTTGAGATATTTTATGTTGAGGTACTTGTGAAGACTAACAGAAATGTCTGTTAGGTAGTTGAGTAAATGGATCTAAGACTGGGAGACATCTAGGCCGGAGATGCAGAAGTTGGACCATTAGCACATAGGTGGTCCAGGGACAGCGTTAGAAATGGAAGAGATGAAGCTATGAATGGAATTCTGTGATGCACCCACATGTATGAGGAGCATGGGAAGAGATCAAAAAGAAAGAGAGGTAGAAGGAAGGTTACAGTATAAGTTTTCTAGATATTAAGAATGATGGAGGGCTTAAATATCATGTCCATATTAGGGGTCAATTAAGATAAGGACAGAAAAGTGTTAGGTTGCTTAATTAGGAATTTAATTGGACACATTATCAAGACCAGTGCTTTGCAAACAATGACCATCTAAATACTGTAAATTATGCTTTTTTTTTTAGAAGCTTGCTACTTGCTCTCTGAATAAATTTGATATCACCAGGGAGCTTACTAGAAATGCAGACTCTCAGACCCCTACCCAGATCTTCTGAATCAGAATTTGCAGTTTAACAAGCTCCTCAGGTGATTCATATGCATGTTAAGGTTTGAGAAGTACTACTTGAGAACTCACCTGTTCTATCTCGTAAAATGTAAATTTGTTTTGTGCAAGAAAAATTACAGCTTCTGTTACTTTTATATTTTTAAATTATTGTAGTAACAAAGCTAGGATGCCCAGAGGTGGTTTTTTTTTTCTTTTACTGTTCTATAAAACTCAATTGTTTTAACACCAAAAGAGGTAAGTTCATGATAAATAGCAATTGAAGCACCAAGCTGATCCTCACATTTGATTACTTCTCTCAGCAGTTGATACAGGATAACTTTGTAAAGTTGAGTTTCCAATCTAAAGGACTACATATGTATTGATACAGTATGGTATTTTTATAATTCTGTAGGATTATTCAGGTCTAATTAAGTTTTAAATAGTCATTGGTTAATAACAATTTTGACCACAAAGTTTTAAGTGTTTGTGGAATCTTTTGGTCAGTTAATAGAGAAAAATTAGTGTTCACTTAGAAATTTTTTTTTTTTTTGCTTAGCTGTTATATCTTGTAATTATTGGCTACTTGAAAAATTTTTTTAATGGTTTTCAACTTTGAAGTGTGATAGTTCTGCAATAAGTATGCAATCCTTAGCTCTCCTCCTTATGAAAATCCTGTGGCAGCTGATAAATGGATTGAAAATTCAGATATTCTTCTGGTCATTTTATGGACTAAAAGGATTTTAGAGCAAGTGGGGGCCATTTCCAAGCCTTTGTTTTATAGATGAGGAAGGTGACATTTTGGTTGACCTTTCCCAAGGTTAAATAGTGGCAGATCTTCAAAGAGGAATTGTTTTTTCTTCTGTCTCTGAATGGTGTTTAATCCTGTAGTTGAGGGTTTAGCAAATTTTAATGTGCCTATAAAATGCACATTTTGATTTTATAGGTCTGGATTGGGGCTTTAGAGTCTGCATTTCTAACAAGCTCCCAGATGACATTGATGTGCTGGTCCAAGAATCAGCAAGGCTATAAGTGTTAGATTCTATACATGAATTGCAAATAGAAGCAACAAACAACACTAAAATATATGTAAAGTTAAATGGGGAGTTGTTTTAAGTATCACCATCTGAGACTGTTTTCACCTTATAGTATCTTAAGTAATTGAAGGTTGTATATGAAGATGAAGGGTATGTGGTAGGGGAGGGAGGGAATTGATTTTACAAATATGTCTAGCATAATAGGATTTTGTTCTCTTTATCTGGCAGATGTGCGTATTTTAAGTTCTGCTTTTTTTAAAAAAAAATTTCTCCATATGTATAATATTGAAATCTTTTACTGAGAATCATACTCTTTTAACTTCATGTAGTAGTAGAGGTTCTTACAACTGTTACTGTTACTGCTATAAAATGGTAATGTCTACTGTTCCAGAGAAAATCAGCAAATGTTATTTCTTCATTGTGTTTTGTGGTAAGACTTAAAACGGGCTTATTAGGTGTTTCCCATCTTTGAGTAACATAATTAACATGTTATAATGTACTGCTACTACTAATTAAGAGAGTAGAACTAGTAGATGCTTTGTAGCTTGGTATATAGCTTTGAAACTCTTAAGGAACTACACATCAGTGTGTTACATAAAAGGATAAATAATTATTTTAGGTAGCTGACTTTATAAAGCAGCATAAAAATGGTAGGTTCTGGGTTTTTATTTCTCATTTTAAGTACAGCTTATAATAAACTCATTTTGACTCACACTGCTATATTCTTGAAGTGGGAATGTCTTTCTGTTCATAGGTCACAAGGTTAGGACGATTGCTGGCTAGCTTTTTCCTTTCTGTTTTTTAAACAATCAGCCCGAAAAGCCTTCTTCCTGAAACATGAGTTCTGTGCAATAATTACTAACCCCCCACCCCCCGCACCTGCCACTCCTCCTCCAGGGTTTTTCCATATTGTGTATTTCTAGCCTGGTGTTCTTCTAAGTTTTTCTTTTTTAAAAAGAAGTTTTGTTTGTTTGTTTTCTAGAGCAGTTTTTGGTTCACTGCAAAATTGAGAGGAAGGTATGGAGATTTCCCATATACTCCCTGCTCCCACATATGCATAGCTCCTCCCACTATCAACATACCCCCAGCCAGAGTGGTACATACTTTACAGTTGCTGAGCCTACACCAACACATCGTAATCACCCAAAGTTCATAGTTTACATTACAATTCACTCTTGGTATTGTACAATCTATGGGTTTGGACTAACGTATAGTGATAATGTGTCCATCATTATGCTAACATAAAGAGTATTTTCACTGCCCTAAAAATCCTCTGTGCTCTGCCTAATTCTTCCCCTTCTCCCAACCCTTGGCAACCACGGATGTTTTTAGTGTCTCCATTGTTTCAACTCTAAAAGAATGTCATATAGTTGGAATCATATAATATGTAGCCTTTGCAGATTGGTTTCTTCCACTTAGTAATATACATTTAAGGTTCCTCCATGTCTTTTCATGGCTTGATAGCTCATTTCTTTTTAGGGCTGAATAATATCTCATTGTCTGGATGTACCACAGTTTATCCATTCACTTACTAAAGGACATGTTGGTTGATTCCAAGTTTTTTCAATTGTGAGCAAAGTGGCTATCTTAACTGATTTATGGCTATCCTTATTAAAAGGTGTATTATTGGGAGCACAGCTGAGCTTATTTAACACTCAGCAGTTGTTACAGGATAACTTTGTAAAGTTGAGTTTCTAATCTAAAGGACTACGTATGTATGGACACAGAACAATATATATATTCAATTTTTAAACTTTTATAGATATTATAAATGAATTTAAAAATTTAACGCATGCAAAGCTAACGACTATTTTCTTATAGTCATTATCCCCCTATGTACAAATTGTCCTCCCCTACCCACTGTACCTTCTGATTTTACTCAAGACTGAGTTTTCCCTGTTTGGCATTATGTCTCTTGCTTCCACAGCAGCCTTACTTTTTTTGTTTTTTGCTGTCTACTTACCTCCCTCCAGTCCTCATTACACTTACTTCTTCCTCCACTGTGCCCCCAACACATTCTTTGGGAAGTGGTAGAACTCAATTTGTTTTTGCTTTCAGTGCCATTTCCAGGCCAGAGTTTCTCAAATATGCCAGATCCTAAGAATAATCTGGGGTTGCTAGTTCCAAACACATATTCAGAATCTCAGGTTCCATTCCTGGAAATTTTGAGTCATTAAGTCTGGAGTGAAGCCTGAGGTGAATACCTCAAGTGATTCAATTCCTATGATCAGGCAAGTTTAAGAAACACTGTTTTAAGCTGTATGCCATCTACCAATACTCACATTCCCTTCATTTGACCAGTAGATACAATCCTCTTAGAATTTCATAGAATCATAAGCCAAGGGCTTTTGGAGATAATCTTGTCTAACTTCTACCTAGTGCAAGTGTTTTTGAAAATCAGTTTTGGATTGATATTTATTCAGGAGCTTGTCTCTTCATAACATTTCATAAGGCCTCCAGTGGGCCCTCAACATTGTGTAGGAAACTTCTTTTCTTTGGTCAACTTGCTTGCCTTTTCTTCATGATGATTGTTCAGACTTTTTATCTGTATACATCTTTTCTGCATTCGCTCCTGTTACAGTAGAGAAGCTATTTCACCTCCTCAGAAGTTAATCCTTCTGCCTCTGTTCTGGATTCTATCCCTCACCCTGTTTAGGATTTTTAAAAAATTGTCACAAAGTATACATAGCATGAAATTTACTCTTTAACTATTTCAAAGTATTCACTGGCATTAAGTACTTTTGCAGTGTTGTGCAACCATCATGACTATCCATTTCTAGGACTTTTCCATCATCCCAAACAGAAACTCTATACCCATTTGCTTAGGACCTTAACTCACCCTCATCCAATCTTTACCCCTTCCATTCCCATACAAAGAAAATTGCACATGATTTTAAGTCAATTCCTGCTTTATATGTTTCCTTTATTTTTATTAAAAGAATGTTTTTTTTCTCCCCAGAAGTTAGTCTTTATCCTGAATATGAGGTTTATCATTTCTGTATATCTTCTAATAGTTTGCTATGCATGTATGAATGTATAAACTATATATAACAATTTTGTTATAATAAAACTTTAATAAAAGTTTAATATAATAAAATAATAATAATATAATAATAATATAAATAATATAATATAATTATATATAATATAATTATATATAATAATATAATAAAATAATAATAATATAATAAAACTTTATAATAGTATACTGCATGTATCATTCTACAGATTGCTTTGGTTCAACATTGCTTTGAGAATTATGTTGATACATGTAATTCTAGTTAGTTCATTCATTTTAACCACTATATTTTTTTTGTTGTTTGACTATATCACTTTATTCTCCTGTATTTGGACAGTTAACATGTTTACAGTTTTGTAATATTACTGCGTTGAAGTAAGAATATTTTTAGAGGTCTATCCTGAGATGTATTGATATATCTTGTATATATCCCACGTATCCTATACATGTATATCCTGGGATTTCTGTTTGCCTTTTTCTCCTCTTCTGGGATTCCATGACTATTCTGTTGCCTCATTTCAGTGACTCAAATGAGACCCCACATGTCTGAAAAGACTTTCTTCTACCATTACATTTGATTGGTCGTTCAGATAGGTGTGGAATTCTAGGTTGGAGGTCATTTTTCTGCAGATTTATAAAGGTGTTACTCCACTGTCTTTATTTAAGCTTCTAGTGTTGCTACGGAGAAATCCAGTGTCAAGTTGTCCTGTTTTTTTTCTCTTTGGAAGTTTCAAAATCTCTTTCCTATAAAATTTCAAAACACTGAGAATAATGTGTCTTTAGATGGGTCTTTTTTTTGTTGTTTTTTGATTTTTAATTTATGAAATATTTCAGACATGTAAAGAGGGGTAAAGAATAATAACAAGCACCTGTGTTCTTACCACCTGGCCCAAGGCATGAAGCATCACCAGTGTAGTTGAAAGCTACCTGCAACCTCTGTGATTTTTTCAGATCTCATTGGAATGAGTCTTTTTTTTAATTCACTCTGTTGAACGTTTAGGTTTTTTCAACGTGGGAATGCATATCCTTCCGTTTGGGTAAATTTTCTATTATTTCTTTGTTAGTTTCCTTACCTCAGTTTTCCTGTCTTCTTCTTCTAAAACTTTTCAGTTGGGTGTTAGGCCTCCTGGCTAAACCTTTAATTTTCTTATCGTTCCTTTTATTTTTCTTTGTCTTTTTATTCTACTTTCTGGGGAGATTTTACTATCTTCTTCTCCTGTTGATTTATTTCAGCTGTAATACTTTGAATTTAAGAGCTTGTTCTTATTTTTTGTTTTTTTCATTAAAAAAATAACTTTCCTGTTTTTATTTCATGGGTGCAATGTCTTCTTTGATCTGTCTGATGATATTAATTATACTTGTTTTGAAATTTTCTTTTATGCTCTAAGGTGTCTCTGTTTCATCAAGTTCATTTTTGCTTGTCTTAATCTTCTGTTTATGTTAGTTATTTTCTTCAAACATCTGGTGATCTGTTTATATTTAAATATGAGTCAGTACAAAACTGATGAGAAACTCTGTAGGACTTATAGGACTTATCATTTGATGACTGGGTAGGGAATCTGGCCATATCATTGTAGAAAAGCTCCCAATATCAGCATTTAGAGGTCTTTTCTTTGGGGCTTTTAATTTTTACAGCTGAGAATCTACCACATTTTTGCCAGAGGAACAGAGTAGCTTATATCCTTGTCTGCTAGAATTCTTGGAGCTGAACTATGAAAGTAGGTAGGTGATTTCATCGTTAAAATATATGGAATTTTAATTCCCTCTTTTCAGTATACTGGGTCTCTTCCATACTTGTGCCTGGTATTTCTGTTTCTATAGTCTTCTGGTTAACTTCCTCCACAAAATAGGGAGGATAAGAAGGAGTATAGGAGGGGGAGGTGGAAGGTAAGTAAGTGGAGGGGTCTGACTGACTCTTAAACAGATTTCAAACCCATCTCCTTTGTTTTAGTTCTATGCCTGGTTCCCCACCTTCTGTGATACTTAGCCTTTCCATGATTTTGTAGCACAAACTTGCTTTTTGGGTATCTTCTATACAGGTACTCAGTGTTCAAAGTTCTCCGTCTGCTAATTCCCCTGTACGTTTTTTTAACCTTCAAAAAATGTTTTGATAGTTTGTATCTATCATTTTTGCTTCTGTTCTATTTGAGCTTCTGGAATTTATAGCCTTTCTATTTTACTCTCACTTCAGTGGGGTTTTGATAAGGAATATAAATAAATCATATGTTCCATCTGCCTTGTTTAACTAGCAGTCTTCTTCACCTTTACCAAACTCTTTGCATTAGCATTAAAACATCACACAAGAGAAGACATAAATGGAAAGATATAGCACATTCTTGGACTAAGAAGAACCAACATCAAAATGACGATTTCCCCTAAATTATAAATTGAACATAATCCCAATAAAAATACCAATAGTTGGGCCTCCCTGGTGGCGCAGTGGTTGGGAGTCCGCCTGCCGATGCAGGGGACGCGGGTTCGTGCCCCGATCCCGGAGGATCCCACGTGCCGCGGAGCGGCTGGGCCCGCGAGCCATGGCCGCGGGGCCTGTGTGTCCGGAGCCTGTGCTCCGCAACGGGAGAGGCCACAGCGGTGAGAGGCCCGCGTACAGCAAAAAAAAAAAAAAAAAAAAAAAAAAAAAAAATACCAATAGTTGTTTTGTTCTGGGACAGTCACCTGACTTGGAAGTTTATATGAAAAAATAAACAGACAAGAACAGCCAGGAAAACTTTGAAAAAGAAAAGTAATGATGGAGGAGTGCCCTATCAGATACCAATACATTCTAAAGATTTAATTATTAAATAAGTGTATACTAATTTATGAACATTGTTCAGTGAAGCAGGAAAGTCCAGAAATAGACCCAAATACATATAGGCATGTGATATATAAAAATGATAGCATCTCAGATCATTGGTGGCAAGAGAAGGTAGTGTTGGGACATCAGGATATCTAGAATTTATCTTAGTATTCATATCACTGTATACCACAGTAAATTCCAAATGGGATCAAAGATTTAAATGTAGAAAATGGAGACATAAATATAAGAAAACATGAAAGAATTCTTTTACAACTTTTAAGTGGCAAAGGTCTTTCTAACTATGACCAAAACAAAAACAAAAATCACTGTAAACAAGGTCAAAAGACAAATTCATGTCACCAACAGAGAATTAACCTTCCTAAACTGTAAAGAGCTCTAGAAATAGATAAGAGAAATACTAGCAACACAGTATAAAAATAAGCAAGCATTGTAAATGGACATTTCACAGAAAAAGAAACACAAATGGCCCTTTAATCCTCTTAGCTGAAAAGATATACAACTTCATTCCTAAGAAAATGAAATTAAAACTACTAAGATGCCAGTTTTTACTTATTTGTAAAACTCCAAAAATTTTATAACATCCCGTTAATGGGGTTATGGGGCAATACGTACTTTCTTATATTGCTGGTGAAAGCTTATACAACCTATGGAGGGTTGCTCAGTCTTTCCATCTTAATTCTCCCTTGATCCTATTTCCCCCTCTAACTACAAACTCTTCTTACTTTCATAGCCAAACTTCTTGAAAGAATTGTCTACACTTGCTGTCTCCATTTTCTCATATCTCCACATCAGTTTGGTTTCTGCCCTTATAATTTCTCTGAAACATCTCTTGCTAAGGTCACCAGTGAGCATTTTATATCTTCATCTTACTAGAAGTCTCAGCAGCATTTTGACCAAATTCCTCCTGAAGTATTTTCTTACTTTGACTTTCATGATACTGTGCTCTCTTGGTTTTCTTCGAACCTCTCTGACCACTTAACAACTCCTTTACATTGTTTTTTGTCAACTTTTCTTTCCCCCTTTTTTTTTTTTTTATAATTTGGAGCTTTCTAAGACCCCTGTTCTTTGGACTCCATATTTTCTCTAGTCAGGTCTCTTTTAAGACTAAAGTTCCAATTACTGACAATGACTAGGATTTGTATCCTCAGTACCCATCTCTTCTGATTTCAGCAAATTACCACAAACATAGTACCTTAAAACAACAAAAATTTAGTCTCTTACAGTTCTGAAGGCTCTGAAGGAGAATCTTTTTGTTTGTTTGTTTTGTTTTGTGGGGTTTTTGTTTGTTTGTTTTGGGCCCCCCCCACTTCTAGTGGCCATCTGTATTTCCTGGCTTGTGGTCCCTTCTTCGATCTTCAAAGTGCATCAATACAATCTCAGCTTCTATCACCAAGTCACCTCTCTGTGGTGAAATCTCCCTCTGCTTCCATATGACAACTGTGATTACATTTGGGCTCACCTGGATAACCCAGGATATCTTGCCATCTCCAAATTCTTAATTTATTCACAGCTGAAAAGTCCTTTTGCCATATAAGATAACAGTCACAGGTTCTAGAGATTAAGACCTGGATATCTTTGGGAGCCGTTATTTCGCCTACTACATACTTCAAGCTCATTATGTCCCAAACTGAAGATATCACCTCCCCACCCAAGCTTGGTCCTCTCCTCCAGTAGGAAGAGTGCTTTCTCTATGTGGTTGCAAAGGGCAGAACCTGCAACACATCCTTGACACTCCTTTCTCTTCTCTGTCATATCTAACTTTCTCCAAGTCCTTACAGTTTTATCTTATGGTTATTTTTCAAATCTTTAAAAAATCACCTCCACTGATATTAGGTTAGTTGGTTGTTTCTTATTTGGAATATTACAGAAACCTCCTAACTAGTCATTTCTCTTTCAGTGTCCCATTGAGAAAACAAAAACAAAACCAAACCCTAAGCCCCCCACCCCCCTAAAAAAACAAAGGCAAATCTATTAACTTTCCTTTTACTACTTTAGATCCTTCAGTGATTCCTCCAATTCTTAATGTGGTCTTCAAGGCTTTCCATAATCCAGCCACAGCTTGTTTCTTCAGTCTCATCTTCATTTTTCTCTTTTGTTTTCTGTGTTTAGCATCATTAGCTTTTTTCTAGACCCTGGAAAGGGTGATGCTTAAGGGATTTTATTTCCGTTAAACTTGTTCTACAGATTTTAATTCAGTGTTACTTTGAGGAACAGTTTATCCCCTAGATCAGCATCCCATGTTCTCTTTTATAGTGTCCTACAAGTGCCTGAAGACTTGTCACAGTTTATAATTAAATATTTGTTTAGTATATGCCTCTCTCTACTAGACTGTAAATTTCCAGGGGCCAAGGATGGGTCTGGTTTGCTGTATCTGTGTTTAGGACAGTGTCTGCATATAACATACAGTAAACTTTTATGAAATGAATGATACTAGCTTTCCTGTAATTCTTGTTCTTTATTTAAGGCTATATAAGTCTACTCTTCTGTGATAAGCTTCCAAGTATTTGAAGATTATTGTGTCCCCACTTTAATCATTTCAAGTCAAATACTTTTGAAATATTTTTAATTTCATCACTCTTCCTCCAATCTGTATGGTTTCCAAGTCACTAATCATCTTGATTGTTCTCTTTCGGGTGTGCTCTTGTAATAGACTTTTTTTTTTTTTAGCCCGGAGCAGGAGATAATGCTCCAGATGTCATCTGTGCAATATGGAGTATTGCCTCCCTTAGTACAAAGTATACAAGATATAGGCTAAACCACCGTAACAAAGAGATCGCACATACAGTAGCTAGGACAAAATAAGTTTCTTTCTCAAGTAACAAGCCCAGAGGTAAGCAGCTCTGTTCCATGATGTCATCTAGGATTCTCCTTTCCTTCTATCTATAAGTTTTGCCATTTCCTTTGGTGTTGTCGTGTGCATGGTTGAACTTGGCCCTCAGAAGAGAGAAAGAGGAAATGGAGAACAAGCCACTTAATTACATATGCTCTAGAAATTGCGTATGTGACTTGTGCTAACATTTCATTGGCCAGAATTTAGTCACAGACCACACTTAGCTGCCAAGCAGCTATATGCCCAAGAAGTTCTGTTACTTAAAAAAAAAAGGGGGGGTGGGTAGAGTAGATACTGGGGATAATTAGTCATTTGCTTGTTTGGCATTAGTGTCACACAGTTGGTACATGTTGCATTTCTGTCCATAAATGTTGTCCATCTTCTAACTTGTGCGGTTAGTTTTTTAAATACATCATAAACATTAACATTTGTTAAATTATTTTATACAAGTGATAGATACTGTTAATCAGCTTTACTACTATTACCTTTTTTTGGGCCACAATTGAACGGCTGATTATTTCTAGACTCAGCAAACATAAATTCAGCAGTTTCTCCTCTTCAGGTTTACTTTCTCTTTCCAAATAGGAAAGGATGCTTTATGTTTATTCATGTCACATATTAATTATCTAGGTGTTTGCATTTTTACGTTGTCTTCGAGTTCAGTGCTATTGAATTTAGTGGTACTTAAATTAGGTAATCTCGGAGTACTGTATAAAAATGTTAATTCAGTCTCACTTTGTGTGCAGAATTTAAAGTAATGTGAATTCCTTCAAATTAATAATGCATTAAGAGTTGTATAGTCTCAAAGCTAGTAGGCCACGTAAGTTGGTGAAAACTACCACATGGCAGTGTACTTCTTCAAGATTGGTCTCTTAAGTTATGTGAGATTTAAATTGTGACACATCTTTAGGACATTTACCACATAGCTTGAAAGCCTTTGTTGGAAGGAATTTCTGATAATTGGGAATAGTTGGGGGAGGTATTTGGAGGAGACTGGTATTTCTTTAATTAGCCCTGAAAGCATACTATTCCTAGAACTTGTACTAAAGTTAAATTCTGCTTTAGTTGTTTTAGGGTGCTTGGCTTAGAAAGGTTAGAATAATGCTTACTTAGAAAAGCTTCCTTATCTCTATATCCCATAATCATCCTCTTTCCCAGACTGCCTCCCCTGGCTTTTAACAGCATGATGATCATACAAACGAATGGAAGGTAATTCATACAAATATATGCAAGGTAATTCTGGCCTGGGCGGTTGCTGTTTAAGGATCACCTAAGGAGATTTTTGGGGAAAGATTTGTAAGGAATTAAGAAATCTCTGCTATTTGATAACAAGATCTCAGACCTTTTTTTGGTGTGTGTGTGTGTGTGTGGGATGACGTTAAATTGTCTATGGAAAAAAAAAACAACAGTGGGATGATTCTGAAAATGCTGCTAAAAAACTAGCACTAAAGAACTGTGTAAGAAATACTAGATGGTCATTTATGCTTTCTATTGAGGCAAAAGAGGTGGTATTTGAAACAGTAAGAAGTGATTCTTAAAAATTTTTTTTTGACTGTTCAATAGAAACGCACCATTTAAAAGTATAATTATATGTTAGGCTTTTCAACCTAATCTGCATCTTACCTGAGGTAGAAAATGTTAGGTTACTGATCCAAGGTGGAAATCCTGGTTAGAATCCAGCGTTTTTAGTCTCGTCATCTGTACGCACAGGATCTGTCTCTACATTTGAGAAACATTCATTCCGAATTGGAGGTAGGAATATTAAGAACATACATGAAAATGACTAGAAGAATAATATCAGCTTGTATTTGAATGAATTGGTAGATTCTGTTTGAAAGTTAGGATTCTCTGGGCTGCAAATTTGTATAGAATATGCCCTAAGTTTACTAGAGTTGGTACAGAGAAAATGTCTATGCTTTCAGGTAACATTAGATTATGAAGGGAGATCAGGAAGGCTTTCAGAAGAAAAATCTTGAACTGATCTTTGAAAGTTAAGATTTAGGTTGACAGAAAAGAGGACGTTTCAAGAAGGGCAGATTCAAGAGAAAATTCACTACAGATAGATACAAGTATGGCATAAGTTGGTTAGAGAAAAATATCAGCCTGCCTAGGATGGAGGATCTTACATGAAGTACTGAGAGATTGGATTTAATAACAGTCAACCTGATATCTGGCCTGATATGAAGGCTTTCAAGCTAGGGAGTACAAAATGAATATGGAAGATTAATTTGACAATCGTCTTTTTTTTTTTCCCCTGCCCTGTCAGTTTAACTGTTTATTTACTGATTTTTTTTCCTAATAAAGATCACTTGAAAGTGTTTACAAAGTTCAAAAATCATCATTCTCAGAGAAGTTTATCTTAATGTTTTCAGTATTTCCTTGAGACGTTGGACCATGGACTAACTTTCGCCTTGAAATTTCTGTTTATGGTTCATATATCAATGTATTTGTCAGTGTGCTAGGGTGCCTTTCTGTAACTGTTGACTTTATCCAAGGTACTGACTGTTGAATTCTTAGTGTGTAGAAGAAATAGCAACATTGGAAACAATACCCTATCCTGATTCTTTTGTTATAGTGTACTTCAGTCCTTTCTCCCCCCTCTTTCATTTTATCTCAGGTCAACAGGACATACTGCTGTGGCACCTACCGGGCAGGTCCTATGCGGCAGATAAGTCTTGTTGGAGCAGTAGATGAAGAAGTTGGTGATTATTTCCCAGAGTTCCTTGATATGTTAGAAGAATCACCATTTCTGAAAGTGAGTGTTTTTCAGGTTATTAAAGTTCTGATCGTTACTTAAATGGACACTTTCCATTAAAAAGTTTTAAGCTAATCTTATCTATTAAAATTTTTTTATCCAATGTTTTGAGTAGAAATGTTTAGAAAATTTTTGGTGTAAAATACTTAACTTCAATTATTATTTTTTACATATAAATTACTGTCTAATACATTTTTTTATTCATACACACACACACAAAATAACCTCCTTAGAGCTTTCTTTTGGGTGTGAGGGGTTAACTTGTAAATAGTCTAAAAATTTTTTTTAACGTGACTTATTCTTCTGATTTCCAGATGACTTTGCCCTGGGGTACACTTTCTAGCCTTCGACTCCAGTGTAGGTCCCAGAGTGATGATGGGCCTATCATGTGGGTAAGGCCAGGAGAGCAGATGATCCCTACAGCAGATATGCCAAAGTCACCCTTCAAAAGACGACGGTAAACATTTATTTTTCTCAAATAAGCAGAAGCACTTTTTTTTAGTTGGTTGCTTATAGAGATGATTGAAACTTGAGCACAGTTTCAAAACCATTTTTCTAAATTATTTGAAGAGCTATCTTAAATAAATCTTCCAGCCGTCATTTCCTTAGTCTAGTGAACTCATTAAACAGTTACTAGAGTGAGGCATCCTTCCAAAAAACAAATTTAATTTTCACTTCTTTTCTTAAAACCTGGGTCCTAACTTCCTGTAAGATAAAGGTCTAAACTCCTTTGTGTGGTTTACAAGAATCTTTTCTAATCTGGCCCTGACAGTATCTCTTCTAGGTGTATATGCTTTTAGTTTGCTCCAGTCACACTGAATTCAATTTCCAAACCATGGTCTTTCACAACTCTGTGCTTTTGCACTGCTCTTTTTACTTGGAATGGCATCCCCTCCTCCATCTCCTCTCTATCTGGCAAATTCTTAACGAATTTTCAAAACTTAACTTGGATGTCACTTCCTTTGTGAGGCTTTTCTTTGTTCCCTTAGACTTAGTCATTCTCTTCTCTGTGCTCACACATCATTCTGTTCATTGATGATCTGTTTACATGTTTTTGGTTTTAACTATAAATTTTAACCTTTTTGAGGATAGTCTAATTCTTCTCTGTCTTCATTAACATAGCAAGTGATTAGTATTTACTGAATGAAACCAATGATGTATTCTCCTACAGCAATTCATATTGGCCTAACATTGTTTCAGACAAAATTTATTTTGTTTAAAACAAATGTAGATTAACTTATTCTAGGACTATGAAAAAATCTCATTTAATGGGACTGAAAACTAGCAACTCAGAAAATAGCAACTCAAAATAAGTACCCAAAAGTGAGTTTTAATGGACTAGGCTAGACCTTACCTTAAAGCTCATAGGAGAATAATACTAGAGCTAAGTATGGAATAACCTTAGGTACTTGAGATAATCATGAAAATACTTTGTAGAAACTATTTATGAATGCAAGGTGGTGGCATGGTAGAACATGGCAGTAAACCAAAACTTCTGTACATTGCTAGACCATAGCAGTTTTTGTACATCATGATGATGAATCTTGATATTCTAAATTCTTAAGTATTGTATACATTTTTTATTCTATAATCCTTCCCAAAAGGAAATGACCATTGTTTGTTTCCTGATTATTATAAACTTAAAAAAAAAAGATAATAGGAAAAAGTAAAAAGGCAAAAAATATCTATAATCCTACACATTTAGGCACATTAACCTTTCAAATTTTGGTCCATATACACTCATAAATTTTCTTTTTACACAGATTAACTCATTCTTTACATGATGTTTACTTTAAAACTTGTTTTTTTTCCCCCCTTAGGTTTACGTGTTATATTAAGATGCAGCCATATCATCCTTTCTAAATGACTATGTAGTTTTGACTGTATGGTTGTATCAAGATTTATTTAATCATTTATTTATTTATTTATTTATTTACTTACTTACTTATTTACTTACTTACTTAGTTACTTAACGGTACCTGGGCCTCTCACTGTTGTGGCCTCTCCCATTGCGGAGCGCAGGCTCCGGACGCGCAGGCCCAGCGGCCATGGCTCACGGGCCCAGCCGCTCCACGGCATGTGGGATCTTCCCGGACCGGGGCACGAACCCACGTCCCCTGCATCAGCAGGCGGACTCTCAACCACTGCGCCACCAGGGAAGCCCTATTTTTTTTAAATAAATTTATTTTATTTATTTATTTTTGGCTGTTTTGGGTCTTCATTGCTGCACGTGGGCTTTCTCTAGTTGCAATGAGCGGGGGCTACTCTTCTCTGAGGTTCACGGGCTTCTTATTGTGGTGGCTCCTTGTGGTGGAGCATGGGCTCTAGGCATGCAGGCTTCAGTAGTTGTGGTGCGTGGGCTCTAGAGCGTGGGCTCAGTAGTTGTGACGCAGGGCTTAGTTGCTCTGTGACTTGTGGGATCTTCCTGGACCAGGGCTCAAACCTGTGTCCCCTGCATTGGCAGGCGGATTCTTAACCACTGTGCCACCAGGGAAGCCCTAACCAATTCTTTATTAGTGTAAATTGTTTCCATTTTTTCAATATAAATGGTGTTTTGACAGACTTGACAGTGGTGTGCTGGAGCCAGTTTGTACCAGCTTACAGGGCATTATTAGCCTCACAATTCCACATTGAGTGAGGTCACATTAGTAGCTTGAAATTGGCCATGTTGTGAGTATTTATACCACACAAATCAGCATATCAGCTACAAATGAGCCATCTCCCCCCCAAAGCCAATTGTTAAACATGTATGGCACATCATTGATTGTGGCCGGCTGGGTGGTTGGTTGATAGGTAGGTAGATAATATCTTTGTGCATGTGCATGTTTATTTTCTTAGTGGAAATTACTCAAGGCTCAAAGTATATATACATTTCTAATTGACTTCCAGAAATGTACCAATTTATATTCCCACCCATATAGTAAAATGGTACCCTTTCCCCCATACTCTCCACTAACATTCTCTTTAACTTTGTTGATCTGATTGGACAAAAATGTGTTATTCTAATTTGTTTTCCTTTGAGGTGTTTGTATTTCTTCTTTTGTGATTCCCTCTTAATTTTCTTTACTCATATTTCTATTGGGATGTTTTTTGTTTGTAAAAATCCCTATGTATTGTAACTATTAACTTTTTTTTCTTATGTTACAGGTTTTTCTCATTTTTTTCTTTTAGCTTATGTCTTTTTCTTTACTCATAATTTTTTTCAGTTTCTTTTTTCTTTACTCACAGAGAGTTTTATTTATATGTTGTCAGATCTGTCTTTTCCTCTGAGGTTTCTTTTTTAGTGGCAAACTTAGAAAGGCCTTCTCTCATTGAGTGTTATAAAATACTCACCTATGTTTTCTCCTATTACATCTGTGATTTCAGTATTTACATATTTTATCTACCTGGTATTGATTTCAGTATAGAGGGAGAAATTTTGTCTAACATTCTTTCCAAGTAATTAGGCGGTTGTGGCAACATCATTTGTTTAATAATTTATTATTTCTCAACTAATCTGAGGTGCTATTAAATTTTATTTCTATTGGGATTAAATATTCTTAAGAGGGGCATTCAAAAGCACTCTGAATTAGAGTGAATACATCAGAACTTAAAAAGTAATGTCATTTTTTTGTGTTAATGAGAATGCCCTGTTGCTGAAAATGATGGAATTAATGTGAGAAGCTGTCTCGTTATCCAGGGCACTGCTAATGAAGATGATCTTTAAATTTATGAACTCTAGAGTTAAAGAAATATATGCACAGGGTTTTAAAATCAAACAGTATAGTAGGGTTTATAATGAAAAATCCTGGCCACCTTTCTCTCCAGAAGCAAACACCTTTTTACCAGAGGCAAAAACAATTTCCATTTTTAATGCCTTTTTTTGTTTTGTTTTAAGGGTTTGACAGGAAATTTGTCAGTTTCTTGGTATAATAGATAGGGATTTCTTCCCTTTATGGGTTCTCCAAATAGTTAAATGAGCCTTACTTTATCTTCTTCCTCTCCCTTCTAATTTTTGTCAGCTGTGCTTATACATTGTTGAGGCTAATTCATATTCTGCTTTAAAACCATAATTAGGCTTTATATGCTTTGTCAATAGATGTATTCTAATATTTGAAAGCCAACAAATGGCATTTAAAATATTATGGGTAGGTAAGTTTATTGCAGATCCATCTAGTAGGCTAATACTCATATTCTAAGGTTCCAATGGTTGGTTATCACTCAAAGGAATAATATACAAAAGGATCTTTCTTTTCTGTATTTCACCTAGGTACTGAAAATCATGCCACTTTTTAGCTTGGTTCGTATTTGGATCATGCTGATTTTTTTTTTTTTTTTGATTCTGTTTTTCCTGTAGTTTCCTTTTTTTTTCAATATAAATTTATTTATTTATTTTTGGCTACATTGGGTCTTCATTGCTGCACGCGGGCTTTCTCTAGTTGTGGCAAGCGGGGGCTACTCTTTGTTACAGTGCGCAGGCTTCTCATTGCAGTGGCTTCTCTTGTTGCAGAGCATGGGCTCTAGGGATGCGGGCTTCAGTAGCTGTGGCACGCAGGCTCAGTAGTTGTGGCTCGCGGGCTCTAGAGTGCAGGCTCAGTAGTTGTGGCGCACGGGCTTAGTTGCTCCGCGGAACGTGGGTTCTTCCCAGACCAGGGCTCAAACCCGTGTTCCCTGCATTGGCAGGCGGATTCTTAACCACTGTGCCACCAGGGAAGGCCTTCCTGTAGTTTCTGATTGCCTTTTTTAGAGGTGATACCATACACTTCTCTTGACCATATCCCTAATTATCTTCTATTCTGTTTATTGCTTAAGAGACATTACTTTTTTCTAGAATCACACTGACCTTCTCCTCTATGACTTCGGCTATTGCTTTTTTTTTTTTGGCTGTTGCTTTTTTATATAGCCTCTTTTTGGGGAGAATGTTGGTAGTTACATTGCATTCGTTGCTTTTATCATACCCTCAAGAATGCAGAATTTCAATCATACTGTCTGCTCTAACTCATCATTTTTTACCTGGAAATCTTTTGGAGCTTTGTGTTTTCTTACTTCAGTGTAAAAAGCTTATTTCACAGTTATCTACCATTTGATGTTTTTTCTGCCTTGACCTGTGGTTGTGTTCTTTCTGGGTTAATTTCTTTGCCTTGCTTGACCACATACTCAAGTTATATTCTATGAAAAGGAAGGTATTGAGTCATCATATGTCTGAAAATATCTTTTTCTGTCATTAAATATGATTGATAGTTTAGCTGTAGTCCAGAGGATGTATTTTCTCTTAGGATTTTTTTAGCATTGCCCCAGTGTCTTCTGGTATCTAATATTGTTTATGAGAAGTCTTAGTGCCAGTGTAATTATTCTTCTTTTGTAAGTAACCTATTTTCTTTTCCTCTTTGGAAGCTTAATTTCATAATGATATGTCTTTGGGCTTTTAATTCTTATTTTTAAATCCTTTTTGTTGTTTGGTGGGTACCTTAAACTGAAAGATTCATGTCTCCTTTCATTTCTGGGAATTTTTCTTGCTTAGTTGCTTCAGTAATCTCTTCATTTTCACTATTATTTCTTTATGAAACTACTGTTGGCTGAATAATAGATCCGCCAGTTTGATTATCCTCGTATTCCTTATTATCTTTTTGCTTTCAGTTTTGGGACATTTACTTGACTTTTGTCTTCTGACAAAATCCTTACATTTCAGCATTGCATATTTTGGTCTTTGTCAGGCTGCCGTAGGCTGTTTTCACATATCTGGTGATTCTTGGTTGACCCGTTCGAATTTAGGAACACAGCATTGGGCTTACTGGGCATTCTATTTATATTTCAGTGAGGCTTGTCAATAGATAGGTTTCCCTTCAGAGTTAACAGGCATAGAAGTGGGCATTAAAGGATATGTCCAAATACCAGAGGATTACGTTAGTTCTATTCATATGGTAAGTTCAATGTGTTTAGAGAAGAACATGCAGGATTTTTTTGGCTGAAAGTTTATCAGGATGCTTTTGGTTACAAGCAAGAAAATTGATTCAGACTGGTTCATAAAATAAAATGTTATCCTGTATTTCAAGAAGTTCAGAGGGGTTGACTCTAGGCACCATATAGTCAAATGGCTGAGTGCTGTCATCACGGAAATAGATCTTTTCCTTTTCTCTCCTCTGTCATTCTCTTTCCTAGGCTTTGTATTTACAGTGGCTTCCATTATGGTTGCTGGATGGGTATAGCAGTTCTAGGTATCACATCTGGATCTGGTTATATCTAAAAGAAGAAGAGATTGTCCTTTACTTCTTTTTTAGGAGCCAGGAAGCTTTGCAGAATTCTTAACAGATTTCCTCTCATATTGCTAGCCAGAATCGATCAGTTCATGCTCATTCCTAAATCATTTACTGGCAAGGGGAATGAGCTTAGTGTAGTTTGCCAGAACTCATCAGGATCTACCTCTGGAGCTTGTGAATGAGGTTCCATATAGGGTAGGAGCAGATACCTAATAAAAATCAGAGTTCTTTCAGAGAAATTAAGATGAGAGATGGATGCTGGTGGGTCACCCACAGTCTTCTGCATGAGGGTAAATGCCTGACTCTCCAAATTTCTGCCACTAGGGTGGCATATGACAGGTTTATGTGCAGATTTCACTTTATTTGCTCCCTTCTCAACCTTACTTCCTTTCTGTCCATTATCATCATACTAGCCTCTTTAGCTGCCATTCCCTTCTTGTATAGTCTAGGCCTGTGGCTTTCTCTGCTCAGTTTCATTAGTCCAAGACACTTTTAATCATTTTTCATCTTCCAAAAATGTGTTGCTCTTGTTCATTCACTAATGCATTTCATTTGCTTCATATTCATATTTGAGCACATAAAAAAGCAGAAGATAATATAATATACTCCCATGTATTCAGTATCAACAGTTACCAATTCATAGCCAGTTCCGTTTCACTCCCATCCATTCTCCCACTGTTCTCCCCCACCCCTACCACATTAGTTTGAAGCCTTTTACTTCTCTTTTAACATGGAAGGAGATCATGTAGTTGCTCAGGTTGCCATCTTGAATTAAGTCTAGTAGAATGCTTTGAGACTTAAAAATGACTCAGGGTAAAGAGACATACAGCGTTGAACTCTGAGTTGTATTTTCTGTTGCTAGACAACTAAATTTTATATATTCAAACACTACAATTGTGCCAAATCAAAGATACAGCTTCTATATTATTGTGACATACTGAGAGAAGGTAATCACATTCAGCATTACACTATAGCATGTTAAATGCTGATGATCGAAATCATTGAACTCTTTTCAGCCCTCATCTTATTTAAAATTTGGTATTTTAGTAGACTTTTTGCCTTACTGCTGTTAATACTTTTTGTCTCCTCTTTGCTTCAAAACCAAATCAACTACAGATCAATGAATGAAATTAAAAATCTCCAGTACCTACCTCGGACCAGTGAACCCCGTGAAGTCCTCTTTGAAGATAGGACAAGAGCTCATGCTGATCATGTAGGTCAGGGGTTTGACTGGCAGAGTACGGCTGCTGTTGGGGTTTTGAAAGCTGTACAGTTTGGTGAATGGTAAGTTAATGGAACTCAACTGCAAGATTGGTTAGTGTTGTCTTAAGAAAATGTGGACTCAATTTGAAAGGTTGGGGACAGTTTTTTAAAAATTACAGTAAAATGCGCATAAAATAAAATTAAAATCTTAACCATTTTTAACTGTACAGTTCAGTAATGTTAAGTATATTCATGTTGTTTTGAAACAGATCTCTAGAACTTTCTCATCTTGCAAAACTGTAACTCTGTACCCATTAATCAATAACTCCCTTTTCTCCTCTCCCCCAGTTCCTGGTAGACATCATTCTACTTTCTGTTTCTATGAATTTGACTACTTTAAATACCTCATATAAGTGGAATCAAACAGTTGTTGTCTTTTTGTGATTGACTTATTTCAGTTAGCATGATATCCTCAAGGTTCATCCATATTGTACCATATGTCATAATTTCCTTACTTTTTAAGGCTGAATAGTATTCCATTATATGTATATGCCACATTTTGTTTGTCCGTTTATCTGTCAGTGGACACTTGGGTTGCTTCCACCTTTTGGCTGCTATGAACAAATATCTTTGCATGTCCATGCTTTCATTCTTTTTGGTATATACCCAGAAGTGGAATTGCTGGATCATATGGTAATTTGTTTTTTAATTTTGGGAGGAACTGCTATACTGTTTTTCTTAGAGGTTGTACCCTTTTACACTCAGTTGGGACCCAGTTTAAACAAGGCTCAGAACATATTTAAAAACTGTATTTTACTTTGTTTTTTGTTTTTATGCCTTCAGGGCCTTCCATATTACTGTAGAGTTTGATCTGACCTTAGAGTTTGATTGAATTATAGTTCAATCGCAGGTTAAGTATTTCAAGTTAAAGATCATTTAGCTTTTTTCCCCTCTCTACTTTGAAAGCTGGAAGGTGTGACAGTTGTGTGGCTGAGATGTATTCTGTCCATTTCTTTCCATCCTGATAATGACATTATAGGGTGGCATGGAGATGGTGGGGCAAAGTGGTTAGAGGATTCAAATGCATCTAGTTTAGAATAAAACTTTTTAGTCATCGATGTTTTAGTTTTACAACAACTAATTTTAATTTTGAAAAAAAATGCCTTATTGGTGGTTTTTTTTTTTTTTAAATTGACTAAAGAAACAAATGTATACTTTGCCCTTAGGAGTTATGCATCTATTTCTTTGCTAGTATAGCAGTTCCAGGAACGGGAAGATTGAAATTTGTCATCATTTTCCATTATGAGATGCTTGTTTCTAAAGCTTAATTTTGTTAATCATAGGAGTGACCAACCTCGCATAACCAAAGATGTGATTTGTTTTCATGCTGAGGATTTTACTGATGTTGTACAGAGACTTCAGTTGGACCTTCATGAACCTCCAGTTTCCCAGGTAATAACTTTTGCTTTTTTATTACCCTTTGAGTGAGATTTTGGAAATAAGTATCCGTACCTATTTAATTTTGCATTTTATCTTATAGTTGGATACATGGGATAGTGAATTTAATTTTATTACTATTAAAGGCTGTTTGTGGAGGGTGTTGAAAATCATTAAAACGGAGCTTCCCAAGCAGAATGCTTAAGATCCTTCAGTCTTTGGGATGCCAGGTGGGCCTGGGATGGTCAGAGGGCCCAGGATAACTCAGTTCTGGCCATGAGCAGTCTCAGCTGTTAACCCCATTGCCTTGCGTGTCCTCACCTGCAAAAGGTTGAAAGACACTGAAGGAGCAGACAAATGTTGCCCTTATGTGGGTCAAAGAATATTGATATTTAGTTGCATTTTGAAATACTTATTTAAATGATTCCCTAGGCCATCCTAATTTTAACCTGTACTTTGTTACTAGAAATGTAGTAAAATACGAGGAAAAATGTGTCTCAAGAATTGTAGGAAATTTTAGAAAGTTGTATAGCATACAGTGTTGTTTAGCTTTAATTTGATCCTACTGTTTTCCTGTGCTAATTATAATATTTTATTTGACTACATCTTTACATATTTTACTTTAAAATCTCATGCAACTTTTTTCCTTTCTTCAGTGTGTGCAGTGGGTGGATGAAGCGAAACTAAACCAAATGAGGCGGGAAGGCATTCGTTATGCTAGAATTCAGCTGTGCGACAATGATATCTACTTCATCCCTAGAAATGTCATTCATCAGTTCAAAACAGTGTCAGCAGTGTGCAGCTTAGCCTGGCATATAAGGCTTAAACAGTACCACCCTGTTGTGGAAGCCTCTCAAAACACAGAAAGCAGTTCTAACGTGGACTGTGATTTAACTGGAAAGAGAGAATTAGAAGTTGACTCCCAGTGTGTGAGAATAAAAACTGAATCTGAGGAAACATGCACAGAGATGCAACTTTTGACAACTGCTTCATCGTCCTTCCCACCTTCATCTGAACTTAATGTACAGCAAGATCAGATGACTCAGCCTATTCCAGTTTTAAAGGTGGAAAGTAGACTGGACTCTGATCAGCAACACAATCTACAGGAACATTCAAGCACTCCTGTGTGATATGTACATATTCAAACACATTTTTTAACTTTTTTAAATTTTGATGTGAAGTTATAGTTTTATAACTGGCTTAAGTTAAGTTTTATTGGAGAAATCTTGCCTATAGTTCTATAAAGAGAAATGACATTCCACAAATGTCAAGCATATCTTTTTTACACAGATTATGCAAAGTTAAGAGTTGTATCTTATCCCGTTAGTACAGTATGTAATAGTGGGTCTGCTGCTACTTTCTGTTTTAAGGTGTGAGGTAACAATTCAATCTCTTCTTCAAATCAAAATGAGAATTCTCTGGAATAACAGATTCTTATTTGGTAAATAATTCACTTCCTTTAATTTTATCTTGCCTTGTCTCTTGCCATATTTGCTGTTTGTATGATAGAAGATCAGATTTATGGTTTAGTACTTGTGCTTTTATGGCACAGATTCAATTTCTACAGTAAAAATGGCATAGGTCGCAGGAAAGAATTCTTGCATCTTGTACATGGGCAAGTCAGTTATTTAGTTCCAACCATAAAGAACAGATAGTTTCTAAGGAATTCAGTGGCTCTCTGATTTCTTAACAAAAGAGAAAGCACAGCACTTTCTGATCCAAACTGTCTTTTTTTGTATCTGTTATTTAAAGCCCAGTGGATATTTCAATTAAAAATATCTAAAGATGAATAGTCCTTGGTCATTCATTCTCCATGGTTCATTAATCTCTTCTAGAATACATGGTAACTGTGGAAGATATTTTGGGTAAAATAGATAATGTTGACATGATACTCTGTTGTTCTGCTTCCTAGCATCCTCACATTCTGTGTGGATACTTTTGCTTCCTAAACTGATCACGAGTATCAAACTTAGAAAATGATACCTATCTTTCAGATGAGGCTGCCATATTTTGTGCATGAAACTTAGGAAAAACTATTTTTGTCACTTGGCATCAACCTCTTCATCATAAAGATCTGTTGAGATACTTCAGTTCACAGTTTCAACTGGTGAATACCTGGGTTTATTTATTATTACTCTGTGTTGCTACTGTCTAATAAAGAATATGGCACTAGACTTCATCCTAGAGTTTCAGGTAGCCTAATCCTTTTTAGTGCCTGAGTATTTAACCATTTTTTTTCAAACAGGCACAGTTCATATAGCTAGTGTAGTCTTAACTTTCTATTATTTTAGAATGTTAATGGGATACACATTTCACTTTCTCTTAGTTAATAATACAATAGGCCTTTTGTTTATTAAAGGAAGAGTACTCCCCACACCTAAGACCAGATTCTTGTATCTACCTGGTTATAGTGCAATTTGGAGATTTTTTTTTTCCTGGAGGTTGAGATTTGGAATATTTACATTAACATAGGCAAAAAAAGATGCTGCTTTATTATGTCTGTCACCATGAAAACTTAGCTGCATCTTTTGAAATATCAAATATGAATTTTCTCTAAAATATTCTGAAATAGGTTAAATCTTATATAAATATTACTTTGTGCAATATTGTTGTGTAGTTAAATGCATATTAGCAAAGTATAGAGGTCACTGTGTAAACCGATAGAAAAGTAACCATCAGCAAATACTGCAGTGATTAGTTAGAATCTGTATTATTCCTTATATATATGTATATGTATGTATTCTCTGTTAAAAAGGATGAAGACAAATAGAGAAACATTTCAGTGTAAACCATTTATGAATTGGAAGTGATGTTGGTTTTAGTTATCTTTGTAAATAAGGTAATTAGAGTGGTATGAACAGTAATGTGATTATTGCAGGGGTGTTTTAAAATCTTGGGTATAAATTTTAGGGTAAATTCTGGTTTATCAAGGCTAGTTTTTAAGGGACCTGCCTTTGAGGGTGTTTTTTTGTTATTTTGTTATTTTAGGGGGAGGGGGTTAATCACAAAGTATGTGGGTTTGGGTTATTTCTTATTTTTGTTTTTCTGTCCAGAAGAATTTCATAGAGCTTTACCAGGCTGTGCAAAGTAAAATTCTTCTCAGGCAACATTTGCTTTTTAAAATAATCATGAAGAACAAGGTTGTTAAAGCAAAAACTTTAAATTTTTTTTCTTGTCTTCCAAGATCCGATTTCCCCATCTCCCACTTGCCATCCAGCAGATGCCATCTGTCATCTAAGCTGGTCATTGCTAATAAACAAGGAGACTGTCCCCTCTGACAGCCATCACTGTGTATAATCACTCAGGAACCAGCGGATCTGCAAAGACCTACAATCAAAAGCAAATCCCCATTTTCTTTTTATAAAACATTCTACCCTCAACTCCAATATAACATATTAAAAGAGTATAAAAATGTTTAAAATCATGTACTAATAAATTAATTGTATGTTAGAATTGCAATAGAACTGAGAGAGAAACATTTAGCTAGTAATGTATCTGGAAACTGAATGTCTTATGTGAGTATTAGATTTTAATAGCATGCTCTAAAGACTGATGAATATAAAAGCGCAAGTTTTGAGTTTCTTCTTTAAAGCTGTATCCTAGTTTAGTGATACAAATGATAGCAACTTTTCTAAAATCATGAAATTATTTGGTTTGGTGGAGTGAGGCATGGAACAATCTGGCGTCTTCTGACTTGTAATGTAGCGATGGCAGTGAAGTTGTAACTGAAATGTAAGCTGATCTTCCTTGTTTGGTATGTTACCTGTTGTGCCAGCTCTTTGAGATTACTTGCAGAATGTGGCTATAAGTTTTAGTGTTTTGTGGAGCAGAGGGATATTCTTTCAATGTACTTATGGAAAGGACCCAGTAAATGAGTAAACATAGTAACTAGAACGATTTTATGGTATTCACTAATCAGGAGAAAAGTCTTCCCCCTGCCCCAGAAGTCATTCTATAATTACCAAGATACACTAGGAGTAGGATTATGATTCAAAGAAGTATCCCAAATTCATAAAGCAATAATAATAAAAACTACATATTTCTTTCCCTTCCAAAGTTTTTAACTCTTTAAAAATGAATCCCTAGGCTTAATTGTACTTTTAATTTGCTAATTTAGTACTTAGAATTTGTTTCACTGGTACTTTATTATTTTGAATTTAAAGACTTTTGAAAGGTGCCCTTTCCCCTTAGAGATAGTTGGAATAACAGTAGACTAATATTAAAAGCTCTTGTAGGGGGAAAAAGGGGCTTATCATATAAAATTATTTACTAAACCTTAGGAAAAGTCTTGCATCAGTCTTAATAGGCATAAAGTTCATGCTTGATGACTGGAGAAACTTTTGCTTATTGCCTTTCCCTCTATAAATATTGTCTAGAATGAAAGCTAATTTAGGAACGAGATACCAAAATTCAAAAAACCCCTTAGTGCATGTATTCTTTATTATTATTAGTTCATTATTAGATCATTTATTTTCATCTATATTTGCCATTAAAAATTTATTTGCATTTATATCTTTAGAATAATTGAGTTTGTCTTTCTGATAAATCTGTTTTATCATTGCTACAAGTTTTAAAAGAAAACCTTTCACTAGTACATGCCAGAGGTTCATATTTCTGCTAAGTATTATTTTTTAAAAAACAGGTTGTAGCTGTATTTATTGGTTATGCAGTAAGTAGAGGAAATGTACAAGACAGATGTTTTTCTTTAGCACATAAGGGACCTATCCTCATCCTGAAAATTTGTTGCTTTAAAAGCAAGTATCTCTCCATAAATATTATGGCCTCCCATTTTCTTCATACATCTTTTAGGATTCACTTGTGCATGTAGTTGAGACCACTGTCTCTTAATATAGCACTTTTCAATTCTCTCTAAAGAAATACTTAATGTACTACTTCTATCACATGTTGTAAATTTTCATGTAATAGTGTTTTCTGTGACTAAACTCCATTTTGATTGGCAGCTAAGACTTTTTTTCCTGTGGCTTTAATTTATCTAAGAGGTCTTTGCATATAGATGAAATGTATAATTTGCCTGGCGGACTATTTGCGTTTTGTGGCCTTAGTTTGTTTATTGACATTAATGAGTGTTTTAAAAAGGTTTTTAATGAATAGTCTTAAATCTAAATTTGTGTGAATAATAATCCTTTTAACACAGTGCTTTTTTGTAGCTGTCTAAGTGTGTTAAATTGTTAAGCTATTTCTTTGTAAAATAGGACAATGGAATGCATAGAGTTTTTTTTTTTTCCTGTAAAGTATTTTTTTAATAAACAAAGTCTGATTTGTCCTTTACTGATGTTTCATGACAAAATGAATAGCACATGTGAATTCTAGCTACCTGGAACCTGTTTTTAAAGTATTTGTCCCTCCCTTCTCTGTCCCCTATTATTTTTTACTATTAGAGATTACAAAATTAGAAAATCTTGACTTTCCTAAAGAAAGTTCATAGGTACTGGGGGAAAATTTCATCCATATTGAGAGGCAGTTAGTTTGGGGGAAGAAGAAAAACTATGCTTGGCATTTGTGGCAGTTAATGCCTCTTGCTGCATAAGTTGATTTATCCCTATGAGAATAATCTTAAATTTTTGTTTTGGGGATGTCGATATTTTTGAAAGTACATGCATACAGTGTTAGTTAATGAAGGTGGTTTATAGACATTTCAGATACCATTGATGTATTAAGTGACATAACTCACTGGATTTTTTCCTCATCGGTTTTTATTTGTGTGAACTTCTCTTTAATTGAGGTACCTGTCCTAAGCACTGATAGCTCTTGTTTATGATTAGGAAAGTAAGAGGGAGGGAACGAATGTTTTTTGAGTAACCGTTGACGGCTGGGCACTTTTTATGAGGGTAGTAGCTCATTTAATCCTCACAGCCTTGAGTAGGAAGGTAACAATACAATCTCCATAATACAGGTGAGAAAACAGGCTTGTTAGGTTGAATAAATTACCCGAAATCACATAGTTTTTTAGTGGGAGCAGGGATTTGAAAGCAGTTCTGGGTTCAAAGCCCACACTTTGCTCAGTGAGAGCCTTACCTGATTTCAGTTCTTCCAGGAACTCCCCCCAAAGCCTCTTTGTGTGCTAAGCAATGAAGTAAAATGTTTAATTAGTGTTATTTACGTCTTAAAGCAAATATTTAGATATACAGAAAATGACTTTTTCATTTTTCCAGTGTTGTTTTTGTTTTTGTGTGTGTGTGTTTTAAAGTCAGCCATTTGTGTTGAAACCAAACAGAATTGTCATGTTCAGCTCTAAGGATGGGAAAAGCTGTCAAGAAGCAAAAGCAGAAAGGAAACCACTGCCAATGTGTGGGATATAAAAATCAAGCCTGGGTGAAATAATTTTAAATTAGTTCTATGGGGGTTATTTTTATCTTAGTCGATTTTCCTCATCGGTAAAACGGGGATAATAACTTCCACCTTATGTCGATTTGACAGATAATCAAAAATAATGATGTAAAACATTTAGAACTGCACTTAGGCTTTCTGCAGTGGTCTAATCGTTATCTCATTAGCTTTAACCCAAATGCTACAATGTTGGGCAAGCAAGGTCAATGCTTCAAGTGAGGTGAGAATGGCCGTTAGGGGTCAGTGTTCCATTAATGGCCAAAAAAGTAGAGGAGGAAAGAGGCTTAAAACCTTAAGGTATCTTTAATTATTCATTTGAGGGCGCAAGCGTTCCTTTCTCCTGACCTCTGTCAGCCTGCTTGAATTTTGAACCTAGAAACAGTTCTTCCCGCCGCTACCTTCCCCTACCCTAATTTGGGAAAGTGTCCTGGAACTGCCCCCCAAGCCTTGGCCCTCTTCTTCCTTTACCCTTGAGTACTCAGAAGGCTTAAGTCCCAGAGCTGCTGAGGGACAGGAGAGGAAAGGAATTAATAAGCCGCAGCCTGCCAGGACTTTCATCCCAGGACAGCATAAATTCATGAAAACATTCGTTCATTCAGCAAAGGTTGAGAACCTGTGTGCCAGGCTCCTGCCAGGCCCTAGTCTCTGACGTCATGGAGCCCCCAGCCCATTGAGGAAGACCGATAGGATATAATGAAGCACAAAGAAACAGAAAACACAAGGAAAGATAAGCGTTGCAAAGAAATGAACGGGTAACTATTGGAATATCTGGACCGACCTCCTTTAGATGAAGGGCTGGGAAAGTCATTTGTGAGAAAATGACCTGAAAGGTGATCTGGGGGAGCTGCTCTTGGCCTTGATCTCCGTGTAGCTCCCCAGCCCCTCGGTCCCGAAGCCTGGCGGAGGCTCGGCGGGAAGGCCCCGGGCCGGGGGCGGAGCCAACTTCACAGCGAAACACGGAAAGCGGAAGCCGCGGCCCCGCTGCACCGTGGTCTGCGGAGCTGCTGTTGCCTATCTCTCGGCCGGCTGAGTCACGGCCCTTCCAGGCCCGGCCTAGCGAGGACGCGCGCCCGCCGCCCCGAAGCAGCTGCCACCCGGGCCTTGGGACCTCTGCACTTGACTTTTTCCAGAGGCACAAAGCCTTTTGCCGTTGCCGTAGCGACTGGCAGCCTAGCTAAGACCGCCTTCACTTTCTATCCCCCTCCTTTTCTAGCTCATTCTTTGCTTATTTTAGGGTCTGTCCGATGACCCTATAGGTCGGGCTTGGAGGGCGCCGGCTCTTTGGCAACAGATTGCCCTCCTCTGGGCGCTGGGCGGCCGGCTGCCTCTGAGGCTGGGGCGGCCTCCGTAGTCTCCATGGTAACGGCCCAGACGGCGTCTCCGCCTCGGGGGGAAAATGAGGCCTGCCTGGCCCGCCGCCTCACCCCCGGCCTCATGGCCGGGCCGGGGCCACTGAGGAGGAAGGTCCCGGCCGCCGGACTGCGGGGCAGCGGGCACCAGGTGAGAGCAGGACTCTGGGGAGCGGAGGAGGTGGGGTGCAGGTCAACTCCAGCGACCTCCCCTCCTCTCCCTCTTCCCTGCATCCCTGAACACACTCGCACAAAACATCGCAGAGAGGCTTCTCCGGTCGCCACTGCGCCAGAGGTTTTTTTGCTATGCTTTTGTTTTTTTCCTGGCAAACAGCAGGGGAACGAGACGGTCAGCAGCGCATGGAGAGGCTGAGATAAGCGTTTTTTGAGTTCTACCCAAATTGGGAGAGTACCTTTCAGCAACTGGACTAACCGACTGGTTTTCCTTCATTTTCAGTGAAATCCCATTCTCTGGCTGGAGACACAGATGGCCTCAAATGAGAGAGATGCTATATCGTGGTACCAAAAGAAGGTAATATCAATGTATTTTTATTTGTAAAGCATGCTTCCTGCAAAAAGGTCCCACAAAGAATACCTATCATGTTAGTTTTCCCTGAGCTTGGTAGTACAGGTATTCTTACATGATATCTCTCAACATAAATGGAAAAACTGATGGACAAGGTCATTAGGTCTTTTGAACTCAGTTCCAGGTCCCCGAATAAGATTTTCAACCTCCCATCTCCAGGCTGCATTCACAGTGTCACAGCAATGCTTTGAGAGTTTGCTTCTGATCAAACTGCTGTTTTTTTCAGGCATAAAACTTTTTATCTGCACAGCTCAGATTGGTACTGTCAACAATCTTAATGAGCTGTCCATTACCTTTTATTTCTCTCTAGTTTCCTGCTGATGTTTTTCTTAAGTGGAAGTACCTTTTAAGGTGATATTTAATTTGAAATATTTTGGACATTGCTTTTCAACTTACTTTTAGATCCAGCTAACTTGAATTTTGAAGGAAATAGTCCTAGGAAATAATAATTTATTCTAGCCTCAGAGAAGTACAGACATTTCCCAGGTATCATATGGATACTTAATAGTTTCATGACTTTTGTGAAACTTGACCCAAATAAAAGGATTTCCTTTGCATCACTTAAATAGCCTGCTTCCTATTTCAGATTGGAGCATATGATCAGCAGATATGGGAAAAGTCAATCGAACAGACTCAGATTAAGGTAAATTGATTTCTTTGATTTTTTTTTTTTTGCTTTGTTTTACTGCTTTAATATGAAGAGTGGATTGTATTTACTTTTTAAAAATTCTGCACTTATCCACCAAATATGGTGTTCTTTGTTCTTTGAAGTTTATAAGGAAAACAACACTGCAAATGGGATGATAAATGGCAATTGACATTTGGCCGCCGTATCAGGGAAATAGAAAGGGGTGGTTGGTCTATGATGAATTTGAAAGCAAATGTCCCATATAAATGGGGCTATGGCTTTTTAACTCTGGCGGTAGTTAGAGTTAGTTAGTTAGTGGTAATGCAGGCCCAGTATTGCCACAGCTTCAGGGTTCTCAAGAGAAGCTGTGAATATGCATTTTTATGTGAAATATCCAGGTTTTTTAGAGCATCTCCTCCTCCTCCTTCCCCCCTCTACTTCCTATTCTCCCCCTTCCTCTCCTCCCCCCTCCTCCCCTACCTCCTCTTCCTCTTTTTCTTCCCTGCAAGTCAAATAAAATCCATTTGTTGCCTGAATCTCTTTTTCAATTATTGGTTTAGAGTATGGGCCTAAGTATTTCAGGTTCTTAAACTTTTTTCTACACTGCTTTTGGAACTGAGAAGATTCTTGGAGTTATTTCATGCTAGCCAAGCAAGCAAAAATTGATGTGTAATTCAGAATGCCAGTTTATTAATTTATAATAGGGGAGGGGAGGGTTAAATAATCTAATGTTCCAAAATCAGGGTTGTGGGATCAACATGTTTGGCGGGGGGAAGCAAATTAGTCATGGAAAGGTTGCTTGGTAGCCAAATGTAATTGCCTAGTCTTGAGAGATGGGGAAAAGCCTAAAGACCATCCTGCCCTTACAGAATGTCTTTCTATTGACATTAATACTTAGATCTACAGATTCCAGGGTCTTACCTCCTCGGAAAGTACTGAATAATGGCTGGCAGACTTTTGTTTTTGGACCTTTCTTTTTTAAAGATTTTTCCATAGACCCTCTATTAACATTAAAAAAAATGTATATATGGGTGTAATACAACTTAATAGTTTTATTTATCTCCAAGTCAGATTGATTGGACTGGGATGTTTAAATCTCGGGTGAAATACTTTTAGGACAAATTCTTTTTGTAAGCCACTCAATTAGAAGGTTGGTTGAACTGCATGGTACTTGGATAACTTTTCATAATTTTGTACAGCCCTTGATGTTTTATATTAAGAGGAGATGGGATTAGGATGAATAAATCCCCCAGTTTTATTTTGTAACTCTCTAAATCCTGTCCTGTTATTCTTTTGTGAGCTCTGAAAAGTATGGATAGTAAGTCTGGTATAATGGAAAGAGCACAGAACTGGGAGCTGGATCTCTTTTTGTGACCTCTGTCTAGCCTTGTGATCTTGAACAAGCACTGTAGTTTGTCTGGGTTTTGGTTTATTCTTAAAAGGATTTTACTTCCTGCTATAGAATTTCATTACCTACCTCCTTCCCCTACCCAATTTAAATATTTCCTCAACTCTTATTTCCATGCCATTTTATACATACCTTCCTTTTGGTACACCATCTCCTGTGTTATTTGTTAACCTGGGTGTTTTCATGGACCTCAAGGGCAGGCATTGCATTTGTATCCCACTCTTAGAACATTCTGAGTCATACTAGGAACTCAGTGTTTCTGTATTTGATTAAACTCCAACTATCATGTATATTTTTATTCATTGTTTTCTCAAAAGGTAATCTATCTAATACCTCCTTAATGTATACTTTTTAATTTAGCAGTGGAAAGAATAAAATTAAAGAGAACTCTAAAAATTTACTGAGTTAATGTACCAAGGCCTCCCAGGTGCGAAGAATACAGTCAACAAGACACACATGGTTCTTGCCTTCATGAATTTTACAGTCTAATGGTAGTGGGAGAAAAGCCAAGTTATCTTTTTAAGTATGTTTAAGTCTTAGATGGAAGCTGACCAAAGTATAGGACACAAAGAAGTATTTAATGCAATTTAAAACAGATTACACAAATATAAATTTTTTTGAAAACAAATTTAAAAAGAAAAGGAAAGAAAACTAAAAAAACAAAAAAGAATAACAATATTAACATCAGATCACAATATAATAAAATTAGAAATTACATAATAAAAATAAAATTCAAAATTATAAAAAATACAAATTTAAAAAATCTTAACTTGGATCATGAAAAGTGGTAGGAACTGTTCTACAAACATTTACTGAGCTACTATGTTTAAGACATTTTGCTTGGTGCTGAGCACAGAAGTACAACGCTTGTATAAGGGAAGATAAGTAGCCCAATCCAGTTGGGGTATAAGGTAAGCAGATGAGATGATAGGTCATAAATCAGTTTAGAGCTGAGCTGACTGCTTTACTAAGAACTTTAGATACTGTACTATATAAAATGAAAAAATTTGTATGGTTTTTAAGTAGAGGGGACACATCATATCTGTATTTTTGAAGGATAGAAATAAAAACGTAGATATAGCAAAATTTGTAGAATGCTTCCAAAATAATACTTGATGAAATTATATCACTCTAAATGTCTATATTAACAAAAAATGTCTAGATTGACTAGGAAGTAAGAGTTACAATGATTCAAGTTAACCTACAAAGAATCTGAGAAATAAAACAATAATAAGTCAAGGTAAAGAAAACAATAATAAGTCAAAGTAAAGAAGGGGAAGAAATATCAAAAATAAAACTAAAACAGAGACTTCCCTGGTGGCGCAGTGGTTAATAATCCACCTGCCCATGCGGGGGACACGGGTTTGGTCCCTGGTCGGGGAAGATCCCACATGCCACGGAAGAGTGAAGCCCGTGCACCACAACTACTGAGCCTGCACTCTAGAGCCCGTGCGCCACAACTACTGAGCCCACGCACCGCAACTACTGAAGACTGTGTGCTCTAGGGCCTGTGCTCCACAACAAGAGAAGCCACTGCAATGAGAAACCTGCACACTGCAAGGAAGAGTAGCCCCTGCTCGCTGCGACTAGAGAAAGCTCGCGCACAGCAACGAAGACCCAGCACAGCAAAAAAAAAAAAACCCCAAAACAAAAAAACCTAAAACAGTGTTCATGTATTCTTCATTTAACAAATATTTGTTGAGCACTTACCTACCATGTGTCAGGCAGTAGGATGGGCACTATATCTATATAATGATGAGCAGAAACACTCAACATTTTTTGGAGCTTATGGTAAAGTGGGAGACAAACAATAATAAAATTAATCCTGCTAATGAATAAAAATTACTTTGTGATAAATGCAAAGAAGGAGGGCTACTATTTGCAAGCTATTATAACAGGGAAATGGACCTAGTCAAGGAGGTGAGAGAAGCCCTCCCTGAAGAATTGATGCTTCAAATGAGATCTGAATGATGAATAGCAGTTAATTAGGTCAAGAACAAATATACTAATCCGACACAAACTCTTTCAGAAAGCAGAGGAGGAAATATGCTTCCCAGCTCATTTTTTGAGACCAGTATTACCCTGATTCCAAAGCCAGACAAAGACAGCACAAGAAAATTTGTCATAACTGTACTACAAAGCTACAGTAATCCAAACAGTATGGTATTCGCACAAAAACAGACACATAGATCAGTGGAACAGGATAGACCATCCAGAAATGGGCAGTGTATTATATGGGCAATTAATCTACAACAAAGGAGGTGAGAATATACAGTGGGGAAAGGGCAGCCTCTTCAGAAATGCTGTTGGAAAAGCTGGAAAACTACATGCAAAAAAATCAAACTGGACTACTCTCTCCGTGATGCACAAAAATAAATTCAAAATAGATTAAAGATTTTAAATGTAAGACCTGAAGCTGTAAAACTTCTAGAAGAAAACATAGGTTGTACACTCTTTGACATTGGTCATAGTAATATTTTTGGATATGTCTCTTCAGTCAAGGGAAACAAAAGCAAAAATAAACAAATAGGACTATGTCAAACTAAAAGACTTTTGCACAGTGAAGGAAACTATCAATAAAATGAAAAAACTACCTACTGAATGGGAGAAGATATTTGCAAATGGAATATCCAACAAGGGGTTAATATTCAAAATATACAAAAAACTCATACAACTCAACATCAAAGAAACCAAACAACCCAGTTAAAAATGGGCAGAGGATCTGAATAGACATTTTTCCAAAGAAGACATACAGATGGCCAACAGGCACATGAAAAGATGCTCAACATACTAATCATCAGGGAAATACAAATCCAAACCACAATGAAATATCACCTCACACCTGGCAGAACAAATTACAAGTGTTGGTGAGAATGTGGAAAAAAGGGAACCCTTTTGCACTATTGATGGAATGTAAATTGGTGCAGCCATTATGGAAAACAGTATGAAGATTCTTCAAAAAATCAAAAATAGAACTACCATATGACCCAGCAATTCTACTGCTGGGTATTTATCTGAAGAAAACAAAAACACTAATTAGAAAAGATATATGCACCCCTATGTTTATTGCAGCATTATTTACAATAGGCAAGATATGGAAGCAACCTAAGTGCCCATCAACAGATGAATGGATAAAGAGGATGTGGTATCTATATACAATGGAATATTCCTCAGCCATAAAAGCATGAAATCTTGTTGTTTGCAGCAACATGGATGGCCTTAGAGGATATTATTCTAAGTGAAATAAGTCAGACAGAGAAAGACAAATACTGTATGATTTCACTTATATGTGGAATCTAAAAAAGTAGATAAACAAACATAACAAAACAGGAAGAGTTACAGACAGAACAAACAGGTGGTTGCCAGAGAGGAGTGGTGAGGGGAAGAAATACGTGAGGGAGATAAAGAGGTACAAACTTCCAGTTGCAGGATAAATGAGTCACCAGTATGAAATGTACAGTGTGGGGAGTATGGTCAGTAATTATGTAATATCTTTGCATGGACAGATTATATCTAGACTTATGTTAGTGGTCATTTTGAAATGTATAGAAATATGGAATCACTATGTTGTATAACAGGAACTAACAGACTATTTTAGATCAATTGAATTTCAAAAACAAACTCATAGAAAAAGAGATCGGATTTATGGTTAGCGGGGGGGGGGTGTTGGAGGAGGGGGAATTGGATGAAGGCAGTCAGAAGGTACAAACTTCCAGTTATAAGATAAATAAGTACTAGGACTGTAATATACAACATGAATATAAATAACGCTGCTTCATGTTATATATGAAAGTTGTTGAGAGTAAATCCTAAGAGTTCTTATCACAAGGAAAAAAATTTTTTTTCTATTTCTTTAATTTTGTATCTATGAGACGAGGGATGTTCACTAAACTTATTGTGGTAATCATTTCATAATGTATGTAAGTCAAATCATTATGCCATATACCTTAAACTTATACAGTGCTATATGTCAATTATATCTCAATAAAACTGGAAGAAAAAAATCTTACCTGAGGCATAATATGGAGCTTTTAATAAACTATCATACTGATTTGTTAAAAAAAAAGAAAATTTGTCCTAAACATAAGTGTAAAAATCTTTAAAAAAATATTAACAAACCAAATTCAACAACATGTAAAATGGATTATCTACCATGACCAAGTGGGATATCTGAGAAATATGTTGTTGGTTTAACGTTTGAAGATAAATTAATGTAATATATCATATTAATAAGGGATAAAATGCATGATCTTTTCAGTAGAGACAGGAAAAGCATTTGACAAAATTCAATGTCCATTACTGATAAACTAGTAGTTTCTTCAATCTGTCAAAGGATGTCTATTAAAGGGATTGACATATATACACTAATATGTATAAAATAGATGACTAATAAGAACCTGCTGTATAGCAAATAATAATAATAAATTATCATGTATTTAAAAAACAAAAACAAAAAACCTACAGCTAACACTACAGTTAGGGATTAAAGACTGAGTGCTTTGTCCCTCAAATCAGGAACAAAGCAAGGATGTCTGCTCTCACCATGTCCATTTAACATTGTACTAGGGATTCTAGCCAGTGCGGTAAGGCAAGGAAAAAGAAATAAAAGGCATTGAGAAAAGAAAATGAAAATTGCTTTTATTCATGGTGACATGATTCCATATTTAGAAATTCCCAAGGCATTACTAACAATAAATGAGTTTAGCAAAGCCTCTAGATTTAAGATCAATATACAAAAATTATTTGTATTTCTATATACCAGCCATGAGTATTCCAAAAATGAAATTAAGAAAACAGTTCATTCACAATACATCAAAAAGAATAAAATACTTAGGAATAAGTTTAACATAGTATGTATAAGACCTGAATACTGGAAACTATGAACATTGCTAAGAGAAATTAAAGATCTGAAGAAATGAAGTAGCATTTCACATTTGTGATCTGAAAGACTTAACATTGTTAAGATGGCAGCTCTCTCCAAATGTATCTATAGATTCACTATAATCCCTTTAAAGTTCCAGCAGACTTTTTTCTTCTGGTAGAAATTGATAAGCTAATTCTAAAGTTGATAAGGAATGTAAAGGACCTAGAATATTCAAAACAAGTTTAAAAAGAATAGAGTTAGAGGACTTACTGGATCTCACAATTTACTGTAAAGCTGTAAGTAATTCAGATAGTGTAGTATTGGCATGAGTAATAGATAAATGGAACAGAATAGAAAATCTAGAAATAAATCCTTACAGTTTTGATAAATTGATTTTGACAAAGATGCCAAAATAATTCAATGAAGAAGTGATAGTCTTGTCAACAAATGGTGCTGGAACAATTGGATAGTTACATGTATAAAAATGAACTTTGATTCTTACCTCACACTGTACACAAAAATTACTTAAAAAAGATCATGGACTTAAGTGTAAGAACTAAAAGTCTAAGGTTTGCTAGAAGAAAACAGAAGATCTTTGTTAGCCAGGACATGGAAGAACCAGAACTCTCATACACTGCTGGTGGGAACGGAAAGTAGAAAAATTTAAATATATATACTTCTCATATGACCCAGCATTTCCACCCCTAGTTATCTACCTAAGAGAAATAAAAACATATGGGCACATGCAAATATTCATAGAAATACTATTCATAATTGCCAAAAACTAGGAAAAAAATCCAAATGTCTATCAACTAGTGAGTAGGTAAACAAATGTGTTATATCCATACAATGGAACATGACTCAGAAAGAAAAACTATTAATACATACTACAACATGGATGAACCTCAAAAATGTTATGCTAAGTGAAAGGGACCAGACACAAAAGACTATATTCTGTGATCCAGTTTATATGAAATTTCTAGAAAAGGCAGGTTTATAGAAATAGAAAGCAGATCAGTGTTTGCCTACGGCTGGGGGATAGGAACAGAGATTTATTGCCATTCTTGTTTTTCAGGTGATGGAAATATTCTAAAATTTGAATGTGATGATGGTTGCACAACTCTATAAATTTACCAGAAATCCACCAAATTAACTACTAAAACTACACTAAAAATAAGTGAGTTTTACAGAGTATTAATTATATACCTCAATATAGCGATTTTCTTAAATCACATCAATAGAAAAAAATAGGAGAAATCATAATGTAGTACACAACAAATTCATATATATTCCCAATGAAAATTGTCTTCTAAAATTTCTTAATTGAGAAAATATATTAAATCTAAGGTCTAACATTATTTTCGGTAATGAAGCTCAACTTAGTCCCCCCCCGCACAAAAAAATAAAACAAGAATGGCCCCTATTACTATTATTTAACATGCTGTTTGAGATATATTTGCAAAGATGAGCAAAACATTCAAATTAATATTATCTTTGCTTTTAAAATATTCTTTTATTTTTCTAATTAATATTAGAATAAAAAATCAGTGTTTGAAAATGATATGATTTTACACCTAGGAAATTTTAAATGGCTAATCATAAACACAGAGGTGATTTCAGCTGTATTTGTAACCTTTTATTTCTTGAACTGGATAGTGGGTACATGACAGATGAGACACCTCATTAAAGATGACAGTTGGAATATGTGCATTAATCTCCATCTGATTTCTTCTGAAAATTCTCTAAAATTATAATAAATAAGAAAAAAATCAGTCTACAATAGGAGTGAAAGAATGGGAGAGACGACTACTGTAAAAGAGAGCTGTTAACACAATTTTGAAAGTTGGAAAATGGATGTAAAGAAAATAAAAATGTAAGTGTCTATAGTAGGGGATGCCAATGGGAAACAAGTGAATTCCCTGTTTTAAAACACCTGTATTTAGTGGTTACCAGTGGGGAGAGGGAAGTGGGGAGGGACAATATAGTGGTAGGGAATTAAGAGGTGCAAACTGTTATCTATAAAATAAGCTACAAGGATATATTGTACAACACAAGGAATATAGCCAATATTTTATAAATAACTATAAATGGAGTATATAACCTCTAAAAATTGTGAATCACTATATTGTACACCTGTAGCTTTTATAATATTGTACATCAACTATTCTTAAATTTAAAAAAGATTAAAGGAAAAAGACCCCTGTATTTAATTTCTGAAAGACTCAGGAATTAGATGCATCAGGTATATCTGCAGGTATGAGGTAGAACTGGAAATAGGATTGTTTGAGCATATGTATAAGGGGCAATAGACCTACCCCCAGATCTTCCACCTTATTCTACACAGCCTCATAGTTACCTTATCTTCCTCTGACAGAAGATTGAAGTTTGCTCTCTGGAGAGGCTGAAACAGAGAAGTTCTGGATTCTGGAATACCATACACAAATGAGAATGGGGTGAAATACTGTACTCATAAAGGAGATTAAGTGAAAGTCTGGTGGCCAGGCTTATAATCTCTAAACAGAAGACTGGAATTTCTTTTTGCACAAGCTGACTGAAAAGACCTAAGGATACTGGAAGTGAAATGGCTGGCTACTCTCTACAACGAGGCCACTGTTCAACAAGCTTCCCCTACTGCACACTGAATGGGCATTCAGCATGCTAGTGCCTCACTCTTAAGTGTAAATGGATAATTGAAGACGCTCAAATATTTGAGACCTAAAGATAAAGGAGGAAAGAGATTTTTTTTTTTTTTGCAGTATGCGGGCCTTTCACTGTAGTAGCCTCTCCCATTGCGGAGCATAGGCTCCGGACGCGCAGGCTCAGTGGCCATGGCTCACGGGCCCAGCCGCTCCGCGGCATGTGGGATCTTCCCAGACCGGGGCACGAACCCATGTCCCCTGCATCAGCAGGCGGACTCTCAACCACTGAGCCACCACGGAAGCCCGAGGAAAGAGATTTTAAAAAATGATACAGGAATCATAAGAATACTATTTTAAAAGATATAATTAATATATTTAAAGAACTGCATACTATTTTTTTAAAAGTCTATAGATGAAAAAGTAAGAGAACCAGAAAATAAAGATAACCAAAGTAAATTCAGTAGAAAAGTTGGAAGATAAAGTTGAGGCCATTTCCCAGAAAAATAGTATGAAAGAGCAAGGAAAAAAAAAATAGAAAAGTGAGTGCAGTTCATGCAGGAAGCTTAAAATCCAACTAATAGGTGTTCCAGGAAACGGAAATATGTGGAGGAGAAGAAATTATTGAATAAATAATATTTTAAAATTTCCCAGAGCTGAAATACACACATTTACAGATCAAAAGGATCTTTTGAGTGATCAGCATTATTATGAAATTTCAGAACTAAATTTTAGAAAGATTCAGTTCAATCTGCCTCTTGTGTTTCTCCTGTGAGTCTCCTTTATTCACACAAAACACCGCTTCTGGTCACTAAATGTGTGGAGGTTTTTCCCTACACCAGGCAATTCTCTGTGACACCAGCTGGGTATCCTACAATTCAACTCATTTCTGACACTGTGTACCTGGAGGTAGTGTCAGCTCACACAGGTTAAGGGCTTGGTCCCACAAAACTGCTCCTTACCCCACTTTGGATGCCAACTGCAAGAAGTAGGTCCTAGGTTACCCCTAACTTCTGTCCAATTTGGCTACAAGTCAGAATTTCCCACAACCTTCTCCTCAGGTTTGATTAATTTCCTAGGGTAGTTCACAGAACTCAGGGAAACACTTCCTTAAACATTTACCAGTTTATTAAGGAATATGATAAAGGATACAGATGAAGAACCAGATGAAGAGATACATAGGGTGAGGTCTGGAAGGGTCCAGAGCACAGGAGCTTCTGTCCCTGTGGAGTTTGGGGTATGTCACCCTACTGGAGTGGATGTATTCACCAAGCTGGAAGCTCTCTGAACTTCATGGAGGCTTCATCTAGTAGGCATGATCAATCATTAACTCTGTTTTCAGCCCTTCTCCCTTTGCAAGAGAATGGGGGAGAGGGAGGGCCTGAAAATTCCAAGCTTCTAATCATAGTTTGTTCCTTCTGGTGACCATCCCTCATCCCGGAGACATCCAGGAGCCCACCTAGAGTTGCCTCATTAGAACAAATGGCACTCTTGTCATCCAGGGAATTACAAGGGTTTCAGGGGCCCTGTGTCAGGAACTGGGGACAGAGACCAAAATAAATTTCTTTTTACAAATCACAACATCACAAGAACATTTGAAATTAGAGCCTGGGTTAAGCAGGGAATAGAGAGAAGGTTCAAAACAGATCTTATACAAGATTGGGCGTCAGAATGACATTGGGCCTCTCAGCAGCAACTTCTGGCTCATTGGAACTTAGAAGACGATGGAACCTTCCAAGTTCTCAGAGAAAATGGCTTTCAATCTAAAACTTTATGCCCAGTCTAACTATTAACCAAGTATAAAGGCATCACATGAAGATATATTCAAACCATCAAAGTCTAAAAAGTGTGTCACTCATGTCTCCCCTCAGAGGAGGACATATACTGTATACGAGTGAGTAAACCAAAAAAGAGGAATCCATAGTATCAGGAGACAGGATGGCTGACACAGAGAGAGGTAAAAAGAATTCTGGATTCTTAAGAGATGTCCCAAGATGAAAGTTCATTTATTAGGCCTAGAAAATAACAAGACCAGAAAGGAGCAGGCGGACAGGAAACTGTGGTATATAGACATCTTCAAGGAGGAAAAAAAAGAAACCAGTGTTTGTTGTGTTTGAGCACACTGGGAGCAGATCTGTAACACTTATAGGGAGTTTCAAAATGAATTAGTAATGTATATGTAGAAAGTTAAGTGAATGAAAAAAATGAAGCTTGTCATATATGGCCTTTCTTATGTTGAGTTTCTTTCCCTCTATACTCGCTTTGCTGAGTTTTTATCATAAATGGGTGTTGAATTTAGTCAAATGCTTTTCCTGCATTTATTGAGATAATAATATAATTTTTATCCTTCGTCTGGATAATGTGGTGTATTCGATTGATTTGTGGACTTTGAACAGTCTTTACATCCCAACATAGGAGCACCTAAATATATAAAGCAAATATAAACAGACCTAAGGGGAGAAATAGAGAGCAATACAGTACTAACTTTCAACAATGGATAGATCATCCAGACAGAAAATCAATAAGTGGGCTTGAACTGCACTTTAGACTAAATGAACCTAACAGACATATACAGAACATTCCATCCATCAGCAGCACAATACACATTCTCCTCCAGTGCACATGAAACCTGCTTCAGGATAGATCATATGTTAGGCCATGAAACAAAGTCTTAACAAATTTAAGAAGATTGAATTTATATCAGGTATCTTTTGACCATGGTGTTATTAAACTAGAAATCGATAACAGGAGGAAAACTGGAAAATTCAAAAATATGTGGAAATTAAACAATATAATCTTGAACAACCAATGGGTCAAAGAATCAATTAAAAATTTTGAGACAAGTGAAAAGGAAAAATTTTATACACTTACAGTGAACTGTCTGCAAAAGAAATTAAGAAAGCAGTTCCATTTACAATAGCATCGAAAAGAATAAAGTGCTTAGGAATAAATTAAACAAGGGGTGAAGGATCTGTACACTGAAAAATATGGAACATTGATGAAAGAAATTGAAGAAGACACAAATGAAAGATAGTTCATGTTCATGGATTGGAAGAATTCCTACCTTTAAAATGTAATGTACAACATGATAAATGTAATTAACACTGCTGTATGTTATATATGAAAGTTGTTAAGAGAGTAAATCCTAAGAGTTCTCATCACAAGGAAAAAATTTTTTTTTCTATTTTGTTTATTTTGTATCTATGTGAGATATTGGATGTTCTCTAAACTTGTAATTATTTCATGATATATGTAAGTCGAATCACTGTGCTGTACACCTTAAACTTATACAGTGCTCTATGTCTTTATATTTCAAAAAAACTGTAAGAGAAAACAAACAAAATCTATAATTTGGAAAAGGAAAAAAATATTGTTAAATTGTCCATACTACCCAAAGCAATCTACAGATTCAAAGCAATCTCTATCAAAAGTCCAATGGCATTTTTAACTGATACAGAAAAAATAATCTTAAGATTCATATGGAACCACAAAGGGACCCCAAATAGCTAAGCAATCTTGAACAAGAAGACCAAAGCTGGAGACATCTCATTTCACTTTCTGATTTCAAATTATATTACAAAGCTATAGTAATAAAAACAGTATGGTACCATAGAGCAGTGGGACAGAATAGAGAGCCCAGGAGTAAACCCATGCACATAGGGTCAACTAATCTTTGGCAAAGGCACCAAGAATACACAATGGAGAAATGACAGTCTCTTCAATAAATGGTGTTGGGAAACTGGATATCTTCATGCAAAAGAACTATATCAGACCCTTATTTTACACCAAAAACAAAAATAAACTAAAAATGGATTAAAGACCTAAATGTAAGACCTGAAACTGTATAACTCCTAGAAGAAAACATAGGGAAAAATCTCTTGGGCATTGGTCTTGGAAATGATTTTTTTGAATTTGACACCAAAAGCACAGGGAACAAAAGCAAAAATAAACAAATGTGACTATGTGAAACTAAGAAGTTTTCGCACAGCAAAGGAAACATCAACAATATAAAATGCAACCTGATCCAATTAAAAAATAGGCATAGGGCCTGTATAGACATTTTTCTAAAAAGGACATACAAGTGGCCAGCGGGTATATGAATACGTGCTCAACATCTCTAATCATTAAGGAAATGTAAATCAAAACCACAGTGAAGCATCACCTCATTCCTGTTAGGATGACAATTATCAGAGAAGTCAAAAGATAATAAGTGTTAGTGAGGATACAGAGAAAAGGAAACCGTTGTATACTGTTGGTGGGAATGTAAATTGGTACAGCTGTTATGGAAAAGAGTATAGAGGCTCCTCTATAAAATAAAAATAGAACTACCTTATGGTCCAACAATCCCTCTCCTGGATATTTATCCAAAGGAAATAAAATTACTTTCTTGAAGAGATATATGCACTTCATATTCATTGCAGCATTATTCATGGTAGCCAAGATATGGAAACAACCTAAGTGTCTGTTGACAGATGAATAGGTAGAGAAAATGTGCCCTATCTCTCTGTCTATCTTATGAGGTGGAATATTATTCAGCCTTTAAAAAGAAGGAAATCCTACCATTTGTTACAACACAGATTAATCTGGAGGGCATCACAGTAAGTGAAATAAAACAAACACAGAAAGCAAATACTGCAAAATCTCACTTATAAGTGGAATCTAAAAGAGTCAAACTCATAGAAGCAGAGAGTAGAGTGGTCACCAGGGGCTGAGGTGTGGGGGAAATGGGGAGATGTTGGTCAAAGGTAACAGACTTGCAGTTATAAGATGAATAAATTTGGGAGATCTAATATACAGCATGGTGACTATAGATTATAATACTGTATTGTATACTTGAAATTTGCTAAGAGAGTAGATTTTACATGTATGCAACACACAAAAATGCAAAAAAATGCTAACAATCTGAGGTGATGGATATGTTAATTAGCTTGATTGTGGTAATCATTTCACAATGTATATGTATATCAAAGCCTCACATTGTATATCTTAAATATATACAATTCCTATTTATAAAGGTAGGGGGGAAGACGAGGCAATTAACAATTTCAGGGCAAACAAAATTTCCAAGAAAGGAAATATAATCATTCATTACTACTTGACTTAGGTGGGAACATGTTTTATGTAATCATAATACTCTAAACATCAAATAATTGATTTAACTAAAATTGTGAGAAAACTATATGGGGGAAAAACTACAGTGCATGCAGGAGGGCATGTGTATGTGTTTTTGGTGGTGTAATAATAATAATGATAATGAGTATTTAGAATGTGTCTTGTATTATTTTAAGAACTTCTCTTTGTCTGTCTCTGTCTCTCTCACTTTCTTAATTGATCCTTACAACAATTCCATGAGGTAGATGTATTATCATTCTCATTTTACAGGTGAAGGAACTGAAGTACAGAAAGACTAAGTTAGAAGGCTATCTCCTCATCTTCAACTGTTAAGAAGATTGTTATGTCTTCACCTTTTGTCATGTGACTCACAGTGCCTTCCTGTGGGAGGAGAGTCCTTCCTTGCCCCACAGGTTTCCAGCTTGGCCAGAGGACTGAGCAGAATGTGAGCTCCCCTACCATGACCAGCCCTGTGCCTTCTCTTACCTTTCCTATTCAGTGAGCAGTTAGAGTGCTCAAGTTGGGGTTTGGAATTCTTCTGTGGCCTCACCTTCACACTGATCCCACATTTTGAATTACCAAGACTTCTGGATTCTACCTTCTTGTATTTTTTGACTATGCATACTTTTCCTAGGTCATGCTTCTGATGGCCTGGACTGACCTGTTGTCTGCACTCATCTGGTCCACAAACTATTACCTGCAGCCAGACTCGCTGGAGCACTGCAGGCTTCATGTTTTACATGTTTATTGTCTGTGTCTAAGTCAGCCTTCGTGCAACAGTGGCTGGGTTGAGTACTAGCACACACATGGTACAGCTCACAAACCCTAAAATATCACATGCCCTTTACAGACAAAGTTTGTCCACTCATGATTTAGGTTACTGGAGTCACTTTTTTACCTTTCTGTTTTCTCTGCCCCGGTTTCCCCCTTCACCCCTCAATAATCACTGAAGCCGGCTTATTGTTATTTTCTTTTTGTTTTTACACAGATCTGATTGTTTTTCTCATATTTAAAACTGTTCTCTGACTTCCTGTTATCCTTATGATAAATGCACACTCTTAGCATGATTATAGTCTTCAAAATCTGGCTTCTGCTTACCTCTCCAGTTTCTCTCTTTCATACCTTAACCCCTTTTTCACTTTCTCTCTGCTTTAGGTCTTCTTGAACTTTAGTTTTTGTCATGCTATCTCTTATTTTGAGGTCTTCTCATATACTTTTCTTAATTTCCCCTTTTGCTACAGCCCATGTCCTTCTTTGAAAATTCTTATACACCCTTTGGGTCTCGGATCAGGTATTATTTTCCTTTGGAAATCTTTCTTTGACTTCTTAAATCTGAGTTAGGTGTCCTTTACACATATTCCTATAGTGCTGTACTTGCCTTGTAATTGTTGTTTTGTTGTTCATCATCTGCTCTAAATCAGCTGACTTCTCTCTTTGTGCCTGACTACTTACAGTAGTATAGAATCAGTGGCAATAAAATGGACATTTCAGCACACTAAGAGAGAGAGAGATGTGTTACAGGGTTTCATTTGTCTTTTATTCCCTTTTAAACATGGAGTCCAACAATACTGCAGCAGTATTTCCAGTGCTTTAGTCCCTCTGCCTAAAAGTAGGAACTACGTCAGTTAGGTGGTTCTGAGCTTTGAAGATATTACACAGCTCTGTGGTGAGCAAACAATAGAGAGGGCTGAATACAGCCAGTAGCTGGGCTCTGCAGAAAATTTCCAGACCACTGCTCTAGCAACTAGTGCAGGGGTATCCCAATTTTCTCCTACAGTTTTATCGTGGGCTGCTAGGTTGTGGCCCTGGGTTGTGGCCAATAAGGAAATTCACTCACAGCTCCCAGGGTTTATTAATCCCATGGAACCTTTCAGAGGCATGCAATCTTGTTTATCTCAAAATCTCTCCCTACATTGATTAGGAATACATTTTTTACTGTATAGTGAGAGGCAGGATGTGTAGTGGTTTGTAGTGAGAATGAACGGGTTAGAGTCTCTGTGCCTTGTTTTCCTCATCTGTAAAGTGAAGATAATAAAGGTGCCTGTCTCACAGGACAGTTGTGAGGACTAAATGAGTTAAACAAATTAATATAAGTTTATGTAAAGTGCTTAGAGTAGAGTTGTGCACATGTTGCCTCTTACCATACATAGTGTAGAATATGTAGGATCAAGCAGAAGGATCCTAAAACAAAAGCATGGCATGTGTTTTTTATTCTTCCTCAGCACAGACACATATAAAAGTATCTAGCAACTTTCTTACCTGGCTCAAGAACAGTGGTCATAAATTTCTTAATGATTTTTGTCCAAAAAATGGTGAGGGAAGTTCAGGGGGTGTTTTCCTGAGGAACCCTCAAACATTTGGCTTTATTGTCTGTTTTCCCTTCTGTGCATGCACACTCTGAAGATAGAGCTGTGCTTTGACTTCCTTATTGCTCTATGCTTAGCTCAAGTAGCTTATCTGGCATGCGGAAGAAACATATTGCATATTTGTTGACTAAGTGAATGAATGAATGTGTTTCTATTGCTGAGAGAGGTTTTCATAATTTGGTGTTTACCTTTAGATAATGCTAATTCTGATTCTATAACATTGTAGATGAAAAGTCTAGAAAGCAAAGAAAGTAGAAAAATTAATGTGGCTTTAAAGTTAAGGCACTTTAAGCTTCTTTAGTTAGAATAGTACTGCTGCAAATGTCCACAAGGCCTATGTCTGTTAGAATATAATACAGTGATATCTTTACTTTTAAAATTTTCATTTCTGATTTCAAATGTAGCACAAGATCATTGTTATTTCCATGAAATTATGCATATTTCAAAAATTAGTGCACATAATTTTTCCAAAGGGTTATTTTTGCCCCTGAAATGTCTAATTATCAAAATTTGATTCCTTCTTAGATTTAATTTTATTACATTTAGAGTTTTAAAACTTTTTTTTGTTGTTGTTAAAATCTACAGTTTGTAGTTAATTGGATAGAAACATAGGGTTCACTTTAAAGAAATTGTTTGGCTGCATCTTTTAGGTAAACAGAACCAAAGATCAATATTGGCTCAATATCTAAACTAGAGAAATAGCAAATTACTCTAATGTTTAATTTTTACAATAATTTTAATGGTTAAATATCTAACTTTAAAAACTTGATCCTGAACTAGCATGTACAAGTGTTGACTGAGCATGAAATTAAACTTCATCTTTTAAAACAGTTATACTTATTAATAGTAATGAAATAAAACTGTTAGGCAAACCAGGATTTTTAAACACAAAAGATAATTCACAAATTTGCTTTTGAGTCATAATATACAGCAAGGTTATCATGACTTTCAAATCCCGAGTTTTTCCTGTAAAACCATTGTCTATGTGTTAATAAAATAAAACATATTCAGTGAATATGAGTTATCAGGTTTCCCCCATTATCCAAAAGTAGAGTGTTCCTATGAAACTTTTTGTAAGCCGAAATGGCAATTGTGAAGAAGCAATTACCTTAGGACACATCTTGCTAACAGATGCACAAAATACATTGAAATACAGCACAGATGCTCACAGACACCCTTCAAAGCTATGGGGGCTTGATGCTGAGATGCTGAGTGTGTTCCTGGGGGAGAAGCCTGGTGGTGCTGCTCTCCCTGCTCGGGTGTGTGCTGCCTCTGTAAGAGCTCCCTGAGATCACTGAATGCTGTTTATGCTCTTCACCTTTTTTCGTAAAAGTAAAAATCCTCTTTGGATTTTTTTCAGTTAGCAAAAACAGGTACTAATGTAGGTCTTTTGTAAAAGCGAAATGGTGTAAAACAAACTTCTGAAAAGTGGGGGACCTATACTCACACACACCCACGCACCCCAGAATTATAAGAGTACAGTTTGAGGAATTTTCACAAACTGAACATAACCATGTGATAAACACTCAGATCAAGAAATAGAACATTAGGAGTAACACAGAAGCTCCCCATCGCATGCTCTTCCAGTCACTGCTACCAACAGAGGTAACCTGTACTAGCAACACCATAGGTTAATTTTTGCCTATTTTGAGGCTTACATAAATGAAATTATATAATACATACACTTTTGAGTCTAATTTCTTTTGTTCAGTGTTACGTTTCTTTTGTTCAATATTATGTATGTGAGATCCAGTCATGTTGTTTCATAGTTGTAGTTTATTCACTGTAGCACCACAATTATTATCCATTCTACTGCCGCTGGGCAATTTCTGATTGTTGTTGATGGGTAGTTTCCAATTTGGGGCTTTTATAAATAATTCCTCTAGGGACATTTTGTACACATTATTTAGTGAAATTTATATATGTTTCTCTTGGGTATATACCTTGAAATAAAATGTCCATCAGGTTTTAACTCCTCATTCTAATATATAAGTTGACAGCCAATTATTACTAGATATTTGAAGAAATCTTCCAGGATGAAAGAGAAGAGAAAGGAATGAACCCAAAGAATCAAAATGAAAAATGTAATAGAAGAATTTGAAAGGGATTCTAGAAAGAGATTGTCAGGATGAAAGTTTGCAGTTCTGGGATTACAGCCATGCAACAGGCCCAGAGAGCAACCAGTCCAATTCCAGCAGGAAGATAGAGGGTCCTGGGAAGGGGGTTTCCAGGAAATTTTTTTCTTTAAGGAAAAAAAAGGACTTTGATTAATTTTCTGGCATTTGAGTATTTAGAAACTGATAAGTATTTTCACTGACCTCATAGAATAAAAGGAAGCATATAAATAGAGTGAACAAGGAATGATATTTCATAGTGATCATACTCTAACTAGTGATTACTGATTTGTCACAAATTAATTGACTATATTGTGAGGATATATGTTTTTGGGGTGGAAGTGAGGAGGTGGGAATTAGTAGTGTAAGAGAGCTAAATTCTCATATACTATATTAGGAGTTCATAGGTGATTTTTTTTTTTTTTTTTAAAGAAGATGTTGGGAGTAGTTTATTAATTAATTAATTTATTTTTGCTGTGTTGGGTCTTCATTTCTGTGCGAGGGCTTTCTCTAGTTGTGGCAAGCGGGGGCCACTCTTCATCGCGGTGCGCGGGCCTGTCACTGTCACGGCCTCTCTTGTTGCGGAGCACAGGCTCCAGACGCGCAGACTCAGTAGTTGTGGCTCACGGGCCTAGTTGCTCCACGGCATCTGGGATCCTCCCAGACCAGGGCTCGAACTCATGTCCCCTGCATTGACAGGCAGATTCTCAACCACTGCGCCACCAGGGAAGCCCCATAGGTGATTTTTAAAATCAATAAATTGAAAAATATCAGTATAAACATATTATTTAGTCCTATGTAAGTAAATACCAAGAGAAACAGCTAAAAAAAGATGAAGGCATTTGTTTTTAATGAATGAAATTGGGAGGAGAGGTAAGGTGGGTAAGAGGACTACCTGTTTTTCACTTACTGACCTTTTGGTACTGTTTGATTATTTTTAAAGGTGATAAAAGTGTGTGCATGCATTACTTGATAAAACTAAAAACTAAAACAAATATTAATGACAGGTTCATTTAAGGAGCATTAGGATTAAAGTGTACCCAGTAAAAGGGAGTCAGATGTAGAGAAAAAGAAATGTAAATTTACCTTTTGTTTTAAAAGGGCTTTTAAAATTTTAAATGTTGTTTATTTCTGGTTTTTGTTTTGTTTTATTCTAGGGCTTCAAAAACAAACCAAAAAAGATGGGTCACATAAAGGCAGACTTGATTGATGTTGACTTAATCAGAGGTGAGTTCTAAAGTTGGCTTGTTTCTTAGGTATATCATTATATTATTTCATAGTGGTACTAAAGATTCTTTTTGGATATCTTCCCTATATGATGGTATACTTTAATTTCCAAAAGTAGTGTTCTTCCTGCATCATTCAGGCTTTAGCATTTTTTCCCCTTGCTTTATACTGTGTGGCTATGTAAAGTACATGGTTTCCATAAGGGTGAAAGAGATGAACTTGGAGACTTGCTGCTGTGTAATGAAGAAAATTATATTGTATACCATTCAAACAAGCCTGAGTTATTTTGAGCTCCTGTCCTAGTGATTGAGGCAAGAAGTTAGTATATATAATGAACATCTAAGAGGATTCTTTTTCACTGAACAGGTTATGTGCTGATTTTTGCTCTCACCTCTTTTTAATATAGTGTTACAAGCGGGCATTAGTCTACTGTACATAAATGTTTGATGTTTTGTTTTATTGTATATTTAAAGGCTCAACATTTGCCAAAGCCAAACCTGAAATTCCCTGGACATCTCTGACTCGGAAGGGGCTTGTTCGAGTTGTATTTTTTCCATTTTTCAGCAATTGGTGGATTCAGGTTACCTCTTTAAGAATCTTTGTTTGGCTGCTACTGCTTTACCTCATGCAAGGTAATTGGAGGAGTTGGGATAAATTATGACAGTTTCTTTTTGCTGCTGTTGCTATTAGATCATGCAGACCTTACTGTTCTTACATTTACCCTTTCATTTGATGGTTTCACGTACAAAGAAACGAAGGGACATACACCATTTGGAGATCATCCTAAATTTATTTGCTCTGAGAGAGCAAACATGATTGTCTAACTCTTCTCTCTTGAATTTCTTTCTACCTGTCTCACTGGCCAGGCCTTTTCAAACTTTTCCTGTGTCTGACCTTTGAATATTGGATTACCTCTAGGTTGGAATGGGATTCTCTTCTCTTCTCTAGGTACTCTCATCAAGCCTTGTACCTTTAAATATAATTGATATACTGGTGATTCTCAAATTTATAGTTTCAGGCCACATCTCTCTGCTGAACTTCAGGCTTGTAAATACAACTGCCTGTTTGACATTTCCATATGGAGATTTCATAGGTATTTTGAACTTAATCATATCCAAAATGGAACTCCTGATTTCTTTTCTTACAATCTTTTTTTTTTTGCGGTACGTGGGCCTCTCACTGTTGTGGCCTCTCCCGTTGCAGAGCACAGGCTCCGGACGCACAGGTTCAGTGGCCTTGGCTCACGGGCCCAGCCGCTCTGCAGCATGTGGCATCCTCCTGGACTGGGGCACGAACCTGCGTCCCCTGCATCAGCAGGCAGACTCTCAACCACTGCGCCACCAGGGAAGCCCCTGCAATCTTTTCTTTTATACAGTCTTATTCCTCTTTAGGTTTTATCCCATTTCATTAAATGATGCCATCAGCTACCCAGTTTTCAAGCGAAAAATTGTCTTCCTATTCTACTCTACCATCAACCCTCATATTCCATCTGTCACCAAGTCTGTAAGTTTGACCTCCAGAATATGTCCTGGCTACTTATCCCAGTCTCTGCTGTCAGCATCATAGTCCACAGCACCACCATCCCTTCACCTAGATCACTGGAATAACATCTACTCTGAGCTTTCTTTCTGCCCATCACTCATTTCACAGCAATTAGATAAATCTTTTGAAATGGAAACCCTATCATGTCATTTTCCTGCTTTTTTAAGTCCCTTTAGTAACTTCTCATTGCCCTTGGAATAGAAACCCAAACTCCTCACCAGGGCCTCCAGTGCCCTAACATTATCTGTCCCCTGCTAACCTGTCGGATGCCATGTCTTATCACTCTCCTCCTTGCTTACTCTAGGCATAAGGCCTTTTTCTATTCCTCACCCAGGGCTTTTCTTTCTGTTTGAAACAATTGTAAGGCTTTTCATGTGGCTATCTTTTCTGTCATCTTTAGGATCTGTGCTCAGATGTAACTTTCACAGAAAGGCCATCCCTGTCTATACTTTCTAAGTAGTTGTACCACCCCTCAGTCACTGTCACAGGAGTCTTTGTTAATTTCTGTATTACACATCACTACCTGATGTTTTTTTCTCTTCTCACTATGTGCAGGGGGCCCAGTGTATGCTCTTTACTATACTCCATTGCCTACCAGGAACACTTTCTGAAAGAGGGCAGCGTAGATATGGTTATACCTGAGCAAACAGACATGACTTAGAACAAAGAGTAGGTGAAAGGTGAAGGTTGGGTTAGGGTGAAAGGATTTGGGGTGATTTTTGTTTTCTTTTATCTGTGTCAGTTTTTTTGAATTGTTTTCATAACTGTCATTTAGTTGCTGTGTAATATTACATCATGTGGCCATACCATCATTTCAAACTATCATTTTAATGTCTGTATGATTCTATCATAAGGATTTAACATAAACACGTTTTATAACTACTTTATAGTCCATTATATAAAAGTACCATAATTTACATAACTCTTCCCATGTAATGAGTTGTTTCTAGTTCTTTCTTATTAATAATACCATCACAAACAAAATTTTTCATATTTTGTATTATTTCTTTGGAATTTATTCTCTGGAATAGAATTAACAGATCAAAAGAATGTAAATGTTTTAAGGCTTTTAGTGCATATAGTGAAATTGCTGGTGACACAACTCTTTTGGAAAGAAGCAGGCTCTGTTTTACCACAATCTTAACATTATCATAATTTTAAAAATTGTTACCTAATTTGATATACGAAAATTAGTATTTTACTTGTTTAATGTGCATTTCTTTGGTCACTTGTAAGGGTGAAGTTAAATATTTTTCCACATGTTTGTTATTAAAGAATTTCTTTCTTACTGGGATAAATTATATATATTAAATTTTCATATACACCATGGTCTATTTCTGGGCTATATATTCTGCACCATCAGTTTGTCTGGTTATTCTCATATCTGTGTCACATTTCTTTAATTACTATAGCTATTTAATGTGTAGTAACATTGAGCAGGACAAGTATTCCTCTATTATTCTGTGTTTTTCCACATTTTCTCTTAGGTGTTCTTACTTGCTTATTCTTTGCAAAATAATTTAGAAATATTTCATTATGATCAAAGACCAAAAAAAAAATTGGAATTTGGATTGGAACTCCTTTCTCATCACTTCCCACTACAAAATATAGATATATTTGGAGGGAATGGGGAGAAAATTGATATATCTTTCCTTTTTAATTAATTAATTAATTTTATTTATTTATTTTTGGCTGCACTGGGTCTTTGCTGTGCACGGGCTTTCTCTAGTTGCAGTGAGCGGGAGCTGTCCTTTGTTGCGGTGCATGGGCTTCTCATTGCGGTGGTTTCTCTTGTTGTGGAGCACGGGCTCTAGGTGCATGGGCTGCAGTAGTTGTAGCACGCAGGCTCAGTAGTTGTGGCTTGTGGGCTCTAGAGCGCAGGCTCAGTAGTTGTGGCGCACGGGCTTAGTTGCTCTGCGGCACGTGGGATCTTCCCGGACCAGGGCTTGAACCCGTGTCCTCTGCATTGGCAGGCGGATTCTTAACCACTGCACCACCAGGGAAGCCTGATATATCAATCCCTTTAATCAAGTCTTCTGTTATATCTTTCTGTAAAGCTTTGTAGGAATTTTTATATTCTTATAAGTCCTGCATAGATCTTGTTAAACTCAATTTTTTTTTATTGTGGTAAAATATACATGAAATTTACCATCTTAACCATTTTTAAGTATACAGTTCAATGACATTAAGTACATTCACATTGTTAGGCAGACATCACCACCATCTATCTCCAGAACTTTTTTCATTTTTCCAAACTGAAACTCTCTACCCATAAATCAGTAACTCTCCAATTACTCCTACCCACAGCCAACCACCCTTCTACTTTCTGTCTCTATGAATTTGACCACTCTGAGTACCTCATATAAGTGGAATCATACAGTATTTGTCCTTATTTCACTTAGCATAATGTCTTCAAGATTCATCCGTTTGTAGCATGTGTCAGAATTTCCTTCCTGTTTGAGGATGAATAATAATCAACTGTACGTATATACGACATTTTGTTTATATGTATCATCCATCAGAGGATGCTTGGGGGCTTCCACATTAAAGTAAAATATTTAATGTTTTTATTTTTGTTGCAGCTGCTGTAGGTATGAGGCTTTTTTTGTTTGTTTTATGTGTTTTAACTGGTGATTGCTGTTACATTTGAAAGCCTTTAGTTTATACTTAAGATTGTTATAACCAGCCACTTTATTTAAACTCTCATTATTTCTAATAGTTTTTCAGTGCTTCTCTCAGATTTTCTGATTATACAACCATATTGTTGGCATAATGAAAAGTTGGTCTCCTCTTTTTTCATACATTTCACTTACTTGTATTGAATTAGTCAACATTTTCAGAGCAGTGTTAAGTGATAACAGTAAGAGTGATCATAATGTTTTGTTCCTATTCAGAATGTTTTCATTAATATGATGCATGTTGATTTTACTTATATATTCTTTAGTATATGTGCTGCCAAAGCGAGTACTACTTATTTATATTCTTTAGCATGTTAAGGACATATTTTTATATTCCTAGTATTTTAGAAAAGATGGGCATTTAAGATTAATTAAAAATCAGGAACAAATGTCTATTTTTATAGAATGCTTTTTCACTACTAGAGTTGGACCAGACTTCACAGGTTAAAGGCACAGCCCTTCCCAAGACACCAGCCTTACTTTGGGAGTCCCTAGGGCTACCATTACTCTGACCAGCTGGCTACAGTTTTGAGAGTCCCCCACTCATTCCCTCAGACTTAATAATTCACTAAAATGACTCAAAGCACTCAAGAAAGTGCTGTTGTTATAGTTTTATTGTAGCAGAAGGATACAAATTAGAAGGGGTGCATAGGGCAAAGTCTGGGAGGGCTTCAATCAGGAAGTTTTGGTCGTCCTCAGGGATGTGTTACTCTTCCATCCATGATGGATAGCAGTATGCACAAGGTATTGCCAACCAGAGAAGCTCACCCAAGCTTTGGTATCCAGAGTTTTTATTGAGGGTTTATTATGTAGGCATGTTTGATTGAGTCACTGGCCAAGGAATTAAACTCAGTCTTTAGCTCCCATTCCCTCCCCAAAGGTCAGGCTGATACAGTGTGGCTCAAAGCCCCAGCCCTCTAATTCCATAGTTGGTCTTTCTGGTGTGGCTACTTCTATCCTTAGTTATTTTATTGGCATAAGCTATCCTCTGTGGTCCAAGGGACCCACCATGAATAATAAAGATACTTCATCATTTGGAAAATTCCAAGGGTTTAGGGGTTACCTCCCAGGAATCAGGGACACAGGCCTTTTACACAATTAGCAATTGAGATGATACATATGCATGTGATCAAAACTACATCGTATTAAATTATTAAATTACATCAGTTAAGTTTCAGTCAACAATTCCTTTAGTGCCTAACATGTCTGTGCCAGGTACTCTTCTAGGCTCTGAGAAAGATTTCCTACTATCCTTCTAGCATAAACCCTATGTGATCTTGGTGAATTATTCTTTTGCTGTATTGTCAAATTTACTTTGATAGTATTTCAGTCATTCATTCAACAAATATCGAGTGCTTACTATGTGCCAGGTACTGATCTAGGTACAGCAGTGAACAAAATAGACAGAAATCTCTGCTTTCATGGTGTTACTTTTTAGAGGTAAATTTATATCCACGTTCACAGGTCAGCAAGATCTATAGTTTATTGTTTTGGTGCTTTTGTTGTTATGTTTGGGTATCAGGGTATTAGGGAATGGAATTAATTTTTCTCCACATAGAAAAGTTTGTATAGCACGAGAATTATCTTTTTTTTTTTTTTTTTTTTTTGCGGTACGCGGGCCTCTCACTGTTGTGGCCTCTCCGGTTGCAGAGCACAGGCTCCGGACGCGCAGGCTCAGCGGCCATGGCTCACGGGCCCAGCTGCTCCGCGGCATGTGGGATCTTCCCGGACCGGGGCACGAACCCGTGTTCCCTGCATCAGTAGGCGGACTCTCAACTGCTGCGCCACCAGGGAAGCCCGAGAATTATCTTTATGTCAAAGTCTGAAAGAACGAATCTGTAAAATTGTATCTGGAAGTTTTGGGAGATAATTTGTGACATCTTTCTGTTTCTTTCATTACTTTTTTCTTTGGACATTTCATACTTACATACAAAGAGGCAACGTAGCATGGCAGTTAAGAGTAAAGGACTCTGGGACTTCCCTGGCAGTCCAGTGGTTAGGGCTCCATGCTTCCACTGCAAGGGGCATGGGTTCCATCCCTGGTCGGGGAACTAAGATCCTGCATGCCACACCTTGGCCAAAAAAAAAAAAAAAAAAAAAAAGAATAAGGATTCTGGAGCCTGGCTGCCTTGGTTCAAATCCCAGCTCTGTTAATTGCTACATATAACTCTGGGCCCTGGAGAATACTGGGTCTCTGAGCAGAGCAGTACTGCAGAGGGTTATACAGTATCTAGTTGTTTTGTGCTGGAAAGTCTTTCAGAATATCTAGATTGTCATATTTCCAGAAAGGCAGATCCTTTGGACACATCATTCTTCACTTGCTCTGTGATCTAGGGCTTCAGGTTTTCACTCAGCTAATGTGCAGGTGGATTGTATTGTAGAAAATTATGTGCTTTCACTTGTATACTTCTTTAAATGATAGATTTTTGGAGAAATAACCTGTAGAGTTATTAGAATTGGTTTTAAAGATAAGCCCTAATGCTTTCCACTTTGAAATCTCTTCTTTTCAGTTATAGCACTCGTGTTCTATTTTATGATGCCTATTGTGAATGTAAGTGAAGTACTTGGACCCTTGTGCCTTATGTTACTCATGGGAACTGTCCACTGTCAAATTGTGTCTACTCAGATAACAAGGCCATCGGGAAACAATGGAAATCGGAGAAGAAGGTGAGATGAGAAATTACACTTGTGGTTGTGTATTTTCTGGGAGAGGCATTGAAGAACAAAATCTTCCTCTTTTGCATATATTTTTCATTATTTTTTTGGCCTAATAAAAAAACCAAATGCTTTACTTTTACTTTTCTCCCTGATGCTTAGAAACCTTGTCATGAACTTTTAATCCAAGGGGGATGGGGGTTTGTCATTCAGTACCATTGTTTAAAAGGAAAATTCCTATACTGTATTATTCCTTATCAAAATTTACCTTAAATAATGATTTTAATGAAAAACATTCTTCTTCATAATTCAGTCTCAAAATTTGGTGAAAATTCACTATAAACAAGGATCTTAGTACATTAAGTTAGTGCTACTAAAATTTTTGCCTTTTTTCAATAGTATATAAAAAGAATAGATTTCTAAGTGTTCTAAACTTTTAATAAAGATTTAACTTTTCTACACATTGAATTCATGTCTAGTCTTTATTGATTATGTGCTGTTTGTGGGGTTTGGAACTGTTAAAGGTTTCTTAGATATATATGGTATTATCTTACAAAAGTCATCTTCCTCAGAGAATCTGTAGATTTTTGTTCCCCCAAGGAGTTACTATATAAGATTTTTTCATTTGATGCAAAGAATTTCAACATATTTATACTTTTTTTTTTTTTTTTTTTGCGGTACGCGGGCCTCTCATTGTTGTGGCCTTTCCCGCTGCGGAGCACAGGCTCCAGACGCGCAGGCTCAGCGGGCATGGGTCATGGGCCAAGCCGCTCCGCGGCATGTGGGATCTTCCCGGACCGGGGCACGAACCCAGTCCCCTGCATCGGCAGGCTGACTCCCAACCATTGCGCCACCAGGGAAGCCCTATACTTATTTTTGAATGTTATTTTCAAAACTTTTTTTTTCCAGGAAAGAATATTCCTTGAAAATTCAGTTTAATTGATTTAATGTTTTCTAAGGAAATCAAATATTGTGCTATGTCTCATTGATATTTACAGGATATATCTTTTCACTGCATAGGATATCAAAAAATTGATCACTTGCTATTATTTTGTGTTTCCATGATTAAATGTGCCAAAAGGGTAGATTTCTGGCCATCCATATTTAAAGAAATTGTTCATTCTTTCTGTGGTTCCTGAAAAGACTATTGGTCGTATATATGAAAATTTTCCTTCTAGTTATGTTTTTGAATGGCATTTCTGTTTATTTAATGAACGAACAAAATGGTAATTTAGCACTTTGTTCTGGAACCTGTTTTTGCCCTTTAGTCAGAAATGTTCCTGTATAATTTATCCTCATTATATGAAGTTCATTATACTTAATTTCAGGGAGTAGTCAGTAGGGATATTCTGAGTAGAAACAGAAAATGTCCTGAATAATCTAAAGTTGTTGAAATATTTTTTTTGTAGAAAATTACGAAAAACTGTAAATGGTGATGGGAGCCGAGAGAATGGAAATAACTCCTCTGATAAAGCGAGAGGAACAGAAACATTGGAATCTGCACCCTTTAATGGTGGTTTTTGGGGGATTCTCTTTGGCAACAGGTGGGAAGTCTTACATTGGAATTTTTATTTGATTTTGTGTTCACATTAGTGTTTACATAGTATATAATCTGATTAGGTTTTAGGAATACACAGTGTAAGCATATTATCATTGTGGTGAGATTTTTAGAGGGTCTGGAATGATTTGCTTATTTGAAATGGCACCACTGTCTGTCATGTTACCCATTAGTCCAGTAATCTACCATAAAAGTGTCATTCTGTTTGATCTTTAATGGTTTTTTAGACCACAAGATTATGGAAATATAAATACTCTTGAAGGGTAAATATTTTAAGTCATATTGGCCAACATCTTGAGAGAATGAAGAATTTTTAAAAGATGAGGTATTTTTCAGTATGAGAGCTGATTCCTCTTTAGATGTGGGGTGCAGGACAGGAGACTGGTGTCAATGGGCTGTAGGACAGAAAGGGAAATGAATCCAAGACACATTCAACTTCCTGCATGATTTTGTGGGTTGTAGCAGCGCTAGTATGACCGAAGAAATCCTTATTTTATCATATGTTAATGTTTGTGACTCAAAAATAAAGTGCTTTTGCAGCTTTGTTTTTGAAGACGAAGTATGTTCACATATTTTTCTAAAGATACGTTGACACTCTTTAGTTGAAGTGTTTGAGTTCTTTGTGCTGAACATTGTACTGGGCACTGGGCATTCCTCTTCTCAGTGATTTTACCGTCTAATTAGGAAGGTAAGAGTAGCAGGTATGATACAGTCACAGCAATGTAAAAATATCATAAATGATATCATGCTGACTAAAGGCCATGCAGTTCAGCAGAAGGAGTGAGTATTCTGGGGTGAAGTAGTCAGCAGGAGTCAGGGAGGAGCTGAGAGTTGCTAGGCTTTGAAGCACAGGAGAGGGGAAGACATTCTATGAAGTGGCACAAACAGGCAATGTGAGGGCGGGGTTGGCATTGCATTTGAGAGGGAAGACTGTGGACCCAATTCCTTGCAAAATCGAAAAGAACAGGCTTCCTCTCAACTAACTGACCCAAGTCTTTGGAGACTAGAGAGAGAACTGGCTTCCTACACCCTTAGGCAAGCTAGAAGCCTGAAACGTACAATTTCTGAATCTTCTTGATTTCCAGAATAATATATTGTACTCCTCAGAAGAAAGTGACTTCATGAAATATATTACTTTCAAAAAACTAACTAGTAATCTTTTTTTCCTTTTTAAAAAATAGGGTGAAAAGAGTAAAATTAATATGTAGCAAAGGGACAGAGACTGACAATGACTCAGGTTGTCTACATCCTATCATCAAGAAGAGACAGTGTCGACCAGAGATTAGAATGTGGCAAACAAGAGAGAAAGCAAAATTTTCAGATGGAGAAAAGGGATGCAGGGTAAGATTTAGATGAGAGTAAATATTACAAGGTCTTTTCTTTCCTGTGTAAAATTTTTCTATTCTTAGACTCTGCTAGAAACACAAAATAGGTACTAATAGATTTGTGTCATTTGAAATGTAAAACCACAGGATGTGAAAAGGAGAACATCATGAAGAATAACATGAAGACTGTACCTTATTCTCCTAATTTCTAGGACCAGAACTTGTTATTGCATCTGCCCCTGGTCCAGCTTTAGTAGGAGACTGGTAGATTCAGTAAACAGATTAGTGTAGAGGCTGCTGTGTCGTCTTCCAGAGAGGCGGTGATAGTGTGTTAAGGTTTGGGAAACTTTTTTCCAGGTTTAGGTATAGGCGTTCTGCTTTACATCTAAAACTAACTACACTCTTACTTTATAGTCTTGAAATATTTTCTTATTTGTTAGACTGGCATTTACGAATTACAAAAAGCTAATATTTTTGAGCCATTACTGCAACCAAACACTATTCTAAGTGCTTTACACGTAGTAACTCACTTAATTGTTTCAACAACTCTGTGAAATAGGTGCTTTTATTATCATCGCTTTTCAGATGAGGAAATTGAGGCCCAGAGAGATTTAATTACTTACCTACAGTTACATAGCTAATAAGTAGAAGAGCTGTGATTCAGACTTGAGTTTGACTCAAGCCTGTGCTTCTAACCTCTACATAATACTGCCTCATCATTTAAGCTATTTAGTTTCAAGAAAGTTTAATATTTTTCTTTATTGAGACCAACTAATAGGTAGGTTTGTCCAGTTTTGGTTTAGTTTACTTTTACTGCTTCTTAGTTTTTATACATAGGCTAACTGGAGTATTTTGGGCCTTCCCCTGTGAGGAAACTGCTGTTCTCTTTGTAGGAGCCATTTGGGCGTTTGGGCAATGGGATTTCAGATGATCTGTCAAGTGAGGATGATGGTGAAGCCCGGACACAGATGATGACACTGCGGAGGAGCGTGGAAGGGGCCTCAAGTGACAACGGCTGTGAAGTTAAGAATAGGAAATCAATACTTTCAAGGCACCTAAACACTCAGGTAATTTTTATTTTAGTTTATAAAAGTATAGGCATTAAGTCACAAGGTATTTAACATGTTTTCCTATCGTTTGTTGGCAGGTAAAGAAGACCACTTCCAAGTGGTGTCCTGTTGTGCGGGATTCAGATAGTCTGGCTGAATCAGAGTTCGAATCGGCAGCCTTCAGTCAGGTAACGTATCCTTTTTCAAGGCATATTCTTGAGTGTAATAACTGTATCCATTCCTTTTTTTATTGGTTGTCCTAAAGTTGTGTGTATATTTGCCTGCCCCTCCCCTGCCTCCAACTATATGTCTACCTATCTAGAAGCTTTTATATGACTGCTCACCCCCGGAAAGAGAACGAGCTCTTTGTCTTTGATCTAATCTTAAAAGTATCATAGATGATGCCCAGAGAGAGACTCCTCAATCCCTAGATGATGAGAAGGCTACTTAATATTCACTTGGAATATGCGGTTTATTCTTAAGCGTCGTTCCTTTGTAAGTGGCATTGATGCTGATGGGGACAGATATTTGAGAAAGGACCCCTGAGAGATGGGAGCAGTAAATCTCATCATGAAAGCTAATGGGAATATTGTACATTTGGGACATTATAATTCAGAGGTGAGGAGAGTAGATGGTGGTGGCTTTTGTTTCGATTGACAAGGCAGCTGGGGTTGTGGAAAAACTTTCATATCTATGTTTGTACCGCAGGAGAGCTGCAATGTCCATCCTTTTCTCAGCCTGATTACCCTTTTCCCTGTTTGGCTGGGCCCTGGACGTGACTAGGTCTACAGTCAAGCTCACAACATTTAGAGTAGAGGACACTTGGGTGTGTCAGTAGGCCCAGCCACACCTGCACCCAGAGTGGGCCCTCTGGATGTGCTTGCAGGAGTCACCCCATCCCAGGGCACCTCACTTGAACAATCCTATGACTTGGCAATAACTTCTCAGAGGGAGTCCTCTTTGATAGTCTGTTAGAGAGTCATCAGAGTTTCACATTTAACCATGAAAATGTATTATTGTTATGTGAAGCCTTGTCAACATAGTGATCGGTGTGTGAAAGCTTGCCAGCCATCACCATAGGTAACTTGTTTTCATTTTATTTCAGATATATAGTTGTTTTGTTTTGTTTTTTTTTTGAAATACAGGTAAATATTTTATTATAAAATACCTTTTACTGCAACAATATGGATGAATTTCAGAAATATAATGTAAAAGTAGTCAAACATAAAAATATAGCTATTTTCAGATTTCACCTCTAACAAAGTACAAAATTGAAGTTAATCTATTCTCTTAGTAGTCATAATGGTTGTTATCCTTGAAAGGGAATAGCACAGAAATAGGGGCAGGAGAGCTAGTAATGCTTTGTTCATTGGTTTTGGTGCTGATTACACAGACATGTTTCATTTGTGAAAAATTTATCAACCTATAAACTTATGCACACATATTTAAGAATGCTGTATTTCAAAAACCATTAAAATAAGAACATATTCATCTAAAACACAGAAATCACAATGAAAAAAAACTAAAAAAAAAAAATTAATTTCATGACCCAAAAACTGTCACTTCATTTAAAAAAATTTTTTAAGGCTTTACAGATTTTGTAGTTATAAAATTAATGTAAAGATATTATAAAAATTCAAATGAAGAAGTATATTTAGTAAAAAGCAACCATTTCCACTTACTGGCTCCCTTCCCAGTATAATGAATCCCACACTGTTCCCCACATCCCCAGATTGAATCCATACTGTCCAGAGGGTGGTTAGAGTTCCACATATTTATTTTCCTTTGCGTAAGAGAGCATACTATAGGGCTTCCCTGGTGGCACAGTGGTTGAGAGTCCACCTGCTGATGCAGGGGACACAGGTTTGTGCCCCGGTCCGGGAAGATCCCACATGCCACGGAGCGGCTGGGCCCGTGAGCCATGGCCACTGAGCCTGCGCATCTGGAGCCTGTGCTCCGCAACGGGAGAGGCCACAACAGTGAGAGGCCCGTGTAGCGCAAATTTAAAAAAAAAAAAAAAAAAAAGAGCATACTATATATTTAAACATATAACATATCATTTAAAAAACATAAATAGGAAAATTTGTTCTGAGTTTTCTTTTTTTTAATCTTGTAGGTCTTGCCTTATCAGTACATAAGACAATACTTCATTCTGTTGAACATCTGCAGAATATTCCAGTTTATGAAGGAATTTATTAAAATGTGTAAAATTATGACTACTTAATTTGTTTCCAGTTTTTCTTTATTAAAAGCAATTCAGAAAAATCCTTGTAGATAGATGGGTTTATCCACTCAGGTTGCCATAACAGAATACCACAGGCTGGGTAGCTTAAACAACAGAAACTTTATATAGTTGTTTTTAAAAAGGAATATAAAAAAATATTTGTTTTTGTTTTCCCTTAAAGGGCTGTAGATCTGGCATGAGTGCTGGCTCTCGAAGCCTCAACATGTTGAGAAGAGACTCGGAGAGCACCCGTCATGACTCGGAGACAGAGGATATGTTATGGGATGACCTGCTGCACGGCCCTGAGTGCCGGTCGTCTGTCACCAGCGACAGTGAGGGGGCCCACGTGAACTCCCTTCACTCAGGGACCAAACGTGACCCCAAAGAGGATGTTTTTCAGCAGGTCTGTAAAGGTGATGATAATAATAGCTGATGTTTACTGTGTACTTACCATGTGCCAGGCACTGTGTTATCTCATTTAACTCTACAATAACCCTGTAATGTGGACACTATTATTATCCCTGATTTAGAGATGAGGAAATTGAGCATAGTTTGTAAGTGAAGATGTTGGAATTAGAACTCAGGGGGAAGCACTCTTGAATTCCCCTAACCTAAATGTTTCTTCCTAGGACTTTTTCTCATTATTTTCCTTAGAATGATCCTTAATGTTCATTTTATATGAGCAGGGTACATTGTTTGGTGCAGTAACCTGCTATTATATTTTCATAGATATAACAGTATTATATATGAATTACTAGGAGATGGCATTGCTTGCTTCTCTAATAATGTATAAAGCAAGTGATGCTTTTAATTTTAGGTTTTCTGTTAACATCATAAAATCAGATAGCCTGGAAATGGGGATTCTTTAGAAAGTTATTTCAACCTTGCAATCAATATAAGAATTCATTCTACATCTGCAGAAATTTTTTTACTACCTTTCAAAGAGTAAGCACCCAATACATGTTACCATGGTTATTACTATCCACATCAGACAATACTTAAATACTTGTGGAGCTGGAGTGATTGTTATTTCATGAGCTTTTTCCACTGCTGGATAGATTAAATGATTAAGAAATCATATCAGCCTTTCATATGTTTAATGCCAACGATCATGATTCTTCTTAGTTTTATTTTTTTTTAGGCTAAATATTTCCACAACGACTTAATAAATAGTGGGTAATGGATATTCATTTGTTTAATTATTGAATTTTCTTGATTCTAAGATACCATTGATTTAGGTTACACATTTTAATGAAAAAAATTCTGCTTCATTAAATGTATACAGTTTTCAAAAACTAACTAGAAACAACATACATTTTATTATTAAAGTTTTAAACTTTTTCCTCCAATTTTGCTATCAAAGTTTGTATCTAAATATTCTTTGCATTCAGTCTGAAGACTCATCTGAATTACCTTAGCCTTTGTAATTATGAATAGCATCATGATGATTTTCACCTCCTTTGCACTTTTGGGATTTATAGGATAATTTTAAGGCGTATGTAAGAATAACTAGGTAAGATGAAACTCACTATGTTAAACGGAATTCATCATTTCCCAATTCTCCCACCTAACCTATTCTTCTTTTATTCACCATATTTCTAAATGTCACCACTAACCACCCAAGTTAGAAACCTTGGGGCCATTCTTGACCCCGCCCCCCATGTTTCCAGTCAGTCATCACATTGTCTTGATCCTGCTGTATAATACATACATCTGCCCACCTGTGTCCACACTGCTTGGTGCAGACCACCATCAGCCCTCATCTGGATCCTTACAACAGCTTCTCTAGGCTTGCTCCGCTTCGTTTCATTTTCCACACTGCAGCCAGAACGATCCTTCTAAAATACAAATCTGATGCCATTCCCCTTACAATCCTTTAATTGCTTTTTTTTCCCATTCTGGATTATTTCTTTCTGTTCCTTTATTTGCTCTGATAACAGTCTTGCATGGTATAGTTTAACTCAACTAAACTTCTTTCAGTTTCCTCATGTACTTCTGGATCTTTACACAAACTGGTTTATTTGCCTGGAACACACTTTTCTCCAATACCTACTCCTTCGTCTCACTCTTTTTTACTTTTCGGGTCTTGGCTTGAGTGATACTCCCTTAGGAAGCCTTTTCTATATGCTCCTAAAGCATTCTTTCCTTCCCTTATCATGCTGCACAGTAACTTTATTTAATCATGTCTCCATAAGTCTGTATGCTCTGTGATGTCAAGGACTACATCTGTCTTGTTCTTTATTATATCCATAGTACATGTTACATAGTAGCTGCTTAATAAATATTCTTTTGGCTAAATCAATTAATAAATCCATAAATGTGCATCAGCATTATGCTAAGCATTATTGTAGAAGGAGAAGAAATACACCAGATGGTTGTTTTTTAGTAACTTATGTATTTGTGTGGGAACAAGATGATTTTATGGGAAATAGAGGACACAATAAAAGCAGCATATAATTAGATGCAAATTTATCTGATATAGACCGTAAGGGTTTTTAATTTCAGAGAAAGGCAACGTGAGTGAGGCTTGTGGCCATCAGAGAGGACATGTTGGTGAAATGGGACTTGAGTTGGTACTCGAAGAATAAGACATGATACGACAGAGGAAAATGCGGGGCTGTTTTTATCTCGACCTTTTCCTCTTGAGCTTACTATGCTTTTCTGTGTCCTGATTAGACCAGAGAAAGGTTTACCTTCTCAGTCATTCCTGTGATGTCTTAAGGCCTGTTAGCACCTCTCCCGTGTAACTTCCTACTATCCCTGATCTAGTCATGATGCTGTAGAAATGCTTTCCTTCTTGATATCCCATTAATACACCAAGCTTATCCTCACTTCAGTACATTTAGTAGGGAAGCAACCTTGGAGATCATGTAATCCTACCTCCCATCATTATAGGAGACACTTAGCCTCTCTCCAGGTAAGAAATTGTTTTCGTGAAAAAACAAACAAACAAACAAAAAACCCAGAAACCAGCATCATGGAGGTGGTAATTGGAGTGATGAGCTTTGTGAGGGGGAGAATAGGATGACAAGGCTGAACCCTGGCAAATGTGGCCCAAGAGCTAGACAAAGGGAAAAAAATATAATGGAGGATATAAAGAAGGAGTGGATAGAAATATTTATTTTTTCTTCTCAGAACCATTTATTCTGGCTTCAGAACTCAAGTCCTGCCTCTGATCGAGTTAGTGCAATAATCTGGGAAGGGAATGAGTGCAAAAAGATGGATATGTCTGTGTTGGAAATAAGTGGTATCATCATGAGCAGGGTAAGGTTTAATATGTTTTTGGATTTTTAGAAAAATCTATTTAATGATCAGCAGCTATTTCATAGAATGTATTTAATGATCAAAACGTTGACTCTGCTTTTGAAACACAAGTATGTGTATCTTAAATTTTGTAGTCAGTCTTCACTAGGTAGTATATTTTTTTATTTGTTACAGAGGTCTCTGTGAGCATGATCAATTGTTCAGGTAGACTCTACAAATATTCCTTATCTCATTCAAGCCTAAAAGTCATAAATCTGTACATCATTTTTAGTTGTATTTCTTTTAGATTTAAAACAGATTTAGTTTTTAATAATCTAAATAGTATTTGATAAATACTGCTTCACACCTCCATTTAGCTGTGCAGTAATGATGGAATTTTAAATTAATTCCCAGGTTAATGCGTATCAGCAAGGAGTAGGTTATCAGATGCTGGGAAATGTCGTCACCATCGGATTAGCATTTTTCCCTTTTTTACATCGACTGTTCCGAGAGAAGAGCCTTGACCAGCTAAAGGCCATCTCAGCTGAGGAGATCTTGACTCTCTTTTGTGGGGCACCACCTGTTACACCTATTATTATTTTGTCTATAATTAATTTTTTTGAACGACTGTGTCTTACTTGGATGTTTTTTTTCATGATGTGTGTGGCGGAGAGAACATACAAACAGGTCGGTAGTCAATTAAGTAAAATTTCTTACCTCTGCTTTTGTATATGGTATTCTGTTGAGTTGCTTTTGTTCTCTTGATTTGTTCTCTCTCCAGAAGTTAACGTGGGCAATGGAGGCTTGATAAGTGAACTTCTGGTATTTGTGGGTTTAACATTTGTGATACTGATTATTCGCAAATGACATGCTGTAATCTGAAATTTTGCTGAGCCTACTTGCAGGAGTAAGTGGCTGAGCCAGTGGGTGAGCCTAGCTGATTGCTTAGCACCTGCATCTCAGTGTGCCCTTGATGTTTTGTATATGTATCATATGTAGTAATTACCAAAGTGAAAATGTTTCTGTGAAAAATGGCCAAGTGAGAAATAAACTTATTGAAATTTGATAAGAGTTTGGGATTGAGGGCTTAATGTATTGGTGATATGTGCAAAAAATGTGGTTTTGAATGGAAATGTAATTTGGGAGTAAGCTAGAATTTTGTATAAACTTGAGTTTGTGAAGGTGGGGATTCACAAAGGTCTCCAAGGTATATTCCTTGAAAATGTCAAGAGTGTAGCATGTTGTGAAGAAGTATATTACTACATAATGTGCTTTGCAAGCAACAGGTTAATGAGCTATTAATGTTTTTTCACTGCCTGTCTTAGTGACCACTGATTAGAACTTGATCCTTTTAATATTTTTTATATGCTGGGAATATTGTTTACAATTATGTAAATACACACACACTGACACATGTGTACGTTTCACTTTGTGGGTTTTTTTTTTTTTAACCTCCTCTAGAGATTTTTATTTGCAAAACTCTTCAGCCATATTACTTCTGCCAGGAAAGCTAGGAAATACGAAATACCTCATTTCAGACTTAAAAAGGTGGAGAACATTAAGATATGGTTATCACTGCGTTCCTTTCTAAAGGTGAGTTTTAGCTGACTAACCACGGAATATCTGCAATAATACGCAGAAAACATGCTCACTGAAATTTCTGGTGGCAGATACTCAGTAGGCAGGGTAGTTCTATGTACTGGACAGATATCAGTGGCTGGCAGACTTGCTGGACACCAGGTTGGGAGTGATCTATCTGCAGAGCTGGTAGAGCTAAGTAAATAAGACCTTAGAAAGGGAAAAGAAAATTTAAATTCCTAGGGCAGAGTGATAAATTGAATATCTCATCTTTTTCTGACTTTTGGGGGGAATATTCCAGCTGAAAATATGTTCATGAATCAATCACACCCTTAATTTGAATGGCATGGATCTCAGAGCTTAATTAAAGTCAAATATGTCCAAAATATATTAAAATCCTGTGTCACAAATGTCTTATAAGTGTTCATTTTCACGCCAATATAGTAAGATTGGGAGTGTGAATGATGTGAGGGCTGTTGCCGTCTCCGGCGGTGACCTAAAATGCTAACCTACGCATCTCACTCCACAGAGACGGGGCCCGCAGCGATCAGTGGATGTGGTTGTGTCTTCTGTCTTCCTACTGACACTTTCCATTGCTTTCATTTGCTGTGCCCAGGTAAGAGTTTCAGATCTATTTCAGTGGAAAATGGAATATAGAGCTCACTTTTTTTTTTATTAGTTTCTGCTTTATAACAAAGAGAATCAGTCATACATATACATCTGTTCCCACATCCCTTCCCTCATGCATCTCCCTCCCTCCCACGCTCCCCATCCCACCCCTCCAGGCGGTCACAAAGCACCGAGCTGATCTCCCTGTGCTCTGCGGCTGCTTCCCACTATCTATCTACCTTACGTTTGGTAGTGTATATATGTCCATGCCTCTCTTTCGCTTTGTCACAGCTTACCCTTCCCCCTCCCCATATCCTCAAGTCCATTCTCAAGTAGGTCTGTATCTTTATTCCCGTTTTACCCCTAGGTTCTTCATGACATTTTTTTTTTAAATTCCGTATATATGTGTTAGCATACGGTATTTGTTTTTTTCTTTCTGACTTACTTCACTCTGTATGACAGACTCTAGGTCTATCCACCTCATTACAAATAGCTCAGTTTCGTCTCTCTTTATGGCTGAGTAATATTCCATTGTATATATGTGCCACATCTTCTTTATCCATTCATCTGATGATGGACACTTAGGTTGTTTCCAGCTCCGGGCTATTGTGAATAGAGCTGCAATGAACATTTTGGTACATGTCTCTTTTTGAATTATGGTATTCTCAGGGTATATGCCTAGTAGTGGGATTGCTGGGTCATATGGTAGTTCTATTTTTAGTTTTTTAAGGAACCTCCATACTGTTCTCCATAGTGGCTGTACCAATTCACATTCCCACCAGCAGTGCAAGAGTGTTCCCTTTTCTCCACACCCTCTCCAGCATTTATTGTTTCTAGATTTCTTGATGATGGCCATTCTGACTGGTGTGAGATGATATCTCATTGTAGTTTTGATTTGCATTTCTCTAATGAGTAAAGATGTTGAGCATCGTTTCATGTGTTTGTTGGCAGTCTGTATATCTTCTGTGGAGAAATGTCTATTTAGGTCTTCTGCCCATTTTTGGATTGGGTTGTTTGTTTTTTTGTTATTGAGCTGCCTGAGCTGCTTATAAATTTTGGAGATTAATCCTTTGTCAGTTGCTTCATTTGCAAATATTTTCTCCCATTCTGAGGGTTGTCTTTTGGTCTTGTTTATGGTTTCCTTTGCTGTGCAAAAGCTTTGAAGTTTCATTAGGTCCCATTTGTTTATCTTTGTTTTTATTTCCATTTCTCTAGGAGGTGGGTCCAAAAGGATCTTGCTGTGATTTATGTCATAGAGTGTTCTACCTATGTTTTCCTCTAAGAGTTTGATAGTTTCTGGCCTTACATTTAAGTCTTTAATCCATTTTGAGCTTATTTTTGTGTATGGTGTTAGGGAGTGATCTAATCTCATACTTTTACATGTCCCTGTCCAGTTTTCCCCGCACCACTTATTGAAGAGGCTGTCCTTTCTCCACTGTACATTCCTGCCTCCTTTATCAAAGATAAGTTGGCCATATGTGCGTGGGTTTATCTCTGGGCTTTCTATCCTGATCCACTGATCTATCTTTCTGTTTTTATGCCAGTACCACACTGTTTTAATTACTGTAGCTTTGTAGTATAGTCTGAAGTCAGGGAGCCTGATTCCTCCAGCTCCTTTTTTCGTTCTCAAGATTGCTTTGGCTATTCGGGGTCTTTTGTTTTTCCAAACAAATTTTGAAATTTTTTGTTCTAGTTCTGTGAAAAATGCCAGTGGTAGTTTGATAGGGATTGCATTGAATCTGTAGATTGCTTTGGGTAGTAGAGTCATTTTCACAATATTGATTCTTCCAATCCAGGAGCATGGTATATCTCTCCATCTATTTGTATCATCTTTAATTTCTTTCATCAGTGTCTTATAATTTTCTTCATACAGGTCTTTTGTCTCCTTAGGTAGGTTTATTCCTAGATATTTTATTCTTTTTGTTGCAATGGTAAATGGGAGTGTTTTCTTGATTTCATTTTCAGATTTTTCATCATTAGTGTACAGGAATGCCAGAGATTTCTGTACATTAATTTTGTATCCTGCTACTTTACCAAATTCATTGATTAGCTCTAGTAGTTTTTCGGTAGCATCTTTAGGATTCTCTATGTATAGTATCATGTCATCTGCAAACAGTGACAGCTTTACTTCTTCTTTTCCAATTTGGATTCCTTTTATTTCCTTTTCTTCTCTGATTGCTGTGGCTAAAACTTCCAAAACTATGTTGAATAAGAGTGGTGAGAGTGGGCAGCCTTGTCTTGTTCCTGATCTTAGTGGAAATGGTTTCAGTTTTTCACCATTGAGGACAATGTTGGCTGTGGGTTTGTCATATATGGCCTTTATTATGTTGAGGAAAGTTCCCTCTATGCCTACTTTCTGCAGGGTTTTTATCATAAATGGGTGTTGAATTTTGTCGAAAGCTTTCTCTGCATCTATTGAGATGATCATATGGTTTTTCTCCTTCAACTTGTTAATATGGTGTATCACATTGATTGATTTGCGTATATTGAAGAATCCTTGCATTCCTGGAATAAACCCCACTTGATCATGGTGTATGATCATTTTAATGTGCTGTTGGATTCTGTTTGCTAGTATTGTGTTGAGGATTTTTGCATCTATGTTCATCAGTGATATTGGCCTGTAGTTTTCTTTCTTTGTGACATCCTTGCCTGGTTTTGGTAACAAGGTGATGGTGGCCTCGTAGAATGAGTTTGGGAGTGTTCCTTCCTCTGATATTGTTTGGAAGAGTTTGAGAAGGATAGGTGTTAGCTCTTCTCTAAATGTTTGATAGAATTCGCCTGTGAAGCCATCTGGTCCTGGGCTTTTGTTTGATGGAAGATTTTTAATCACAGTTTCAATTTCAGTGCTTGTGATTGGTCTATTCATATTTTCTATTTCTTCCTGAGTCAGTCTTGGCAGGTTGTGCTTTTCTAAGAATTTGTCCATTTCTTCCAGGTTGTCCATTTTATTGGCATAGAGTTGCTTATAGTAATCTCTCATGATCTTTTGTATTTCTGCAGTGTCAGTTGTTACTTCTCCTTTTTCATTTCTAATTCTATTGATTTGAGTCTTCTCCCTTCTTTTCTTGATGAGTCTGGCTAATGGTTTGTCAATTTTGTTTATCTTCTCAAAGAACCAGCTTTTAGTTTGGTTGATCTTTGCTATCGTTTCCTTCATTTCTTTTTCATTTATTTCTGATCTGACCTTTATGATTTCTTTCCTTCTGCTAACTTTGGGGGTTTTTTGTTCTTCTTTCTCTAATTGCTTTAGGTGCAGGGTCAGGTTGTTTACTCAAAATGTTTCCTGTTTCTTAAGGTGGGACTGTATTGCTATAAACTTCCCCCTTAGAACTGCTTTTGCTGCATCCCATAGGTTTTGGGTCGTCGTGTCTCCATTGTCATTTGTTTCTAGGTATTTTTTAATTTCCTCTTTGATTTCTTCAGTGATCACTTCGTTATTGATTAGTGTATTGTTTAGCCTCCATGTGTTTGTATTTTTTACAGATCTTTTCCTGTAATTGATGTCTAGTCTCATAGCATTGTGGTTGGAAATGATACTTGATACAATTTCAATTTTCTTAAATTTACCAAGGCTTGATTTGTGACCCAAGATATGATCTATCCTGGAGAATGTTCCATGAGCACTTGAGAAAAATGTGTATTCTGTTGTTTTTGGATGGAATGTCCTATAACTATCAACTAAGTCCATCTTGTTTAATGTATCATTTAAAGCTTGTGTTTCCTTATTTATTTTCATTTTGGATGATCTGTCCATTGGTGAAAGTGGGGTGTTAAAGTCCCCTACTATGAGTGTGTTACTGTCGATTTCCCCTTTTATGGCTGTTAGTATTTGCCTTATGTATTGAGGTGCTCCTATGTTGGGTGCATAAATATTTACAATTGTTATATCTTCTTCTTGGATCGATCCCTTGATCGTTATGTAGTGTCCTTCTTTGTCTCTTCTAATAGTCTTTATTTTAAAGTCTATTTTGTCTGATATAAGAATTGCTACTCCAGCTTTCTTTTGATTTCCATTTGCATGGAATATCTTTTTCCATCCCCTTACTTTCAATCCGTATGTGTCTCTAGGTCTGAAGTGGGTCTCTTGTAGACAGCATATATATGGGTCTTGTTTTTGTATCCATTCAGTCACTCTGTGTCTTTTGGTGGGAGCATTTAGTCCATTTACATTTAAGGTAATTATTGATATGTATGTCCCTATTCCCATTTCCTTAATTGCTTTGGGTTCGTTATTGTAGGTATATTCCTTCTGTTGTGTTTCTTGCCTAGAGAAGTTCCTTTAGCATTTGTTGTAAAGCTGGTTTGGTGGTGCTGAACTCTCTCAGCTTTTGCTTGTCTGTAAACGTTTTAATTTCTCCATCAAATCTGAATGAGATCCTTGCTGGGTAGAGTAATCTTGGTTGCAGGTTTCTCTCCTTCATCACTTTAATTATGTCCTGCCACTCCCTTCTGGCTTGTAGAGTTTCTGCTGAGAGATCAGCTGTTATCCTGATGGGGATTCCCTTGTGTGTTATTTGTTGTTTTTGCCTTGCTGCTTTTAATATGATTTCTTTGTGTTTAATTTTTGACAGTTTGATTAATATGTGTCTTGGCGTATTTCTCCTTGGATTTATTCTGTATGGGACTCTCTGTGCCTCCTGGACTTGATTAACTATTTCCTTTCCCATATTAGGGAAGTTTTCAACTATAATCTCTTCAAATATTTTCTCAGTCCCTTTCTTTTTCTCTTCTTCTTCTGGAACCCCTATAATTCGAATGTTGGTGAGTTTAATGTTGTCCCAGAGGTCTCTGAGACTGTCCTCTGTTCTTTTCATTCTTTTTTCTTTATTTTGCTGTGCAGCAGTTATTTCCACTATTTTATCTTCCACCTCACTTATCCGTTCTTCTGCCTCAGTTATTCTGCTATTGATCCCATCTAGAGTATTTTTCATTTCATTTATTGTGTTTTTAATCGATGCTTGATTCATCTTTAGTTCTTCTAGGTCCTTGTTAACTGTTTCTTGCATTTTGTCTATTCTATTTCCAAGATTATGGATCTTGGAAATAGAATCTTGGATCAGCTTTACTATCATTATTCTGAATTCTTTTTCAGGTAGACTGCCTATTACCTCTTCATTTGTTAGGTCTGGTAGGTTTTTATCTTGCTCCTTCACCTGCTGTGTGTTTTTCTGTCTTCTCATTTTGCTTATGTTACTGTGTTTGGGGTCTCCTTTTTGCAGGCTGCAGATTCGTAGTTCCCGTTGTTTTTGGTGTCTGTCCCCAGTGGCTAAGGTTGTTTCAGTAGGTTGTGTAGGCTTCCTGGTGGGGGGGACTAATGCCTGTGTTCTGGTGGTTGAGGCTCGATCTTGTCTTTCTGGTGGACAGGTCCACGTCTGGTGGTGTGTTTTGGGGTGCCTATGGCCTTATTATGTTTTTAGGTAGCCTCTCTGCTAATGGGTGGGGTTGTGTTCCTGCCTTGCTAGTTGCTTGGCATAGGGTGACCAGCACTGTAGCTTGCTGGTCGTTGACTGAAGCTGGGTGCTGGTGTTGAGATGGAGATCTCTGGGAGATTTTCGCTGCTTGATATTATGTGGAGCTGGGAGGTCTCTTGTGGACCCATGTCCTGAAGTTGGCTCTCCCACTTCAGAGGCACAGCACTGACTCCTGGATGCAGCACCAAGAGCCTTTCATCCAGCCGGCTCAGAGTAACAGGGAGAAAAAGTAGAAAGAAAGAATTAGTAGAAGAAAGAAAGAGAGAGGGAAAGAAAGGAAGAAGGGAAGAAAGGAAGGAAGGAAGGAAGAAAGAAAGGAGGGAGGGAGGGAGGGAGGAAGGATGGAAAGAAAGAAGGAAAGAAAGGAGGGAGGGAGGGAGGAATGAAAGCAAAAGGAAGAGTGAATGGAAGAAGGGAGGGAGGGAGGGAGGAAGGAAAGAAAGAAAGACAGGAGGGAGGGAGGGAGGAAGGAAAGAAAAAGTGGAAAGAAGGGTGGGCGGGAGGGAGGGAGGAAAGAAAAAGAAAGAAGGAAAGGAGGAGCGGAGGGAGGGAGGGAGAAGGGAAGGTAGGAAAAAAAGAAAGAGCAGGTAAAGTAAAATAGAATAAAGTATGAAATATAGTAGCATTATTAAAATTAAAAAGTAATTATTGAAAAAAAAAACGGACCGATAGAACCCTGGGACATATGGTGGAAGCAAAGCTATACAGAGAGAATCTTACACAGAAGATTACACATACACATTCACAAAAAGAGAGCAGGGGGAAAAATCAAAAATCTTGCTCTCCAAGTCCACCTCCTCAATTTGGAATAATTCGTTGTAAAAAGAGGAAAAGGGGGGAAAGTCTTAAATCTTGTCCTCAAAGTCCACTTCCTCAATTTGGGATAATTCGTTGTAAAAAGAGGAAAAGGGGGGAAAGTCTTAAATCTTGTCCTCAAAGTCCACTTCCTCAATTTGGGATGATTCGCTGTCCATTCATGCACTTCACAGACGCAGGGCACATCAAATGGACCGTGGAGCTTTAATCCGCTGCCTCCGAGGCTGCACAGAGAGATTTCCCTGTCTCTGCTCTCACAGCTCCCGGGTCTCAGCCTTGGACCGGGCCTCGCCTCTGCGCGTAGGTCGCCGGAGGGCGTCCGTTCTTCGCTCAGACAGGACGGGTTTAAAGGAGCCACTGATTCGGGGGCTCTGGCTCACTCAGGCAGAGGGGAGGGAGGGGCGCGCAGTGTGGGGCGGGCCTGCGGCGGCAGAGGCCGGCGTGACGTTGCAGCAGCCCGTGGCGCTCCGTGCGCTTTCCCGGGAAAGCCGTCCCCGGGTCCCGTGACCCCGGCAGTGGCGGGGTGCACAGGCCCCCTGGAAGGCGGGGCGGACAGTGACCCGCGCTCGCACACAGGCCCCGCGGCGACGGCGGCGGTGGCGGCGGCGGCCCCAGCGTCCCACGCCCGTCTCCGAGGTCCGCGCCTTACCCGCGGCTCGCGCCTGTCTCCGGGGCTTCCCCAAGCAGCCCTCTTAATGCCCTCTCCTCACGCACCAGGAAACAAAAGGGAAAAAAGTCTCTTGCCTCTTCGGCAGCTCCAGACCCTTTCCCCGGACTCCCTCCAGGCTAGCCGTGGTGCACTAACCCCTTCAGGCTCTCTTCCTGCCGCCAGCCCCAGTCCTCTCCCTGCGCTCCGACTGAAAGCCGATACCCGAGCCTCAGCTCCCAGCCCCGCCCGCCCCGGCGGCCGAGCAGACAAGCCTCTCAGGCTGGTGTGTGCCTGAGGGCACCGATCCTCTGTGCCAGAATCTCTCCGCTTTGCCCTCCGCACCCCTGTTGCTGTGCTCTCCTCCGCTACTCCGAAGCTTTCCCCCTCCGCCACCTGCAGTCTCCGCCCGCGAAGGGGCTTGTAGTGTGTAGAAACCTTCCCTCCTTCACGGCTCCCTCCCACTGGTGCAGGTCCCGTCCCTATCCTATTGTCTCTGTTTATTCTTTTTTTCTTTTGCCCTACCCAGGTATGTGGGGAGTTTCTTGCCTTTTGGGGGGGTCTGAGGTCTCCTGTCAGCGTTCAGTAGGTGTTCTGTAGGAGTTGTTCCACGTGTAGATGAATTTCTGATGTATCTGTGGGGAGGAAGGTGATCTCCGCGTCTTACTCTTCCGCCATCTTCCTCCGGGCCCCAGAGCTCACTTTCTGTTTTAAATCAGTTCACCGTGTTTAAGTGTGTGTGTGTGTGTGTAGACAACGGACATTTGTATCTCACAGCTCTGGGAACTGGGGAGTCCAAGGTTGAGGTGCCAGCTTGGTTATGTTGAAGTATATATGTTTTTAATGTGTCTACATTTCTTTTGCTAGTTTGAATACTTGTTAATTTTTCTAACTTTTTTTTTAATTAAAAAAATTATTTTATTTTATTTATTTATTTTTGGCTGCATTGGGTCTTTGTTGCTGCGTGCGGGCTTTCTCTAGTTGCGGCGAGTGGGAGCTACTCTTGGTTGCGGTGCGTGGGGGCTTCTTATTGCAGTGGCTTCTCTTGTTGCAGAGCATGGGCTCTAGGAGCATGGGCTTCAGTAGTTGCAGCACGTGGGCTCAGTAGTTGTGGCTTGCAGGCTCTAGAGCGCAGGCTCAGTAGTTGTGGCACACAGGCTTGGTTGCTCCGTGGCATGTGGGATCTTCCTGGATGAAGGATCAAACCCATGTCCCCTGCATTGGCAGGTGGATTCTTAACCACTGCGCCACCAGGGAAGTCCTTTTCTAACTTTTGAAATGAGAATAAAGATAATTTTTAGTCCTTTAAGAGTCTAAGATCATGGTAATTTAATTTTAATTGGCAATTTTTGATTGTTAATAAAGCTATATAACATTATGGATACAGAATAGTGATTTTCCAACTCCATCGTTTCTTCTAATTTTATTAGTTTTCACTCTAAAGTAGACTTTTTCTTTTTTCTCATTTATTTATTCATTCATTCATTTACTATGCTATGGACTCCTGTGTTCTTATTTTTATCCAGTGGATTATAAACTATTACTATGTTTTGATGCCTAAATTGTCCCAGATTTGGCCAGTGGGAGACCCTTAAAGCCCCTTCCTGTGTTCTTTTGACAAGTCTCTGTATCTTTATTTATTTATTTATGTTGGTACTTCTGTGTTTTCTTTATTACAAGAAGTTACAGCCTTATCCTGTACTTTTCCATTGATTGAATTTTAACTTAATTCTGCTATGGTCAGAGAACATGCTCTGAATGTTTTCAGTCCTTTGAAATATGTAGAATTGCTTTATTATCTAGTATATGGTCAGTTTTATTAAATCTCCCATCAGCACTTTGAAAGCATTTGTATCCCACTGTTTTGGAGAGCAGTGTTCTCTCTATGTAAATTAGCCCAAGTTTATTAGTTGTATTGCTGAAATTTCCTGTGTCCCTACTCATCTTTTTGGTTTGCTTATTCTGTCAGCCACTGAGAGGTGTGGTCAAGTCTGCTCCGATGGTGGATTTATCTTTTTATCCTTTTATTTCTGTGAATTTTTGCTTTATATGTTTTTAAGCAGTGTAACTGGGTGCATACAGATTTAGAATTGTTATCCATCTCCTTGGTGGATAGACTTTTATGTCCTTTATAGTTATTTTTTTTCTCAATCCAGGATCAGTTATTACATTTAGCTGTTATGTCTCTTTAATCTCCTTTAATCCTGAACAGTGTCAGGCTTTCTTTACCTTTCATGACCTTATAAAATGTCTCTATTTCTAATGTTTCTTAACTTTAAGTCTACTCTATTTGATATTAATTTAACTAAACCATCTGTGTTTTGATTAGTTTTTGTATGCAATATCTTTGTCTACCCTTTTTCATTTATTTTGTCTTTGTATAGTTCTATCTCTTATAATCAGCATATCCTTTTTTGGTTGCTTGTTTCTTTTTCTTTCTTTTTTTTTGCTGTTAAACTATCAAAGTGCTTTAATATCTTTAGTGATATCTTTTTTTAATGCTGAAAGATTATTTTATTAATTTATTTTGGTAACAGATCTGGGTTTATTACAAAATATATTTTCTTTTTGAGCTTTTTCCTTCTCTCTCTCTCTCCCTTTTTTATTGAAGTATAGTTGATTAACAATGTTGTGTTAGTTTCAGGTGTACAGCAAAGTGATTGAGTTATACACATATATGAATATATATTATTTTCAGATTCTTTTCCCGTGTAGGTTACTACAAAACATTGAGTATAGCTCCCTGTGATATATATACCGTATCTTCTTTATCCATTCATCTGTCGATGGACATTTAGGTTGCTTCCATGTCTTGACTGTTGTAAATAGTGCTGCAATGAACATTGGGGTGCATGTATCTTTTTGAATTATAGTTTTGTCTGGATATATGCCCAGGAGTGGGATTGCAGGATTATATGGTAACTATTTTTAGTTTTTTAAGTAACCCCCATACTGTTATCCATAGTGGCTGTATCAATTTACATTCCCACCAACAGTGCAAGAGGGTTCCCTTTTCTCCACACCCTCTCCAGCATTTATTATTTGTAGACTTATTCATCATGGTCATTCTGACTGGAGTGAGGTGATACCTCATTGTAGATTTAATTTACATTTCTCTAATAATTAGTGATGTTGACCATCTTTTCATGTGCCTTTTGGCCATCTATATGTCTTTTTTGGATAAATGTCTACTTAGATCTTCTGCCCATTTTTTTTTTGGGCTGTTTGGTTTTTTGTTATTCAGTTGTTTGTATATTTTGGAAATTAATCCCTTGTCAGTCTCATCATTTACAAATATTTTCTCCCATTCTGTAGGTTGTCTTTTTGATTTGTTTATGGTTTCCTTTGCTGTGCAAAAGCTTTTAAGTTTAATTAGGTCCCATGTGTTTATTTTTGTTTTTATTTCCATTTCTCTAGGAGGTGGGTCAAAAAAAATCTCGCTGTGATTTATGTCAGAGTGTTCTGCCCATGTTTTCCTGTAGAAGTTTTATAGTATCCAGTCTTATGTTTAGGTCTTTAATACATTTTATATTTATTTTTGTATATGATGTTAGAGAAATGTTCTAATTTCATTCTTTTACATGTAGCTGTCCAGTTTTCCCAGCACCACTTATTGAAGAGGCTGTCTTTTCTCCATTGTATATTCTTGCCTCCTTTGTCATAGATTAGGTGACCATAGGTGCATGGGTTTATCTCTGGGCTTTCTATCCTGTTCCACTGATCTATATTTCTGTTTCTGTGCCAGTACCATACTGCTTTGATAACTGTAGCTTTGTAGTATAATCTGAAGTCAGGGAGCCTGCTTCCTCCAGCTTCGTTTTTCTTTCTCAAGATTGCTTTGGCTATTCGGGGTCTTTTGTGTTTCCATACACATTAAAAATTTTTTTGTTCTAGTTCTGTGAAAAATGCCATTGGTAATTTGATGGGGATTGCACTGAATCTGTAGATTGCCTTGAGTAGTATGGTTATATTAACAATATTAATTTTTCTAGCCTAAGAAACCAGTATATATATATATATATATATATATATATATATATATATATATATATATATATATATATATATATATATCTCTTTCCATCTGTTTGTGTCTTCTTCAGTTTCTTTCATCAGTGTCTTATAGTTTTTGGAATATAGGTATTTAGCCCCCTTAGGTAGATTTATTCCTAGGTATTTTATTCTTTTTGATGCAGTGGTAAATGGGATTGTTTCCTTAATTTCTCTTTCTGATCTTTTGTTGTTAGTGTATAGAAATACAACAGATTTCTGTGTATTAATTTTGTATTCTGCAACTTTACCGAATTCATTGATGAGCTCTAGTAGTTTTCTGGTAGTGTCTTCAGGATTTTCTATGTATAGTATCATGTCATCTGCAAACAGTGACACTTTTACTTCTTCCTGTCCAATTTAGATTCCTTTTATATCTTTTTCTTCTCTGAATGCTGTGACTAGGACTTCCAAAACTATATTGAATATAAGAGGTGAGATTGAGCACCCTTGCCTTGTTCCTGATTTTAGAGGAAATGCTTTCAGCTTTTCACTGTTGAGTATGTTGTTAGCTGTGGGTTTGTCATATATGGCCTTTATTATGTTGAGGTATGTTCCCTCTATGCCCACTTTCTAGAGAGTTTTTAATCATTAGTGGATGTTAAATGTTGTCAGAAGCTTTTTTGGCATCTATTGAGATGATCATGTGGTTTTTATTCTTCAGTTTGTTAATGTGGTGCATCACACTGATTGATTTGTGGATATTGAAAAATCCTTGCATCCCTGGGATAAATCCCACTTGATTATTTAATGTATTGTTGGATTCAGTTTGCTAGTATTTTGTTGAGGATTTTGCGTCTATGTTTATCAATGATATTGACCTGATTTTCTTTTTTTGTGATACCTTTGTCTGTTCTTGGTATCAGGGTGATGATGGCTTCATAGAATGAGTTTGGAAGTGCACTTCCTTCCTCTGCAATTTTGGGAATAGTTTCAGAAGTGTAGGTGTTATCTCCTCTCTAAATGTTTGGTAGAATTCGCCTGTGAAGCTATCTGGTCCTGGACTTTTGTTTTCTGGGAGTTTTAAAATCACAGATTCAATTTCAGTACTTGTGATCAGTCTGTTCATATTTTCTATTTCTTCCTGGTTCAATCTTGGTAGATTGTACCTTTCTAAGAATTTGTCCATTTCTTCTAGGTTGTCCATTTTATTGGTATATAGTTGCATGGAGTAGTCTCTCACTTCTAATTTATTGATTTGGACCCTTTTCCTTTTTTTCTTGATGAGTCTGGCTAAAGGTTTATCAATTGTGTTTATCTTTTCTAGGAACCAGCTTTTGTTAATAGTTTTATCGATGTTTTCTATTGTTTTCTTAGTCTCTACTTCATTTATTTCTGCTCTGATATTTATGATTCCTTTACTTCTACTAACTTTGGATTTTGTTTGTTCTTCTTTCTCTAGTTGCTTTAGGTGTAAGGTTAGGTTGTTTATTTGAGATTTTTCTCGTTTCCTAAGGTAAGCTTGTATTGCTATAAACTTCCCTCTTAGAACTGCTTTTGCTGTGTCCCATAGGTTTTGGATCATCATGTTTTCATTTTCATTTGTCTCTAGCTATTTTATTTTTAATTTCCTCTTTGATTTCTTCAGTGATGCATTGGTTGTTTAATAGCATATTGTTTAGCCTGCACGTGTTCGTATTTTTTTTCTTGTAGTTGATTTCTAATCTCATAGTGTTGTGGTCAGAAAAGATGCTTGATATAATTTCAATTTTCTTAAATTTACCAAGGCTTGCTTCATGGCCCAGCATGTGATGTATCCTGAAGAATGTTCCATGTACACTTGAAAAGAATGTGCATTCTGCTGCTTTCAGATGGAATACTCTATAAATATCAATCAAGTCCATCTGGTCTAATGTGTCATTTAAGGGCTGGATTTTCTTATTGATGTTCTGTCTGGATGATCTGTCTATAGATATAAGTGGAATGTTAAAATCCCCCATTATTATTGTGTTACTGTCAATTCCTTTTTTTATGTCTGTTAACATTTGCCTAATATATTGAGGTGCTTCTATGTTGGGGACACATGAATTTACAATTGTTACATCTTCTTCTTTGATCCCTTGATCATTATGTAGTGTCCTTCTTTTTCTCTTGTAACTGTATTTTAAAGTCTATTTTGTCTGATATAAATATTGCTACTTCAGCTTTCTTTTCATTTCCATTTGCATGGAATACCTTTTATTTTTTAACATTTTTATTGGAGTATAGTTGCTTTACAATGGAGTGTTAGTTTCTGCTGTATAACAAAGTGAATCAGCTATACATGTACATACATCCCCATATCCCCTCCCTCCTATGTCTTCCCCCGACCCTCCCTATCCTACCCCTCTAGGTGGACACAAAGCACCAAGCTGATCTCCCTGTGCTATGTGGCTGCTTCCCACTAGCTATCTATTTTACATTTGGTAGTGTATGTATGTCAATGCTACTCTCTCACTTTGTCCCAGCTTACCCTTCCCCCTCCCCATGTCCTCAAGTCATTCTCTACATCTATGTCTTTATTCCTGTCCTGCCCATAAGTTCTTCAGAACCATTTTTTTTTTAGATTCCATATATATGTGTTAGCATATGGTATTTTCTGAATTTCTGACTTACTGCACTCTGTATGACAGTCTCTGGGTCCGTCCACCTCACTACAAATAACCCAATTTGTTTTTTTTATGGCCGAGTAATATTCCATTGTATATATGTGCCACATTTTCCTTATCCATTCATCTGTCGATGGACACTTAGGTGCTTCCATGTCCTGGCTATTGTAAATAGAGCTGCAGTGAACATTGTGGTACATGACTCTTTTTGAATTATGGTTTTCTCAGGGTATATGCCCAGTACTGGGATTGCTGGGTCATATGGTAGTTCTATTTTTGGTTTTTTGAGGAACCCCCATACTGTTATCAATAGTGGCTGTATCAATTTACAGTCCCACCAACAGTGCAAGAGGGTTCCCTTTTCTCCACACCCTCTCCAGCATTTATTGTTTGTAGATTTTTCTGATGATGCCTATTCTAACTGGTGTGAGGTGATACCTCATTGTAGTTTTGATTTGCATTTCTCTACTGATTAGTGATGTTGAGGATCCTTTCATGTGTCTGTTGGTAATCTGTATACCTTCTTTGGAGAAATGTCTATTTAGGTCTTCTGCCCATTTTTGCATTGGGTTGTTTGTTTTTCTGATATTGAGCTGCATGAGCTGCTTGTAAATTTTGGAGATTAATCCTTTGTCAGTTACTTCGTTTCAAACATTTTCTCCCATTCTGAGGGTTGTCTTTTTGTCTTGTTTATGGTTTCCTTTGCTGTGCAAAAGCTTTCAAGTTTCATTAGGTCACATTTATTTATTTTTGTTTTTATTTCCACTTCTCTAGGAGGTGGGTCAAAAAGGATCTTGCTGTGATTTATGTCATGGAGTGTTCTGCCTATATCTTCCTCTAAGAGTTGGATAGTGTCTGGCATTACATTTAGGTCTTTAATCCATTTTGAATTTATTTTTGTGTTTGGTGTTAAGGAGTGTTCTAATTTCATTCTTTTACATGTAGCTGTCCAGTTTTCCCAGCACCACATATTGAAGAGACTGTCTTTTCTCCATTGTATATTCTTGCCTCCTTTACCAAAGATAAGGTGACCATATGTGCTTGGGTATATCTCTGAACTTTCTATCCTGTTCCATTGATCCATATTTCTGCTTTTGTGCCAGTACCATACTGTCTTGATTACTGTAGCTTTGTAGTGTAGTCTGAAGTCAGGGAGCCTAATTCCTGCAGCTCCGTTTTTCGTTCTCAAGATTGCTTTGGCTCTTCGGGGTCTTTTGTGTTTCCATACAAATTGTGAAATTTTTTGTTCTAGTTCTTTGAAAAGTGCCATTGGTACTTTGATAGAGTTTGCATTGAATCTGTAGATTGCTTTACGTAGTATAGTCATTTTCACAATATTGATTCTTCCAATCCAGAAACATGGTATATCTCTCCATCTGTTTGTGTCATCTTTAATTTCTTTCATCAGTGTCTTATAGTTTTCTGCATACAGGTCTTTTGTCTCCTTAGGTAGGTGTATTCCTAGATATTTTATTCTTTTTGTTGCAGTGGTAATTGAGAGTGTTTCCTTAATTTCTCTTTCAGATTTTTCATCATTAGTGTATAGGAATGCAAGAGATTTCTGTGCATTAATTTTGTATCCTGCTACTTTACCAAATTCATTGATTAGCTCTAGTAGTTTTCTGGTAGCATCTTTAGGATTCTCTGTGTATATTATCATGTCATCTGCAAACAGTGACAGTTTTACCTCCTCTTTTCCAATTTGGATTCCTTTTATTTCTTTTTCTTATTTCTTTTTCCTCTCTGAATGCTGTGGCTAAAACTTACAAAACTATATTGAATAATAGTGGCGAGTGTGGACAAGCTTATCTTGTTCCTGATCTTAGTGGAAATTGCTTCAGTTTTTCACCATTGAGAACAAAGTTGGCTGTGGGTTTGTCATATATGGCCTTTATTATGTTGAGGTAAGTTCTCTCTATGCCTACTTTCTGGAGGGTTTTTATCACAAATGGGTGTTGAATTTTGTCAAAAGTTTTTTCTGCATCTATTGAGATGATCATATGGTTTTTCTCCTTCAATTTGTTAATACGGTTTATCACATTGATTTACCTATATTGAAGAATCCTTGCATTCCTGGGAATAAACCCCACTTGGTCATGGTGTATGATCCTTTTAATGTTCTGTTGGATTCTGTGTGTAGTATTTTGTTGAGGATTTTTGCAACTTTGTTCTTCAGTGATATTGGCCTGTGCTTTTCTTTTTTTGTGGCATCTTTGTCTGGTTTTGGTATCAGGGTGATGGTGGCCTCGTAGAATGAGACTGGGAGTGTTCCTACTTCTGGTATATTTTGGAAGAGTTTGAGAAGGATAGGTGTTAACTCATCTCTAAATGTTTGATAGAATTCTCCTGTGAAGCCATCTGGTCCTGGGCTTTTGTTTGTTGGGAGATTTTAAATCACAGTTTCAATTTCAGTAGTTGTGATTGGTCTGTTTATATTTTGTATTTCTTCCTGGTTCAGTCTCGGGAGGTTGTGCTTTTCTAAGAATTTGTCCATTACTTCCAGGTTGTCCATTTTATTGCCATAGAGTTGCTTGTAGTAATCTCTCATGATCCTTTGTATTTCTGCAGTGTCAGTTGTTACTTCTCCTTTTTCATTTCTAACTCTGTTTATTTGAGTCTTCTCCCTTTTTTTCTTTATGAGTCTGGCTAATGGTTTGTCAATTTTGTTTATCTTCTCAAAGAACCATCTTTTAGTTTTATTGATCTTTGCTATCATTTCCTTCATTTCTTTTTCATTTATTTCTTATGTGATCTTTATGATTTCTTTCCTTCTGCTAATTTTGGGGTTTTCTTGTTCTTCTTTCTCTAATTGCTTTAGGTGTAAGATTAGTTTGTTTATTTGAGATGTTTCTTGTTTCTTGAGGTAGGATTGTATTGCTATAAAGTTCCCTCTTAGAACTGCTTTTGCTGCATCCCATAGGTTTTGGGTTGTCGTGTTTTTATTGTCATTTTTTCTAGGTATTTTTTGATTTCCTCTTTGATTTCTTCAGTGATCTGTTGGTTATTTAATAGTGTATTGTTTAGCCTCCATGTGTTTGTATTTTTTACAGATTTTTTCCTGTTATTGATATCTAGTCTCATCGCGTTGTGGTTGGAAAAGATACTTGATACGATTTCAATTTTCTTAAATTTATGAAGGCTTGATTTGTGACCCAAGATATGATCTATCCTGGAGAATGTTCCATGAGCACTTGAGAAGAATGTGTATTCTTTTGTTTTTGGATAGAATGTCCTATAAATATCAATTAAGTCCATCTTGTTTAATGTATCATTTAAAGCTTGTGTTTCCTTATTTATTTTCATTTTGGATGATCTGTCCACTGGTGAAAGTGGGGTGTTAAAGTCCCCTACTCTGATTGTATTACTGTCAATTTCCCCTTTTATGGCTGTTAGCATTTGCCTTATGTATTGAGGTGCTCTTATGTTGGGTGCCTAAATATTTACTATTGTTATATCTTCTTCTTGGATTGATCCCTTGATCATTATGTAGTGTCCTTCTTTGTCTCTTGTAATAGTCTTTATTTTAAAGTCTATTTTGTCTGATACGAGAATTGCTACTCCAGCTTGCTTTTGATTTCCATTTGCATGGAATATCTTTTTCTATCCCCTCACTTTCAGTCTGTATGTGTCCCTAGGTCTGAAGTCGGTCTCTTGTAGACAGCATATGTACGAGTCTTGTTTTTGTATCCATTCAGCCAGTCTATGTATTTTGCTTGGAGCATTTAATCCATTTACATTTAAGGTAGTTCTCAATATGTATGTTTCTAACCATTTTCTTAATTGTTTTGGGTTTGTTATTGTAAGTCATTTTCTTCTCTTGTGTTTTCTGCCTAGAGAAATTTGTTGTAGAGCTGGTTTGGTGGTGCTGAATTCTCTTAGCTCTTGCTTGTCTGTAAAGGTTTTAATTTCTCCATCTAATCTGCATGAGATCCTTGCTGGGTAGAGTAAACGTGGTTGTAGCTTTTTCCCTTTCATCACTTTAAATATGTCCTGCCACTCCCTTCTGGCTTGTAGAGTTTCTGCTGAAAGATCAGCTGTTAACCTTATGGGGATTCCCTTGTATGTTATTTGTTGTCTTTCCCTTGCTGCTTTCAATATTTTTTTCTTTGTATTTAATTCTTAATAGTTTGATTAACATGTGTCTTGGCGTGTTTCTCCTTGGTTTTATCCTGTATGGGACCATGTCCGCTTCTTGGACTTGATTGACTATTTCCTTACCCATATTAGGGAAGTTTTCAACTATAATCTCTTCAGATAGTTTCTCAGTCCCTTTCTTTTTCTCTTCTTCTTCTGGGACCCCTATAATTCGAATGTTGGTGTGTTTAACATTCTCCCAGATGTCTGTGAGATTGTTCTCAATTCTTTTCATTCTTTTTTCTTTATTCTGCTCTGCAGTAGTTATTTCCACTGTTTTATCTTCCAGGTCACTTATCCATTTTTCTGACTTAGTTATTCTGCTATGGATTCATTCTAGAAAATTTTAAATTTCATTTATTGTGTTGTTCATCATTGTTTGTTTGCTCTTTAGTTCTAGTTCTCCTTGTTAAACATTTCTTGCATTTTCTCAATTTTATTTCGATGATTTTTTATCATCTTTATTATCATTACTCTGAATTCTTTTTCAGGTAGACTGCCTATTTCCTCATCATTTGTTTGGTCTGGTGGATTTTTATCTTGCTCCTTCATCTGCTGTGTATTTCTCTATCTTCTCATTTTGCTTAACTTACTGTGTTTGGAGTCTCCGTTTCGCAGGCTGCAGGTTTGTAGTTCTCGTTGTTTTTGGTGTCTGCTCCCAGTGGGTAAGGTTGGTTTAGTGGGTTGTGTAGGCTTCCTGTTGGAGGGGACTGGTTCCTGTGTTCTGGTGGATGAGGCTGGATCTTGTCTTTCTGGTGGGCAGGACCACATCCTGTGGTGTGTTTTGGGGTGTCTGTGACCTTATTATGATTTTAGGCAGCCTGTGTGCTAATGGTTGGGTTTGTGTTCCTTTCTTGCTAGTTGATTATCATAGGGTGTCCAGCACTGTATCTTGCTGGTTGTTGAGTGGAGCTGGGTCTTAGCTTTGAGATGGAGATCTCTGGGAGAGCTTTTGCCATTTGATATTACATGAGGCCCGGAGGTTTCTGGTGGTCCAATGTCCTTAACTCGGCTCTCCCACCTCAGAGGTTCAGGCCTGACACCCAGTGTTAGAGCACCAAGACCCTGTCAGCCACATGGCAAACCTCCTCACTGAGCCCAGGAATTGCTGATGTCTGCTAGGTGACCGAATGCGAGGTGTCCTGATGCCTCTCTTACCTCAACTCTGAGGCAGAGCACCGCTTGGCCAAGCATGGGAAGGAACATCACACAGACCAAGCCCTGACCTTTGCTGGGGCCTTCACAGCAGGCCTGGGGCCTGGGCGCTGTTGGTTCAGAAGTGGCTCATTTTAAAGTGCTCTGACCTAACATTGCAGCTGGTTTCTAGAAAGGGAACAAAAAATTCTGCATTTAAAAACAGCAGCCAAGCCCTCCCTTACCCTTGCCTGATCTCTGGGGAGGTAGTTCTAACCTGGAATACCTTTTTCCATCCCCTCACGTTCAGTCTGTATGTGCCCCTAGATCTGAAGTGGGTCTCTTGTAGAAAACATATGTACAGGTCTTCTTTGGTATTCATTCAGCCAGTCTGTGTCTTTTGGTGGAGTATTTAATCTGTTTACATTTAAAGTAATTATCGATACGTATGTTCTTATTGTCATTTTGTTAATTGTTTTGGATTTGTTTTTGTAGGTCTTTTTTTTCCCCTTTCCTCTTTTGTTCTCTTCTCTTGTGATTTGATGACTATCTTTAGTGTTGTGTTGGGATTCCTTTTCCTTTTTTGTGTATATATCTATTATAGATTTTTGGTTTGTGGTTACCATGAGTTTTGGTATAGCAGCCTATATATATACAAGATTGTTTTAAGTTGCTGATCTCTTAATTTCAAATGCATTTTATTTATTTATTTTTAATTTTAATTTTTTTGGCCGCGTTGGTCTTCATTGCTGCATGTGGGCTTTTCTCTAGTTGTGGCGAGTGGGGGCTACTCTTCGTTGTGGTGCGTGGGCTTCTCATTGCAGTGGCTTCTCTTGTTGCAGAGCACAGGCTCTAGCCACACGGGCTTAAGTAGCTGTCGCACACGGGCTCAGTATTTGTGGCTCATGGGCTCTAGAGCACAGGCTCAGTAGTTGTGGCACACGGGCTTAGTTGCTCCGTGGCATGTGGGATCTTCCCAGACCAGGGCTCGAACCCTTGCCCATTGCATTGGCAGGGGGATTCTTAACCACTGTGCCACCAGGGAAGCCCTCAAATGCATTTTAAATATCCTGAGTTTGTACTCTCTCTCCTCCTCTCACAATTACAAGTTTCGATATTATATTTGTATGTGGATGATTTTGTGCCTTTACTATATGTTTGCCTTTACTGGTGAGCTTTTCATTTCATACTTTTCTTATTTTTAGTTGTGGTCTTTTCTTTTCCATTTGGAGAAGTTCCTTTAGCATTTGTTGTAAAGCTGGTTTGGTAGTGCAGAATTCTCTTAGCTTTTGCCTGTCTGTAAAGCTTTTGATTTCTCCATCAAATATGAACTAGAGCCTTGCTGGGTAGAATATTCTTGGTTGTAAGTTTTTCCCCTTCATCACTTTAAATATATTATGCCATGCCCTTCTGGCCTGTAGAGTTTCTGCTGAAAAATTAACTGATAGCCTAATGGGGATTCCCTTGTATGTTATTTGTTGCTTTTCCCTTGTTGTTTTCATATTTTCTCTGTCTTTAATTTTTGTCAGTTTGATGACTATGTGTCTCGGTCTGTTCCTCTTTGATTTAATCCTGTATGGGATTCTCTATGCTTCCTGGACTTGGGTGACTGTTTGCTTTCCCATGTTAGGGAAGTGTTCAGCTATTATCTCTTCAAATATTTTCTTAGGCCCTTTCTCTCCCTCTTCTCCTTCTGGGACCCCTATAATGCAAATGTTGGTGCATTTGACATTGTCCCAGAGGTCTCTTAATGTGTGCTCATTTCTTTTCATTCTTTTTTCTTTATTCTGTTCCACATCAGTGATTTCCACTACTCTGTCTTCCAGTTCACTGATTTGTCCTTCTGCCTCATTTATTCTGCTATTGATTCCTTCTAGTGTATTTTTCATTTCAGTTATTGCATTCTTCAACTCTGTTTGGTTGTTCTTTATATTTTCTAACTCTTTGCTAATAACTTCTTGCTCTGTGCATCCATTCTTTTCCCGAGTTTTTGGATCATCTTTACAATCATTACTTTGAACTCTTTCTCAGGTAGATTGCCTATCTCCAGTTTACTTAGTTGTTCTTCTGGAGTTTTATCTTGTTCCTTTGTCTGGAACATATTCCTTTGCTGTCTCATTTTGTTTAAATTTCTATTTGTTTTTTTACTTATGTAGTAGAATAGTTAACATTTCTTGACCTTGGAGAAGTGGTCCTCTGTAGGGGATGTCCTATGTGTCTCAACAGTACACTCCCATCTTGTTACCTAAGGGTCAGGGACCAGTCCCAGGGTGTGTTCTGACCTGTGTTTTTGGAGTTAGTTCCACAGGCTGCGGGATTGTAGTTTTCTTGCTTCTAGTGTTTTCCCCCTAGTGGGTGAGGCTGGTCTAGAGGCTCGTCCAGGCTTCCTGGGGGGAGGGGCCAGTGCCTGCCCACTGGTGAGTGGAGCTGGGTGCTGGCCCTCTGGTGGGCAGGGCCGTGTCAAGGGGCATGTCTGGAGGTGGCTGTGGGCTCAGGAAGTCTTTAGGCAGCCTGTCTGCTGATGGGTGGGGCTGTGTTCCTGCCCTCTTGGTTGTTTGGCCTGAGGCGTCCCAGCACTGGAGCCTACAGGCTGTTGGGTGGGGCCAGGCCTTGGTGCCAAGATCCCAAGCGAGACGTCTACCTCCAGCCAGAGTTCACATCAATGAACACTCCTCAGTGTGTCAGCCACCAGCTTTTATGATCCTAGAGAGAACAAAGCTGCCCCCCGCCTTCCCAGGAGACCCTCCAAGACCAGCAGGGAGGTCTGGCCCAGGCTCCTATGAAGTCACTGCTTTGGCCCTCAGTCCCAGTGCACGAGGACCTTGTACATGCCCTCCAAGAGTGAAGTCTCTGTTTTCCCCAGTCCTGTGGAACTCCTGCAATCAAGCCCCCCTGGCCTTCAAAGCCAAATGCTCTGGGGCTCCTCCTCCCAGTGCCAGACCCCTAGGCTGGGGAACCTGGTGTGGGGCTCAGAGCTCTCATTCCTTGGGGAGAATTTCTGTGATATAATTATTCTCCAGTTTGTGGGTCACCCACTGAGGTTGTATGGGATTTGATTATATTATGAGTGCACCCCTCCTACCATCTCACTGTGGTTTCTTCTTTATGTCTTTGAATGTAGAATATTTTTTTTTGGTAGCTTCCAGTCTTTTTTACTGATGGTTGTTCAGCAGTTAGTTGTGATTTTGATGTGCTTGTGAGAGGAGGTAAGCTCAAGGTCCTTCTACTCCATTATGTTGTCTCCAATACTGCTCCTGTTTGCTTGTTTCTTAATCCAGCCTCCCAGTTTTAGTGATTTGGAATGTCTGACCCAGTTAAACTTAATTACTATAACTACAAATATTATTTGGTTCCTATTTGGTTTATTTGTTAATTTTCCCTTTTCTCTTTTTTTTTTGGCCATCTTTTATTAATCAAATATTTTTAAATATTTCATTTAATCCTCTCTGTTAACTTTATATATATATATATATATATATATATATATATATATATATATATATTTACTACTGTTGACCTCAGAGATTACAACATACATCCTTAGCTTATTACAGTCTAATAAAATTATTAATTTACCATGCTAGGACCTTACAACACTTTATGTCATTTACCCATTCACTTTTTTTTTTAACCCATTCACTTTTGTGTTACACATGTCCTTCATTTTAATTTTACATATATCTTAAACCCATAAGATGTAATTATTATTGCTTTTTGTAGTTAATTATTCATTTATATTTACCTACATTTTTACCCTTTCCATTACTTTTCATTAGTTTGTGCATTTCTGTGTTTTTCTCTGGGATTATTTCCTGCCTGCTTGAAGAATCTGCTGGTGATGAATTCTCTGTTTTTGTTTGTTTGAAAATGTCTTTTATCACTTTCATGTTTGAAGGATATTTTTAATGGGTAGAGAATTCTAGGTTGCCAGTTACTTTCAGCACTTTTAGGTTGCTATTAGTTGTTACTTTCCTCCCCCCTGCCCTCCCCCCCCCACCCCTTAGTTGTAAGTAACTTGCTGGGGTGAATACCTGACCCAGACTAAACTAAATGTATTCCCTCTTTTGCAAATTAGAAATGAAAACCTGAGGTATCAGTGGTGGACTTTGCAGAAGAAAGGTCAGAAGGGATCACTGGGGACAGTAGCATTGGAAACAAGTCAGAGTTGGCGGGAGCAGTAAAGAAGGGTCTTGCAAGGCAGTGGAATTAGCTGAGAGGAGTGGAGGGGGGAGCCTAAATGGCCCTAGTGGAAGGGAGATGGGGAGGGCAGCTACCTGCTGACTCCCTGATTTTCAAAGGCCCGCATTTAGCTTCTGTGAGGGGTCTCTGTATATTTTTCAATAAATCTCATTTTACCTTGGGCTTGCTTTAGTAAACTTCTTTACATTGCAATCAACAAAAAAATTTTGTAAAAAACAAAAACTTTTACCTGAAAACTTGACACATAATAGGCATTTTATAATTGGTGGCTGCTGCTGTTGTTATTCAGATCCTAAAGTGGAGTAAAGAGCTGATCCTCAGGATTTTCTAGTCATGCCAGCGGGATGGGCTGCATGTTTTAGGGGGCTCTGTTAGTCAAATGCAAATTTACTATTGGGTTGGTCAAAAAGTTTGTTTGGTTTTTTTCCATAAGATGGCTCTAGTAGTGCTTAGTTGTCTAACTTCATTTGAAACAATTTCATTAGATTGTATTGTGACAGCTGTCATGTCAGCCTGCATTAAAAAAAAACATCAAAACTGGTGAATTTTTGTGTAACCATATTGAATATGGAATATTGAAGATGGAAGAAAAAAAGCAACATTTTCGGCATATTATGCTTTATTATTTCAAGAAAGGTAAAATCACAAATGAAATGAAAAAAAGACTTGTGCAGTATATGGAGAAGGTGCTGTGACTGATCAAACATGTCAAAACTGGTTTGTGAAGTTTTTGTGCTGGAGATTTCTCTCTGGACGTCACTCCGTGGTTGGGTAGACCAGTTGGAGTTGATAGTGATCAAATCGAGACATTAATTGAGAATAATCAACATTATACCACACAGGAGATAGCCGACATACTCAGAATATCCAAGTTGAGCAATGAAAATCATGTGCACCAGCTGGGTTATGTCTATCGTTTTGATGTTTGGGTTTCACGTAAGTAAAGCAAAAAAAATCTTCTTGACTGTATTTCCACATGCAATTCTCCGCTTAAACGTAACGAAAATGTTCCATTTTTAAAACATATTGTGACAGGAGATGAACAGTGGATAGTGTACAATAATGTGGAATGGAAGAGATCACAGGGCAAGCGAAATGAACCACCACCAACCACACCAAAGGCCGGTTTTCATCCAAAGGAGGTGATGTTGTGTATATGGTGGGATTGGAAGGGAGTCCTCTATTATGAGCTCCTTCCAGAAAACCAAACGATTAATTCCAACAAGTACTGCTCCCAGCACCCCTGCGAACATGGTGCTGCGAGTGGCGCGGAGCGTGCGGGCTGCGGGCTGCGGTTTGCAGCCTGTGCCCAACGCTCCCTGCCTGCCGCGGCCCTGGGGCCTGCGGGCGGGTGCCATCCGGGTGCTGCGCACCGGACCCACTCTGCTGTTGGGTCGTAAATTCACAAACATGAATGGGTAACAACAGAAAACGGTGTTGGAACAGTGGGAATCAGCAATTTTGCACAGGAAGCTTTGGGAGATGTTGTTTACTGTAGTCTGCCTGAAGTTGGGACAAAATTGAACAAACAAGAGGAATTTGGTGCTTTGGAAAGTGGGAAAGCTGCTAGTGAACTCTATTCTCCTCTATCAAGAGAAGTAACTAAACTAATGAAGCTCTAGCAGAAAATCCAGGACTTGTCAACAAATCTTGTTATGAAGTTGGTTGGCTGATCAAGATGACACTCAGTAACCCTTCAGAACTAGATGAACTAATGAGTGAAGAAGCATCTGAGAAATGCATAAAATCCATTGAGGAGTGAAAATGGAAGCCCTAAATAAACTAGTTTGAAACAACTTAATCTAGCATAGTTGTCTTAAATTAGTGGTGGATAGATTTTTAAAAAGCAACTTTTAGCAAAAGAAACTACTTGCAACAATGTTGCCTGAAGAAAATACCCCTTAACTTCCTAATGATTTCAGATAAACACATGCATCTTTTTCACAACACCCTGTGATTTTTAGGCTTGTCTCCAGTTATAATACTCAGAATTCCTGAAATTATCTGTGGTAAAACTAGTTATAAAAATTATGTAATTCAAGGATAACATTGTTATCTTAACCTTATATAATATTGTAACTTGCTTACAGCCATCCCTGGATTTGGGTCAAAATACTCAGTGAACTTGCCCCTGGAAATAAATGGCAGTGGAGAAAAGTTTGTTAGTTGTATAGTGTCCAGTAAAGAACATTACTATCTTAATTTTGCAATATACTGTGTTTGCTGGTGCTATTTTTATACAGTAAAGCAACAGCCTTGCAGGAAAATAAGAAACAGTTTAATAATAAAATATTCAAATTCTTAAAAAAAAATACTACTCCCAATTAGGCCAACTGAAAGCAGCACTAAATGAAAAGCATCCAGAATTAGTCAACAGAAAACACATAATCTTCCATCAGGATAACGCAAGACCACATGTTTCTTTGATGACCAGGCGAAAACTGTTACGGCTTGGCTGGGAAGTTCTGATTCATCTGCCACATTCACCAGACATTGCACCTTCGGATTTCCATTTATTTCGGTCTTTACAAAATTCTCTTAATGGAAAAAAATTTCAATTCCCTACAAGACTGTAAAAGGCACCTAGAACAGTTCTTTGCTCAAAAAGATAAAAAAGTTTTGGGAAGATGGAATTATGAAGTTGCCTGAAAAATGGCAGAAGGTAGTGGAACAAAAGGGTGAATACATTGTTCAATGAAGTTCTTGGTGAAAATGAAAAATGTGTCGTTTATTTTTACTTAAAAACCAAAGGAACTTTTTGGCCAACCCTACTTTGAAAAATGGTCACCATATAATTGTGAGTGGGCACACTTGTGGTTAAAGAGTTTGGAAATACATTTGTCTTATTTCACTTATTCTATTATGTTTTCTTCCCTTGTTATTTCCAGACCCTTGCTGTCTCTCATGCAAAGAAGAAAATCTAGGAAACTTAGAGAAATACATAATTACTAATTGAATAGATAATACTTTATGAGTATTAAAAGTCTCCTACTTTGAGTATTAAAATATTGGTATCTTGTAAATGTTTTTAAAATTCTAGAGTAAAGGAGTAATTACAGATTTTAAGACAAGTGAAAAACTTAACTTTTTTTTGGTCCTTTTCATAGGTTCTCCGGGGACATAAAACTTTCCTAAATGATGCTTATAATTGGGAGTTTTTGATCTGGGAATCAGCTTTACTACTTTTCTTACTGCGCTTAGCCTCACTGGGGTCTGAAACCAATAAGAAATACAGCAATGTCTCAATATTACTTACTGAACAGGTATTGATTGGTCCTTGACAGTTTGATTCAGTGGTTAGAGATGGTATAACAAGATTTCTGCAGAAGATTCAGGGTTGAGTCTAGATTCTGTCACTTTCTAGCTATATGACCTTACACCTTACAAGTCACTTTGCAACTATATAATTGTTTCCTCTTTATAAAATGAGGGTATTATCTTTCCCACCTGCTCCCAGGATTGGGTGCTACTTCATAGTATAAAAATTATTTTTGTTGGTGGTAATGGAGCATACTTTTAATCTCATATTCTGTGTCAAGTATTAGATCTTTAGAGTACCTGTCATTTAAGGATGTTTAATAAGCTTCTTGACTTTCTTCTCAATCAGTCAAACACTGAATACATTCGGTGTTTGGAAAATACTTGCTCTTTAGTATGTGAGTATATATTACAATTGAGAAATGTTTCTTATAAATACAGAGTAGTATAGAGTTGGTTTTGTTTGTTTTTAATTTCATGTTTATCCATAAGTTTTAAATAAAAATACCTAATATCACTAGATTTTTTTTTTTTTTGCCTTAGAATTATAGTGGAGAATTCTTACCATAAGGGGAAAAACAAGGGATTAGTAAATTAAAAGCAGCGATCTTTTTCCATTCCATGAATGTTTAATGAGGATGTTAGATTATTTGGGGGATACCAAGAAGAATAAGATATAGTTTTTGAACTCAAGGAGTTTACATTTTAATTGCTATAATTAATATAAAAGTTCGCATTGTTTTGATAAATTGCTTCATTTTTATTTTTTCTTCACTAAACAGCTTTTCTTTGCCATATGTGACTGATTAGGGATGGGGGTTTGGGTAGGTGGCATATGTGCTCTGAAGAATTTTGAAATTTATTTTACCTGAAAACATTGACCTCAAAATCTGCCATGTTGAATGCAATATATATATCTATCTTTTCCATGACATTTGCCCTAATCTCTATTCCTTCCCTTAGATTAATTTATATCTTAAAATGGAAAAAAAGCCGAATAAGAAAGAACAGCTTACTCTAGTAAACAATGTATTAAAGCTATCCACCAAGTTGTTGAAAGTAAGTAATACCCTGTGATACATTTTTACTACCATTTCATTAAATCAATGCTGTACTTCTTGGAGAGGACCCTAGTAACAGATAGATGCTGTGTAGATTCAAACTACCAACTTGATAGTTTGGGGTTAATGACTCTATGAGAAAAAGTTTCCCAACTTACTACCCAAGTTCTAGTGATTGCTGATGTCTGTCACGTTTTAAAATTACATTAAAAAATCACAAATAGCATATTGCTTGGATCCACCTTTAAAAACTTAGCTAGTGGAAAAGTAGGTGAGAGTTCACTACAGGCATTAATTAATTAATTAATTAATTTTAAATTTTAAAATTATTATTTTTTAATTGAAGTATAGTTGATTTACAATGTTTACATTTACAATGCAAAGTGATATATATATTCAGATTCTTTTCCATTATAGGTTATTACAAGATATTGAACATAGTTCCCTGTACAATACAGTAGGTCCTTGTTGTTTATTTTATGTACAATAGTCTGTATCTGTTAATCCCAAATTCCAAATTTATCCCTCCCCTGCTTCCCCTCATTACAGGTTTTTTGAAGGTAAGGGAAGAGGTTTTAAGCAATCATCCTCTCCCAAGACTGAAAAAAAACAGTCGAAAAATCACTGGTGGCTATTATGAAACCATGTATTTCATCTCAGTTCTTTCATGTTTTTGTAGGAGCTGGACACACCATTTAGACTCTATGGACTGACAATGAATCCCTTGATCTACAATATCACACGAGTGGTTATCCTTTCTGCTGTCTCAGGTGTTATAAGTGATCTTCTAGGATTTAATATAAGAGTAAGTGTGATTATCACTCTGTAGCATCTGCCTTAGTCTTAAAACTTATTGTATATAGTAATCTTTGTCCTTCCCACTGTGTGTGTGTGTGTGAGAGAAAGTGAGAGAGGGAGGGTGGAAGGAGGGAGGGAGGGACTGGCACGGAAATAACTCTTGAGGTAGAGAAATAGACATTTGAAATAGACATTCAGCTTAGGTTTTCTCATTTTATGCAAGTACAATAGATCGTGCTCTTGAATGGAACAAAAAAATCAAGTTTGAATCTCATGTCAATTTAATAGCATGGGCTGGGTTGGCCTCTGATCTAGGGAAATGTACAGAGGCAGAATGAATGAAAACCAAAAACCCGTGAACTGCAGTATATCTTTTTTGATCCTGGAAATTGTTAACGGTTTTTTCTCTATGATGTTCTATGGTTGCTGTTGTCACAGTTGGTACTTTTTTCTTATGTAAATGGTTCTTGGTTTACATGTAAGTGTACCTCTCAACCCCACCTATTTGTCATAAAACTAACTATTTTGGTGATTTTCTTTTCTTAGCTGTGGAAAATTAAGTCATAAGCTGAGTCATGTGCCCGGACTTTCTCCCCTTGCTGGCATCAGTGCTTAACCCATTAAGGAAAGAGATGACTGCAAACCCATGAGACACCCACCTGCTTGTTCACACGGAGAGGTGCCCTCAGCTCTACCTAATCTAACGAATGGTGTTTTCAGAGGAACAGAGCCTTTTCCAACTGGGTGTGCATGCTAAAAACCTGTATTTTCATGGTTTTCAAATAGTATGAATAGTCAGGAGACTGAAGACTGTTGTGTTATAGTAACTTAAGGACAACTTTTTAAGTTAGGAAATTTATTCTGGGCATTTCAGTGCTGTGACAGTTATATTTATTGGAAATAGTCTTTTGGGTACTCTGGTAGATGCCCAAAGCATGAAGCAAAATCCTTTATTGGAAATATGCAAATTCAGTACTTTTCTATTACAGTCTATAGAATTGGAAATTTCATTTATCTAGCAAAGAGAGATCAAGTTTAAACTATTTTAGGTTGATCTTGAATAAAAGAACTTTATTGGAGAATTTCAGTTTCTAGGCTTTTTTGTTGTTGTTGAAAGAAAAAATAACCTTTTAAACTGTGATTTTCTGTTAAACTACGGAGAAAATTTTAATTAGTTTATAATTTTGAAGTTAATCCTAATAACTGTATAGTTGTTGGTGAAAGAGTCATGCATGTCATATGGCATGTAATTCAGCATGAGAAATTTAAGTCTATGCACACTCATCCGTGTCCACCATAAATCTTGTTTTCCATTTAAATCATCTGAGCTATGTTTCCCATCACACTACTAAGTGAAGTGTTCATAGTTTATCTGTTGTGAGACTCAATGTATTTAACCCTCAGTATAATCTCATGTCCTCAGTGTCTATACTGAGCCAAGCTATGCCACTGATGATTTGGATTCTCTTATCAGTATCCCATGTTACACATACATGCGTATACATATGTTAATGAAAACTCTAATAGTCTACATTTAATTCCTGCTCATTAAGTTACCCACTTTGAAGAATCTCTCGAGGCAAATTGAAAGCCCACATTTTAATGACAAGATTTTGTGAATTTTTAAATGGAAATAATTAGGAAACTTAGTTATTACATGTGAAGTATGTACATGCAAAATCAGTGTATCATTTACACATATCCTAATATGCAGGAAGATTTTTGAGGTTTAAAGATGAATTTCTTAAGTCCAAGAATTGAGGTCAGACCTTTCTGGATTCATATCCTTGGCTCTGCTACTTATTAGCTTCACAGTCTAAGGCAAGTTACTTAACATTTTTGCATCTCAGTTTCTTTACCTGTTTAATAAGGATAATAACTACCTAATAGTGTTGTTAAGGTTAAGTGAGATTATCATGTAAGGTACTTAACATAGCATAAAGTACGTAGCCCTTAATAATTCCACAATAAACATTTGTAATTACTGTTTAAAACCCTTTAAAAATCTTTTGCTGATAGATTCCTAACTGTGAAGATAGAAACAAAGGGGGCAACATTGCTGAACTAGAAGTGGATTACCAAAAATTTGCAGCCATTCCAAATACTGCGTGAGAGTTACAATTCTTTTTAAAAAGTAAAACCCCATTATAGTGATTTACCTTTGGAAGGAACTGATCTGTAAAGGCACTTCAGTATCTCAACAGAGGGCTCATAGAAATCATGCTTTAACTATTTTCCATAAGGAACAAGAGCAGCTATCTCAAATCCAGGATTGAACTGCTCAGTGCAGATTTCGGATGAAGAAAGCTGATGCCTTTATCTTTTCTCCTACAAAAGAAAACCACTGTTCTATTTTTTTTGTTGTTGTTGTTGTTTTTTGTTTTTTGTTTTTATTTTATTTTTGGCTGTGTTGGGTCTTCATTGCTGCACGTGGCCTTTCTCTAGTTGCAGGGAGTGGGGGCTACTCTTTGTTGCGGTGCGCGAGCTACTCATGGCGGTGGCTTCTCTTGTTGCGGAGCATGGGCTCTAGGCACGCAGGCTCAGTAGTTGTGGTGCACGGGCTTAGTTGCTCCGTGGCATGTGGGATCTTCCCGGACCAGGGCTCAAACCCGTGTCCCCTGCATTGGCAGGCGGATTCTTTTTTTTTTTTTTTTTTTTTGCGGTATGCGGGCCTCTCACTGTTGTGGCCTCTCCCGTTGCGGAGCACAGGCTCCGGATGCGCAGGCCCAGCGGCCATGGCTCACGGGCCCAGCCGCTCCGCGGCATATGGGATCCCCCCAGACCGGGGCACGAACCCGTATCCCCTGCATCGGCAGGCGGACTCTCAACCACTGCGCCACCAGGGAGGCCCCTGGCAGGCGGATTCTTAACCACTGCGCCACCAGGGAAGCCCTGTTCTATTTTTATTTGAATTTTTTACACAGTGAATTCTTTAGCGTAAATGCAGTATTCAGAATAGTTTACTCCTGTGAGTTGTTTCGGTTATAGTTTTGATGGTGTATAATTGGTTTAAATGATTTTTCAGGTCGGTAAAATTAACTGTATAGGTAGTTGCTCATGTCGGAAACTTGGGAATCATTTTTCACTCTTGCCTTTCTCATACCTCTCATCCAGTCATCAAGCCTGTGAATAATTATCTTCTAGATATTTTTCTAATCAGTCCATTCTTCTCCATTCCCACTTTCACCACCCTCATCTAAGTCAACATCCTTTGTTTTTGAACAAGATGCTGCTTTTCTGCCCCTCTCCCCCATGCCCACCTATTCATCTCAAAAGCTAATGTGTCTTTTCTGAAATGCAAGTCTCAGTCTCATCGTTTAGAATCTATTAATGGCTTAGTATTACTTTGAAGGTAAAAATCCAAAGTCTTTTTAGCAAGGTGTATAGGCCTACCTTGTTGAGAAAGATTTTTGAATCTTTATGTTTGAAAGATGTTTTTTCTGGGCATAAAATTCTAGTTTTAAAGATGTTGCTGCTCTACTGCCTCCTGGATTGCATGGCTTCTGACAAGAAGTCTGCTGTCATTGTCATCTTTGTTCTTCTGTATGTTTTTTTTTTAACTCTGGCTGCTTTTAAGGTTTTTACCTTTTTCATTGAATTTGTGCTATTTACTTATAATGTGCATTGGTGTAGTTGTCTTCATTATTTGTGTGTGTGCTTGGGATTTGTTGCACTTACTTACTCTGGATTTTTAGTTTTCATCAAATTTGGAAAATTTTTGACTGTTATTTCTTAAAATAAGTTTTCTATACCCCAGTCTCCCACCTCCTGAGACTCCACATGTTTATTAGGCTGCTTGAAGTTGTCCCACACCTTACTGATGTTCTGTACATTGTCCCAGTCTTCTGTTTTTAATTTCTATTAAAGACAGAAGACTGGGACAACTATTTCTATTGCTGTGCCTCAAGTTCACTAACCTATTCTTCTGCACTAATTTGCTGTTAATCCTACCCAATGTATTTTGTCTACAGAATTTTGATATTGCTTTTTCATTTTTTTGTATCCTCATGTCTCTCTTTAACATGTGTTTCTTTTCTCTATCTTGTTTTCATAATATTTATAATAGAAATAGTGAATAAGAACATTATAACAGCTATCATCTGTGTTATTTTGGGGTTTGTTTTTGTTGATTTATTTTTCTCCTCATTTTGGGTCATATTTTCCTGCTTCTTTACATGCCTAGTAATTTCTTAATGGATGTGAATTTTACATTGTTGGGTGTTGGGTTTTCGTGTGTGTGTATTCTTTTAAATATTGTTGAGCTTTGTTTTAGAATGCAGTTAAGATACTTGAAAACAGTTTGATCATTTCAAGGTTTGCTTTTAAGCTTTGTTAGGTGGGCCAGAGCAGCCTTTACTCTGGTGCTACTTTTCTCCACAACTGAAGCAAAATCCTCCTGAGTACTCTACCTGATACCCTGTTCGTGATGAGGTTTTTCCAGTTTAACTGTAGGAACATGAACTCTTCCCAGCTCAAGAATTTTTGGCCTGCTTCCTTTTGGTGGTTCTTTCCCTGTTGAGTATTTCCTTGTGCTGATCAATACTCACCTGAAAACTTGAAAGGAAACCTCTGCACATTTTTGGAGCTCTCTCCTCTCTGCAGCTGTCCTCTCCTCTCTATGCAGCTGTCTTCTCTCTGGTACTCTGCCTGCCAATTCTAGCTGTCGTGGCCGCCCCAAATTCTTAACACTCACCTCAACTCAGCAAGGCTGCTTGGTTCAGTTTGGATTCCCCCTTCCTACACCACAGCCTAGAAACTACCTCTGAGTAATTTGGGGCAATTATGGGGCTCACCTCATTGAATTCCACTATCTTTTACTGCATGTTATCTAACACCCATTTTTTCATATATATTTTTCCTTTTTTTTTTTTTTAAGTTGTCTGAGGTGGGAGAGTAAATGTTTTTCCCACCTTAGTAAATAGAAAAAAGTTTACTCAATTGCTCAAGCCAAAGGCTTAGGGTTTATTCTTGGTTCCTCTCTTTCCCTCCATATCTAATCTACCAGCCAGTCACGTTGGTTCTGTGTTTCCACTGCTAACAGAATGAGCTTCCTTTGCGCTCAGCTGGATTACTGTGCTGAACCACTGTTCCCTTCCCATTCTTGCCTCTGCAGTCGGTTCTCCACAGCCACGTGAGTGAGCTTAAAAATATGGAGACTATATCATTCCTACTTAAATCTTTCCTGGCTTTCCCTATGCTGGCCTCCAAGGCCCTTCATTATCACGCCTGCTTCCCTTTCCAAATTCCCCTCCTCAGTACCTGACAGCCACACTGGCCTCCCTGTGTTCCTCCATTATACCAAGTTCTTTCTTATCTCAGACTGTGCCTGGAATACGTTTTCTTAAGTTCTCTCCTGAATGGCTCCTCAGCTGTCAATTCCTTAGCAGGACCTTCTCTGAGTTAAAATTGTTCCCCATCTTTCCTTGTTATCAGTTATCTATGGTCCTGTTCATTTCCTTCATGGCACTTATCAGAATCTGATTATCTTGTTTATTTTTTGCCTACTTGTTTCTGTCCTTCCCCACTAGAATATAAGTCCCTTAAGGCAGGAATTTTTTGTTGTTGTTGTTTTTCACTCCTAGGTCCCCAGAATGCAGAAGAGTACCTGACCCCATAATAGGTACGTAATATAAATTCATAGAATAAATGAAGAATAGACCTCAAGTAATTTACTCTTTATGTAGTTGTTTTTTTTTCTTCTTCTTCTGTTAGGATGGAAGAGTTGTACTCTCAGTGCTTCATTTATTCCTGTATAATAATTTCTAGGAGATTGGACTTTTGTTTTGATCTCCCAAAAGGAGTGATACTTTAACATTTACCTGCTACTGAGAAATTAAATAAACCAAGATGTAAAAATAGAACTAGATTAGGCCATACATACATTTAATTGAAATAATAATAACCATAGATGGATAAGAAAAATACCTGTTCAGCTACTTCTATAATTTGTATGGGGAAAAATTCTATCTCCTAAAATCACTATGGAGGTATGACTTCAGACTTCCTAAATATGTACATTATGCCTCATGTATAATATAAACACTTTGAAAAGTTGAATAACCAAATACTTGCCTAATTGGGGTATGGTTTTCTTAACTTTCAGAGACAAGTAGAAAAGTTCTAAATACCAGGATGTCCTCCAAAGTAAAAGCTTACGGGTCTGTGTTTTTAATTTTGGTTCATTGTATCTAGAGGTAAGTGAACCTGTGCACTGTAAAAATAACCTTCTTTCAAATTAATGAAATTCATTTTCAAAATTTTTTAGTCTATACATTCCATAATGGGCCAAATGGGTCTTACTCCCAAATATAGTGTATGATTTGGAATTATCAAGAAGTAAATTCATTAAACTTAATCTCATCTATACAGCTGTTGACTAGTTTGGTCATTTAAAGTAATTCTTTGCTTCTTGTGGTTATTGGTGCCCATCTTGAACGATGAATTTTGAATTTCATAAATGTGCAATAATTCCATTCCTTTCCTGCAGCACACCCTGAGCCTATATGCTGTAGTAAGGTGTGACTCAAGGTAACAAATAGTTGTTGTTTATTAATGACAAAATAAGCCTCTTGATTTGCTATAAACATTTGCTAATAGTTCTGCTTGACTTTAATGCAAACATTGTAAAATAGACAAATACCCACAGGATTCTTTGGAAAAATATAGGTTCAGGCTAAATTAAAGCACTTAGCTATGTTTTTGTATTTTAATGTGTATGTGAGAAAGGTTCAGAGTTCTTTGGCACAACTCTACTAAATTCTACTCTCGATAAGCCTTCATACTTCCTTCTTACCCTTAAGGCTCTACTTGCATAGAAACTTTAAAAACAGATCCAAGTTAATGGATATCTTAAACTAATTCAGTCAACTGAAGCAAAGATTATAGAGTTCATGTCATAATTATGGCATGCTTTAAACCAGTCATTGTATTGCTGATAAGCCTTAATAGCATAAGCAGTAAAGAGCTGCCTAAATAAACAAATCTGTTATTGTTTAAAAAGCACAAGTAGTTCTTAGCACTGGAGCATGCCAGGATGATGTAAGAAGTTGCTCTGATATATTCTTCACGCCAGACTGAATCATCACGTTTCGTGACTGAAGTCTGTTTACACCAGTGTTCCTTAGTTCCTGGAGCTCACTCTGGACTAAGCTCGAGCTTAAACACATCTCTGTGGAGGTCGGTAGTTAAGACTGTCACACAGTTTAACTAATTTGAGTAGTTCTTGCTTTCTTAAAACCCAATTCTTTTTGAATGTTGGACACATTAAACATGAAGCTCTTCATTAGTTCACCTTGAAAAGCATTTGACTTTTTCTACATGAGAATATCTGACTATTAAAAAAGGAAATAACCAAGGTATGCTCAGGTAGAAATAAAAAGCCACATGCTTTTCTGTGTCCAAGACTTCTGAAATAGGAGTTGACTGTGCAAAAGCTACTTGTCCCCAGAAATTTAATGTACGGGGGTTAGAAGACAATATTATAGGCTCTTACTCACTAATCTCCCTAGGGAGACAACGTGATAGCATCCCAGAACTTTTTTGCTGTTACGACCAGTAAGAAAATATGTCCACTAAAACAGCAACAAAATGATTTTGCTGCCACTCTGCAGGCTTTGCTACAACACACATCTCCATTGTGGGGCTCGGGGTTTGGAGTTTATTTTCAGTGTGAGTTCAGTAATGGCAGGCGGGAATTAATTTTTCTCCTCAAGAGTATTCAGTTAACTATGGTCTTGAACTAGGTTTTAGGCATTATTCGTTCCAAGAATTTCAGTGAAATCAAGTCAAAATACTTCACTCTACAAGTACAACCTAGAGTAAATAAAATGATTTAAAAATAATGTGAAATGCCATAGTCTGATGAAATGGAGTTTGTGACCTTGTGGTAACTGGACTTACACGGCTATGTCCATTAGAAATGTCTGATGACAATTTCCAATAAGACAAGTCCTTTTCTTTCCCTGACAGTGTAAGAAAGGATTTTTGGGGGGTAGCAAATTATTTATGCAAAGCTATTTTCCTTACAGTGAAAGGTATTAAGTAGGTATAATGATATTCAACTCAAACTAATTTTGAGCTTTACATATAGATAAGTATAGCTATACAGGTACAGTCATCATTGTAAGAGTCTTTCTGATTGTAGGACTTGGAATATTTGTTACTTGTAGGGATAAAAATCTATTTGAGGACTCAGACCATGATGAGAATTAGCTCCACAAATAGAAAAAGCAACATTACATAAACCTGACAGTAAAAGAAATGCAGGCCATGAACTGATTTTTGTTTTTCTTTTTTTTTTAATATCTATATAAAAAATAACGAGCGATTTACAGGTCTCTTTCTCTAATCAGAACCTCAAGTGTATATATAAAGGTACTGTACAATATATAAACATTTACAACCAGTACATCCATATTTTGCTTAGCATTCCAAGGCCACATTGCTAAGTCAGTACAGAATCAGTACAGTGACAGGTTACTTAGAAAGGAAAGAGCCACATCAGACTGACAACAGATGACATCAAAGTTATGTCGTAGTTAACAATAAAAATTGGATTTTTATCACTAATTGTGGACTATAGGGAAAATAAATCATTTCTGTGATACTAAATTCTTAGCATTTATCAAGCCTTCTAATTCTTCTCTATTCAAGTAGTTACAATAGGTGGGTAAATATAGTTCTGGATGAAAAGGGGATTTCAGAAATCTCACTCTGGGAAGCATGTCTTATCTACAGGGGCTGATTTAGTTGTTATATTAAAGAATTTCACAGTCAGACTCTGAGAGGGAAGGACCTGGACATGATGTGTTTCACAATAACAAGATGAACCCAGGGTGACAGAACAAGTGTGTTCAAATACTCCAGAAAATGGTTTTATTCTGAGAATGTTCCTTTATTTATAGATGCTACTGAATGCTGCTTCCGGGGGCTGAGAAACCCGGATCTATTTTATGGAGCTAAAAACTGTCTCCACCTTCCAACAAACATCTCTAATTAGACTTTAAAAAAGAATTCTGAAAATCTGTACAAGCTAAGCAGATGTTTACTCTCCCTTTCTTGTTTGTAAATAGGTTAATGTAGCTAGATATTAAAATTAAATAAGATCTAGCAAGGACTATCTACCACCACGTTTGTTCTCACTTGCTTGTGAGCCGGTCTCACACAGGTTCTGCTTCTCAACACTCGAACTTGTACAGCTGCTGCCAGATGAGTTGGTACCTCATCTGGCAATGGACCGTGAAACTGGTTTCATGATTAAGTCCCTCTTCAAATATGTATTATGTATTAATGACTAATGACTTAGTAGTTGGTTCAACCAAAATATCCAGAAATAGAAATTTGGTAGTTTTTCTTCAAATAGCAATAAGCAATATTTCCACATGCTTCTTTGTGGTTTCATAATAAAATAAATGAAATAAAAGGGTGATCTGAGATGCTATAACACATTAGAGTTGAATAACACAGCAGGAGGTGAACTCTTAATCAATTGAAGTGCTTTCTCATTTGAACATTCATTTGTAAATAACATCTTTAACAGTTATTTGAAATACCTTATCCGGCTGAATTAAAATAAACAGCCATAAGAAAGTCAATATTTGACTACCTTTTTTTTTCTTTCCAGTAGTGATGTTTGGGAGTTTTATTTTTAAACGGGGACATCATCAGTAAGCTGTTAGGAGAGGCAACTGCCATCTTTAATGATGAGTTAACAATCTCTTCTTCTGCAAGGGCTCAAATATTTCTCTCTGTAAACATGCAACATGCTATTGAGAATATCAACTTCCAAGCCAAACCTAGTTTTTTCATTACTGTGGAAATATCTGAGTGAGAAGGATAAAATAGACATGATACAGTAGATAACTTGGCACAAATATAAAGTGAGTTGTGACCACGTTGTGAATATCAACATGTCATTTGTTCAGACACCCATGAAGACGAGCTGGGCGGCCTGAGCTGGGCTTGTCTGATGAGCCCGTGGGTGCGGCTCCTTCCTGAGCGCAAGGCAGGCAGCCAGCCAGGGGGACAGTGGGTTCTTAGCAATCCTGCAGGCCCTTCATGCAGCCTACGTAACTTGATGCTCAAATTAAAATGTACTTCTTATGTGTGTTTCAGAATTCCTGAAAACAATGATTTGGGGGGGGGAGGGGAACACTGCTTTTTAGTAGGAAAAGTTTACAACTTTTTTTTCTTTGTTTTATACTAAAGGTCACAGTCGCTTCTCGGCCACACCAGTAGTGCCTGTGGTTCTACTTGCACGTGGCACCTTCCAAGGCCCTGGAGTTATTGGTGTTTTCTTAGCTGGAGAACCGCTTTCAGGTTTGAACCCTCCGCTCTCTTTGTTTTTGTCAGCTGCCTCTAGTTCTTTTCTTTTGTGATCTTCTATTTTGTTTAAAACCATTTTTTCTTCAGGTTCCTGCTTTGGCTTCTTTTCTGATATTTTGATATTTTCTCCTATTTTATCTTTACTAGAACTTGTTTCTACTAAGGTTGCTTTCTTTCCTTTTTCATTTTCCGATATAGCTCTACTAGTAGTGTTATTTGTCTTTTTGGATGGAAGAGACTTTTCATCCATTCTCTTGCTTTTTTTCTCTGGAGACCTGGTTCTGTTTTTTCCAGGCTGACTCTGATTTGTATCTTTCCTGATAACACCTGATCTTTCTTTCCCATCTGACATCTGCTCAGCATTGTTGTTAGCATGGCTCCCTGCTCTTTGGTTCGCATTTGATTGGTCTTTGCTTCCTTCAGTTTTTTGCTGCTTCTTTGGGCTTGAAGACTGTCCTCTGCTTTTTCTGCAATGATCTTGTCCAGAAGCTGCCCTGGTGCTGATTTGACTACTTTTATTCTCTCCTTTCCTGGGGCTGAGTGATCGATCTCTGGGTCTTCTTTTGGGGTCATTTTTTAGAGGACTGGGAATCTTTTCTAAATGTTCCTCTGAATATCGACTGGCTGACTTTTTGGGACTAGCAGATCTGCCTCTTGGTGTGACACCATTTTCTACTTTCAAGAGATTTTTCTTATCACTGTGCCCATGACTGTTGGGTGGATCCCTTTTATTCACATTTTTATGGAGAAGAGACTGATGTTTTATATCAGACTGATTTTCATTTAAAGTGCTTTTCTTTTCAGGCACAATGTCCTTTAATTCTTCTGCCTTTTCACATATCTGCACTCTCATCAAAGATTCTTCAATTACTGGCACACGACACTCTTCAAATATGGAAGCAGAATGTGAAGATGGGTGGAATGGTGACTGTTCATCATAAATCACATTGGAAGATGAAGGGTTATTAATATTCCAATCACCTAAAAAGAGTGATTTGAGTAGAACATTATTAAATTTTAGAATTATAAATAGGAACAATTAATTAAGTTTTGAATTTTTTGATAGCCATTTGAATTTTACTGACTGCTTAAACAAACAGCCTGAGTATTTTATAAATAAAGTTCATGTATGTTTAGATCTCTCTCTATAAAGGCAGACGTATACAGACAGCTATACTTGTACCTGAAGGGTAGGTTGTTTTATATATACAAAATAATAGTATTCATTTTTCCAATTACTTTTGTATAATAGGTATGATAATATATGATGTGTAAATTCTTTATAAGTAGCAAAAGCCCAATAAAAATCTTAAATAAATAATAAAATTGGACCAAATTACCTGGTCCAAGCAGCTTACTAATTTAGCTATTATTGATGGCTATAGCTTCAGGATTTGCCAAAATCACTAATAAAGGAGACCAAACTGTGGTAACCAGAATGGAGTTCATGGGCATTTGTAAATAATTTTCTTGCTTTAAGCTGTCAAATTTAATGTCAAAAGGAAACTGAAAAGTGCAGAAGATAGAAATAGATGTATTTAATAGCATCATTTTTAATTAAAAAGAAAAAAAAAGAAGGAAGTGATTTACAAGACATGCAAATTTACCAAATCTTTTTAAGGAAAGACCAAGAAAAGCCCTGAAAGCCTTAATGTTGCTCAGGTTTCACGTAGGAGCACAGACCGGAAGGAGCCAAACCTGAAGAAGGAAGAGAAAAAGCCTAGGACTGTGTAAAAAAAACATCACAGCGCAGTTAGCAAAGATGTCACCGGGGACGTATGGTTTACAAGCAGATGGTGGAAGGTAATACAGTCAGAGGATTATAGGCTGGAAGGGGACTGTAGGAGGTCATGTCTATACTTATCCCTCAAAAGCTTTATGGGGGGAAGGGAGGAAACTGGAACGGACAAGGACTAAGTGGTGTGGTATTGTACTTCTAGACTAGTGCACTCAGTTGATAAACAGTGATTTTCAAATACTGTGATATTTCAAAAACATACAATGAAACCAAGGAAATTTAAGATCAGCACAGGACTACAGAAATGGTCCCAAGTGCAACTCCTTGTCTCCAGGTAGAGCTAAAGTAACTTGTTTTTGACAAATGACTAGAAAAGCCTAAAGTTCTCATGCTGCTCATTAAGAGAGAAACTCATCTTACTATAAGGAAAAAAATAACATTTGAAGAGATTTCAAATGCTTTTCATAACATTAAAATCGTTTGCCTCTAATGTTCTTGTTTTTTATAGGCACTTTTCTCTGCAAAAGCAACTATGTTTTCTGCTGAAACTAGCTTAACATATAAATTCTAGTCTAACAAAAGTTCTGTATGAAGTCACTTATTTTGTAATATTATTATTTATGGTAACTAACTTTAGATGGTTCTGGTGGTTACCTCTGAATTAGCTAGTAACATATCTGTCCCCTCCAAATAGATATTCCTTTTCCTTCTGCTGCCCTCTCCCTAACACATTCTCAGCTTTTCAGCTACAGGTGAGCTACTTAACTTACCATGGTCAGGTATCAAGCCAGTTCCTGGCCTCAAAAGAAGAAGAACTTTATTTCCACCGGCCTGAATGAGCTCAATTGCTCGAGTATGTGTGATGCCTTGTGTAGGTTCCCCATTGATTTCAACAATCTGGTCCCCAACCTAGACAGGGAACATTCACAGAAACAACATGAAACTACACATCCTCCTTCAGTTCTGTTTTGTCATCCCTAGAGCCACCCAACTCTGCTGAATGACTCTTTGTAAAATATTTAACTTGTGCACAGTGCTATTATGCTAGAGTTGATGAGGAGTGGACAGGTGGTAGCAATAGGAAGAGATGATGTCCAGTTTTATTTACGCTATAAAAGTTTATATGACTAGTAAGCAGGATCTGGGCATCTTGAAGTCAAGAATCAAATTCTAAGTTTTCAACCAAAGGTTAAGTGGTGGGAGAGGTGAAGGCTCTATGACCCACATGATACCACAGAGCTACCTCTGATTAATCCGCCTGTGAAGGGTACTTTCCGACTCGACCTGAATATCCTAAATCCTAGGCAGGTGGCTCCTCATCTTTGAAGCCTATCCTGGCCTCCAGGGAGAACTGCCTACTCCTTCCTTTGTGTTGCCGCTACGCCCTGTACATATATGAGGCATTACCTAAATGAAATATTTATAGACTAAAACTCTTAAGAAAACTCAGCTTGGAGAAATTCATACTAATATGAAATACTTATTTAAAACCAATAGCTGGCTTACACTAAATGACTTTAGTGTGTAGTGATTTCCCTAGAAGACAAACAAAAGCTAGGGATCAGAATAAAATGCCTCAAGTACCACTGCTATTTACTAGAAATGTTGTCTATAGTTATTTGAAAAAAAAAAAAGGAAACGTGAATGAGTGAAGTATAACTTCTGCAAAGGACCTGGTTAAAGATAATGATGGTAATGATTTAAAAATATATCCAGATTTTAAACATTTCGAGGTGACAAACAACTAAAGGGTATTGGCTTCAAAACAGAAAAACTGAACAATGGGCAATTACTGAAATTACAAAAAGCAATATTTGCAGAGCTTACTAAAACGATGCAGAAATAACAGAAGAGGACGCGGTAATTATTTAACAGAGGTGAGTAGGGGTGCTCTGTAGCCACAGCTGCAGCAGAGCACAGTGGCTTGGAAGCTGGGCTTTGGAGTCATAATGTCTGTGGTTCACTCCTGGCTCGACCTCGTCCTAGCAGAGTGGTCTCATTTTCCTCTCTGTTAAGTGGGGATAACATTAGTGCCTACCTTACCTCCTGGGGTTGTTGGGAGGAATTAATGAGCTAAAAACAGTATTATAGGGCCTCCCTGGTGGCGCAGTGGTTAAGAGTCCGCCTGCCGATGCAGGGGATACGGGTTCGTGCCCCGGTCTGGGAGGATCCCATATGCCGCGGAGCGGCTGGGCCCGTGAGCCATGGCCGCTGGGCCTGCGCATCCGGAGCCTGTGCTCCGCAACGGGAGAGGCCACAACAGTGAGAGGCCCGCATACCGCAAAAAGAAACAAACAAACAAACAAACAAAAAACAGTATTATACACCAAGCACAAATAAATGTTAATTTTCAAATGATCTATTTTCTGGTTTTCCAAAAAAAGATTTAAAGCATAGCAGGGTGAGGGACTTCACTGGTGGCACAGTGGTTAAGAATCTGCCTGTCAGTGAAGGGGACACAGGTTCGATCCCTGGTCTCGGAAGATCCCACGTGCCACGGAGCAACTAAGCCTGTGCACCACAACTACTGAGCCTGCGCTCTAGAGCCCGCGAGCCATAACTACTGAAGCCCGCGCGCCTAGAGCCCGTGCTCCGCAACAAGGGAAGCCACCGAGATGAGAAACCCACACACCGCAACGAAGAGTAGCCCCTGCTCACCGCAACTAGTGAAAGCCCACGTGCAGCAACAAAGACCCAAGCAGCCAAAAAAAAAAAAAAATGTAGCAGGATGAAGATTTAACTATAGACAGCACCCCGTTCTATACAATGCAAAAATTTTTCAAGTAAACTAAGAAAATAGAACAAGTTTTATTGCATATTTACGGAAAAAAAAATGAGCGAAGAAGTGGAGGATATCACAAAATAGATGGATTTAACACATAAAGTGGAAAAAACCCCAAAATACGATGATAATAAACATAATAGAATGGAGAAAAAGTAATAAACACAATTCATTAAAAAACCCTTATAATCAGAATAGGTATATAAGTGAAACAAAGGTCGGTACCCAGATTTCCTTTAATAAGTGATTATAGAAAAATCACTTTCATGAGGAAACACAGATGACAAATTAGCACCAGATATAAAACCCTCTGATAATTAGAGAAATGAATATTAAAATAGATACTACTTGGAGCATGCTTTGGTTACATCTTGTAAAAACGTGACTGAGGTTATAATTCATTTCAATTATATTCTTTGGCTTAAATTCTCTGTCCAAACCTGCATATTTCTTATTCTTTCATCACAATAAGTAAACTGCAAAAAACTTGTAATTGAACAGATCTGCCACCAGGCGTCACTTTTGTTTAACTTAAAAACTAAATTAGGGTGAAGGAGAGGAAAGCCATGGTTTTAAGATTTATGGTAGAGAGGCCCTCAAAAGGGGAAAAAGTTCTAAACTGGACTACACAAAGCTTAAGATAAAAAAATCACACCTTTGAGAGGGAAATGTAAACATTCTTTTAAAAGTTTGTTACTTTAAAAAATTTAAGTGTGATAAAAATACAAAAAATGGGGAATATATCTTTTGATAAGAATAAAAATTCAAGGTCAGGTTTTTGTATTATTGAAAAATAGAATTGTGGGGGACAGAGGAGAGGAGAGAGGAGAGAAGAAAGAAATGAAAGGGGAAGAAAAGAGAACAGGAGAACCAAAAGGGGGAAAGTAGGAAGAACGACAGAGAAAAATTGTGTTCCTTTAAAAAAAATCATTTTTTTAAGGCAGTCTTGCAGTTTTTTTTTTTTTTTTTTTTTTTTTTTTTTTTTTTTCTTCTTTTTGCGGTATGCGGGCCTCTCACTGTTGTGGCCTCTCCCGTTGCGGAGCACAGGCTCCGGATGCGCAGGCCCAGCGGCCATGGCTCACGGGTCCAGCCGCTCCGCGGCATATGGGATCCTCCCAGATCGGGGCACGAACCCGTATCCCCTGCATCGGCAGGCGGACTCTCAACCACTGCGCCACCAGGGAGGCCCAGTCTTGCAGTTTTTAAAACAACATCCACTAAAGTGTATTAAAATGACTAAACAATATTTCTAACACATTGCTTACATTATCTTACAACCTGTTAAGACCCTTTATGCCTCCCAAAGGAATTGAGTCCAAATGACATAATCATGGCCTGATGTGAAAGCACACAGACCAGGCTGAGAGACAATGGACCTGGGTCCCTCTGTGGCTGTGACTTAGTCTCCCTGAGCCTCAGTTTTAATCTGCAGGTGGGGATAATGCCACCTACCTCACAGAGTTTTTGTGAGACTGAAACTAATACAAGTGAAAACATGTGGTCTGGAAGACAACAGACTCTTAATAGTTTCTAAATCTGATTCTGTTCTTTGTCAAATATTTCAGTCTGACACTATTACCTAATACGGACTTTTTCCATTCAGCTGATTTCTCATTCCTTTAGCCCAGAACCTTTTTCCTTCCTCTCTAAATCTTAACAGGATCTAAGGACCAGCTGAAGACTCACTAAATGTACAGATCCTCTCAACACCTTTCCATCTATATTAAAAGTTAACATTTTCTTGTTTTATTGAATTATACAATTACACTGTTTGCTTATTCCTTCCTATAGGCCAAGTCCTGTCTACCCAGTAATAAGTTCTGGGAGTTAATCTTAAATATTAAAAAAAATTATCTCATTATCTAGAAATATTAACCATGCATTCTATTCTTTCAACAAATATCTCTGGTGCATCTACTATCAATATTCAAGGCACTACCTCAGGTGCTGAAGATACTGGAATAATAGGTACAGGACACAAAGTACAGTGTCAGCTTAACAGAAAAGACACGGGAGAAGAGGAGAGAGGCAAGAGGGGAAGGCAGGATGGATGCTCAGGTGGCTGGCTCCATGCACAAGTGTCAGCTGGAGATAAATGCTCATCTTTTGGGACAGTGGCCACCTGAGTAAGTTGTCATTTACAGCAAAGCTCCCATGATCCCTACACCAAGTCAAGATTTTGATAATTTAGTAGCCAGAAAAAATATTCTCTGAAAAGCTGATTTATTTTATTAGAGTTTAGAACAAACCTGGGCATAGCAGTAATAGCTTATTTGCTTTTGCTTTCAAATTTCAGAGTTTCTTTTTTATATTAAAGCTGATTTTATCACATAATTCTAAAGTTTCTGTTCATTATTCTGTTCATTATTAAGAATAACATGTTTTAGAAATAGAATCCTTTAAGGCCCCTTTGTTTGCCCTTTATTTGGTGAGATTAGTGTATTTGAAACCAACATTTCAATTATATCCTAGTTTTTGGTTTAACTGGAGTTTCGTGATACAATATACAATGGGAGATTTTTTTTAAACTCCAGATTTAAATGACTTAGAGATTTTTTTTTTTGAAAAAGGACAAAGAAAACCAGAAATAAGTATGCCATTCCCATATACAGTGCCTCAAACTGCTCTTACTAAAACTTTAAGAAGTTTACTTGGGCCATGTATTTTACATGTATTATAGCTCTGCGTTTTGTGCAGGTTCAGAAGTTACCCAACTATGCACAGCTACAAGGTGGCAGAACCAGAATTCGATCCTTGTCCTGATTTCCAAACCCATGTTCTCCCCACTTTATTAAACTGTCCCTACAAGAAAGTGAACTGTGGCGAGAGCAAACAGCTCAGCTTCAGCACACTAATGGCCTTTGGCCATCAGCCCCTCTCCTTGCCATCAACACCCTCCAGCTCTGCTTCTGCTGCTCTGCGTTCTCACCCTCCCCATTTTCTCTACTTTCTATGGTCCACTAATGACAGGCCTTATCCAGAGTCCTGCCCCTGGCCCACAACTCTCTAAATCTTCTCCTTTAGTGAACTCATCCACAGCAAAGGTATCAGTTTTCACTTCCGTCTGGGTAATGTCACAATCTGGGACTTTACCTCTTGTCCTAACTGCCTGCAATGTCACAGTCTGGGACTTTACCTCTTGTCCTAACTGCCTGCTAAATATTTACACCTGCTCAACCAGCTGGTCCTTCAACATGACTACAACTTAGTACATCATCAGTCTTTGCCAAACCCTTTCTCCCACTGGCCTCCCTCACGTTTTGTTTTTCATAGTACAGGCAGGGTGAAGCCTCTAAGCCATCCTTTACTCTTTTTTTTCCTTCATCCTTCACTCATTTAATACTTGTCAGTCAACTAAACTGGTCTTTTCTTCATTAACAGTTGATCCCACACGCATCACTTACCATCCACCCAAAGTACTACCATCCCAAGTTACACTCCCACCACCATGACTGGATGCCTAAACTATAGCTAGCCCTATCCCCTCATCCATCCTACACACCAAGAGACTGATTTGATCAGTGTATTGCTCTCAGGGGGAACTCTTGGCACAAAAGCCTTCTGTGACTTTCCACTGTCTTGGACCTACATACTGGTGATTCATCCTACTTTCATATTCTCATTTTCTTCTACCCTTCTATTTATTTTCTAAATAGACTCTAGGTAAACTTGACCACTTGCAGTTCCCTATATATGACGTGTACTTCCTTCGTTTTACCCCTTTGCTCATTTCTTCAGCCTGGAATGTTTTCTTAATCTCTCCCTGTTGAAATCCTATTGACTGTCCAATGCCACCTCTTCTATGAAATCTTCTCTACTCATATTCACCTACTTTGAACTTGTACAAAAGTCTAGTCCTTTAGAGAAAGGATGGTACCTTGTTTTGGGGTCACTCTTTTTCCCAGCTTATTCAGTATCATGTATAAATCCTTGGGTAAAGCAAACACTCAGTAAATGTTTATGAAATGAGTAATGGGAGTGGAGTAGTGATGTGCATAATTCAAAACTGCAATCACCCAGAAGACTTTTCTAATCATTGTTAGAATATACCATCTAATAATTTGCCAGGGTCATTTGCCTTTCTAATTAGTTTACTTAGTTAAAAGTAAAAGAGAAAAATAGGGCTTCCCTGGTGGCGCAGTGGTTGGGAGTCCGCCTGCCGATGCAGGGGACATGGGTTCGTGCCCCGGTCCGAGAGGATCCCACATGCCGCAGAGCGGCTTGGGCCTGTGAGCCATGGCCGCTGAAACTGCGCGTCCGGAGCCTGTGCTCCGCGACGGGAGAGGCCACAGCAGTGGGAGGCCCGCGTATCGCAAAAAAATATAAATAAATAAATAAAAAGGAGAAGAAGAAAAAGAAAAATTTCTCTTTCCCTGATGCCTATCGGTAGCAGAGGGAAGAAGTCCAAAGTTCTTTTGAATAGTAAAGGGAAGACTGTCCGGATTTTATAATTTTTAGCATATAAAATTTTTAGCAAATAATTGAATACCAGTAAATTAACTATTTAAAAAAAAATTGAGCCCAGCAAATGTCTTCTATATAAGAATCCTCTAAGTAACATCTAGAGAAGGAAGGAAAATATCTTTTGCAGATACATAAACCATCTGGCCTCAATGCCATGTACAAAGCTATAGTGTTTCAGAGCTGAGTACCCCTATGCAGGAACATTGCTGATGTGATATCTAGTCCTGAAAATGATAATAAAGGTTGGGAGAGTCATGCTTTTCGACCTCTGGCTCCCTCTAGAAGTAGCTAAGAGGGAAAAAAAATCCTGGGATTACTGTTTCTTGGAAGAAGTCGATGATTCTGTTTCATCCTGGCTTTCCCAAGACTTTTAATAAGATGAAAGTATATTTTATTTATTAATCCATTTGCCCTTGAATGTTGACTACGTAAGTAAAATTGATTTTTTCTTACTGACCAAAGTCAAGCCAGCGCAAGCAGCCTAACTGCAATACAGTATAGCACCCTGCAAAGAGGAAATGAAATCATGACAAGCATCTGCCTTTCAGGTTTTAGTGATGGAAAATCTTGCTTCATAGATTCAGGAGGTTTCTGCATTCCCTTTAATCAACTATTTTCAGAAGTTTCCAGTCCTGAGCCAGAACCAAAGTTTGCAGACAGAAGCCAACTCACGTGAATTCTGCCGTCTTTGATGGCAGGACCATCCTCAGCGAGACGCAGGATGAACAGCCCCATGTTGTATTCCTTCCCACCCCTGAGGCTGAATCCAAAGCCCCGGGGGCCTCGCTCCAGCTCCACTGGGTAACAACCAAGGCTCTAGAGAGAGAGAAGTGTAAGAAAAACAAGCTTACATGGACTGCTTTATTTGAAGTTTGAAGAAAGACTCCTTTTATGGCCGGAAGAAATGATTTATACTCTCAATACGCACTTTTAAAAGAAAATTGAAGTACAGTTAATTTACGATGTTGTGTTAGTTTCAAGTGCACAACAAAGTGATTCAGTTACACATGTATATATATCTATTCTTTTTCAGATTCTTTTCCATTATAGTTTATTACAAGATATTGAGTATAGTTCTGTGCTCTACAGTAGGTCCCTATTGATGACCTATTTTATATATAGTAGTATATGTTATCTCAAACTCCGAACTTATCCCCCATCCCCTTTTGTAACCTTAGTGCCTTCTATATCTGTGGGTCTATTTTTGTTTTGTAAATAAGTTCATTTGTATCATTTTTTGGGGATTCCACATATAAGTGCTATCATATATCAATATGCATTTCTATATCATAAGGAAGGAATGTACGTTTTGGTCGAAGGGCTACTTAATTTCCATAAATGCAGCCTAAATTAATTTGAAGATTACATGTCTTCTCTACTAGTTGGTCAATATGCAACAGAACAATCAGAGAACAGAATTTTGAACAGTGCTTCCTTTAAGCAGATTTTGACTAATTTTCCTGAAAAAAGAAAAAAAAAACCCACCCCAAATCCTTCTTTGATTAACTAAAATACTGCTATTTCTAGGTACTCAAGTAAGGGTTAAAATTTCTCCAATAGAGGATAAACTTCTTTTTCACTCTTTACGTTGTCTCGTGGACACTAAGAGAATGCCAAACACAGAGTAGGTCCTTAAGAATGATCAGTTTTGGGAACAAATTTATCTGAACTGATTTGCAATTAAAATTCATCAGTGTCAGTGATTCGGCAACTGAAAAGAACAGTCTGCATCTGGGGGGAATCTCTGTTACCTGATTGTGCCGACTGCCTATGACTGAAATCATTGCAGTGTCAGGCTGTGCAAGGTGCTTGTGGTCAGACCACGAGTGTCTGTAGGAAGTGGAGACGTCTTTTCCAATTTCACTTTCTGTGACACTTCTACAGGAAAGAGAAATCAAGTCACTCTCTGAACTGAGAATATGAAAAACAGCCTAAAAGTAAAAGCAGATCAATTTCTTTTCCTTTAAAAGCTGAATTTTGCCATTCTCCCTCTGACAAACTGCTATTAAGACAGGCTGTATCTAGAAGCAGAGAGATGCCAGGCAAAAACTAGCCATGAACTCCAGCATGGCTTCAAGTCTGTCAACACCCCCATGCTGTTTTTTTTTTTTTTTTTTTTTTTTTTGTCTTAAGGGTGTCTCAGCACAGTTTACATCAAGGAAAACTGCACTTAAGTCGCTGAACTGGAGGGCAGATAAGCTGACCTTGTTACAGTGAAAAATGGCTCTCCTGCAGTACCAATGCCTGTGAAAATGCTGAATTTTTGGAAATTCAGTTTTTGTTTCATGATTAATATTTTCAACGAAAGAGGAAAGAAATATGCAGAGATACTGCTCGGGTAGTCTAAGAAGATGGTAATCGATGTGGGTCTGGGGCTTCCCTACCAAAACCGTGAGGACCTAGAGCAGTAGAGTAGGTGCTACTGTCAATTCTTTCTAATCCCCACCTGTTACGCTGCACCCTGGGCTGGGGCTGGGAAGAGGGGGAGGAAGGGACAAAGGGACCGGAGGGACTAGACGTCTCATCTTGACCTAACCGGCTGGCTTCTGCATAATTGTGTGGAGGTGAGTGGGGGTGGGTGGGTGACGCAAAGTGGGGAGATGAGCAGAGGAAAAAACCAAAACCTGAGAAGAGCAGCCCCACCTGTCCCCAGGTATGTGGTTGGCCTGTGACTGTCCCATGGGCCTGTGCTGCAGGGCTGGGCTTTGCCTGGCGGAGTTTGTTCCTGACGGTGGACCAAGATGCTCTGTTCAAAGGCGAAACAAGAGAAATAAGAATTTGTACATAAAAATGTGAAAGTGAGACAGTAACGAGTGGTTGTCACTCTCCCGACGGTAGTGACTTTACACAAGCAGCACTGCTGTCAGCTGCTTGCAACTGGAACTAACGTCTTTTTCCCTGTGGCTTCTGATTGATGTTTATGTTTGAAGAGAACAGGAATCATTCTTACTGCACATGCTTTCCCTCTTTCACCTTTGTTCTGGTCGTCCACACAACATGAAAATCAGAAATGAACACACTCCATACTATTATCTAGAGGACTGAGCTCTGGGAACTACCTTGTAACATATTTATGGGTTTCCAGAGTGTACTGCCCGTAACTGGTAAACCACTCTAGATGACAAAGACAGGTCTTAGGAATGCTGGAACACAGAGGCCAGTCTGGAAATTACACACGTATCTTTAACCTGCATCTTTAATGTAGCAGTAGTTATTTCACCTGACTCTAGTATCAAAGAGAAACTTATAAAATCATCCTGAGTATTGACAAATGTTTATAAAGATTTTACTGATTCTATTTTCTAAAAGCACAGATGTAAGGGAAAAAAAGGAACATTTGCTTCAGTATCATCCTCAACAGCTTCAGAACTCCTGTTGTTCCTTGAAGGCGGATTTCATAACTAAGCAAAGTGCTTGCATCTAGAACTAGATGCCAATTCATGGGAGACGACAGTTAAAAGACACTCTGGAGGTTGTCAGACTCATATTTATTTTTAAGGCTAAAACCTTCGGACTTCCCTGGTGGTGCAGTGGTTAAGAATCCGCGTGCCAATGCAGGGGACACGGGTTCGATCCCTGATCCGGGAAGATCCCACATGCCACAGAACAACCAAGACCGTGCGCCACAGCTACTGAGCCTACACTCTACAACCCGCGAGCCACAACTACTGAGCCCACGTGCCACAACTACTGAAGCCCGCGTGCCTAGAGCCCATGTTCCGCAATGAGAAGCCACCGCAATGAGAAGCCCGCGCGCCACAACTAGAGAAAGCCTGCACGCAGCAACGAAGACCCAACACAGCCAAAAAAAAAAAAAAAAAAGCTGAAACTTTCTAATGTTTTATCCCGCCCAAATTTTAAAACATAGGATATTTTAAAATATCAAAGAGAGAGCATAGGTTAATGATTAAGACCATGAACTTTGGAGCAAGACTGATGGGGTTTCAGCCAGATCCCATCATTTACTAGCTATGTGTTCTTGAACAAATTACTTTAATTCTCTGTGCTTCTAATCATCTCATGAATGAAAAGGGAATTACAGCTACCTCGGGGGGGGGGGCGGTTATTGCATAGACAAACATGCTTGGAACAGTGCCTGGCATATGTTTCTATTAAAATGATCATTACGGTTATCATAATCATCAAAATGATTGGGGCTATATTTCTTATTTGGGGCTATATTTCTCTTAAGGTGTACAGTCTGAAATATTTGCCTAACTTAGCAAAAATGTTCCAGGTAAGAGGACATTTTTAGGTTAAAACATGTAGAAACTGATAAAATCTGAATCTAAAATATAATGAAAACAGAGAAAGACTGATGTGAAAAACAAAGAATATGAATGTTTAGGAAGCAATTTCTATTGAGAAAGCTGGGACTTCAGGGTCACTAAATACATCACTATTTTATGGCTTGGATTAAGTTGTTTCTCTTCAAAGTTCTTGGGACTAAAAACAGATAAATAATTTATTCTTATTTAAGAACTTCTTGTAACTGAAAGTAACTGAGAGTACTCTGAAAACACAGGCCAGGGTATAAACAGTGGCGGGAGGAGAGTAATGTTATCTGGCTAAGCTGTGGCAGCCCCTGAGGATTTCTGATGCTCTGACTCTGCCTGCTGGGCTTGTGTGTCTACATGGATTTCAACATGTACCAGATGTAGAGATGGAGGCCCAACCTTTGCAGAACTTATCCAGAGGGTTGTCTTTCCTCTTTAAAATCAAATGGTCCAAGAAGGGAGAGTGGTGCATGAACTTTTTTTAATTTTTATTTTTGGTGGAGGGTGATCTGGAAATTTATTTCCTGCACTTTTATTTACTATTGTGAATTTAACTTTCCTAATTACCTTAACAAATTACTTCTGTTGGCCTCCTTGCTGACCTCCTTGCCACCAATCTCATCTTTATTCCACCTCCCAGGTTCCAGTCCTGGCACATACATTGAAACATGCCACGGCCTTGCTTAGAAACCTACGGCAACTTTCTATTGCTCAGAAAATACTATCCAGACTGTCACCTGGCGCTCCTGGCTTCCCACTTCATCTCCTGTTCAAAATGTCAGGTCCTCTGTGAAATCTTACCTGCTCCTCAAGCACACTGTTTTCATAGCATTTGCCATGTTGTGTCAGGACTGGGTGAACACCTGTCTCCCCTGCTAGACTGTGAACTCCTTGACTGCAGGAATCACACTTCATTCATATTCTTGTGCCCATTAGAAATCCCACACTTGATTCATATTCCTGTGCCCATTAGAAATCCCAGAAGTCCTTCCACCTTTGCTCACGGGGTATGTCAACTTCTAGTTACCTGCCTCTAAACGTGAGTGCCCATTATAGAGTTGAATCCTCTTCTGTCATTATAAATTCATGGCTACTATTGAGGGAATGGAAACTGCTGGGAAAAATTACATCTATCAACAAGATGACTGGGAGATACTTGTACCTTTGTATTAGTCCAATTTAGATACATTTTTTGGCTTCACAAGCTTGGCTAGAGGAATGGGTGTATAACTTCAGAGCAGGACAGTATAAGTAAGCTGATCAATTTCTAGTTTTCCTCTATCTTCCCCTAAGGACGAGAGATGTCACAGCTAGGCAAAAAGCACCACAAATTGGTGCTTACTCTTTCAGTTACATGTTTTTTCATTTTCTTTTTCAAGGTTAAATAAACTTTCTATCATGGTATTCTTTTCATTTTTAGTCCTTCAACCCATGCTACTTAACTTCTCCAATTCATTTCTGTGTTAAAAGATGTTCTGCTTTTCAAAGTTAAATATTTATTCCATGATGTCAAACAGGCCTATGTTCTCTCTGAATTTTATCTGAAGATTCTTGTAAAGCAATGGGTTAAGTATATCTTTCCCTCAATGAGAATTAAACTTTTCCTGGAGTTTCTGTATGTAACTACTTAAGAGAAAGTGTATTAGCAGAGGATAAACACAAAATCCCACAGTTAAACTTTAGCAACAAATATTATAATATATTGGGAATCATCTTTACCAAGAATAAATAAGAATCTCATGAAAGAACTTTCTAAAATTCTATTGAAAAGATGACCTGAATAATTGAAGAGATAGCCCATACTCTTAGGTGGGGTGACTTAATATTTAAAGGTATAAATTTTCCCGAAGTTAATATATTTTCAATATATCCCAATAAAAATTGCAGCCGGATTTTTTAGAGTGGCTTAATAATTGGCTCTAAAATTTTACATGGAAAAATTTCATGAATACCTAGTTGATTTGGTGGGGGCTTGGAGAAAGACGTGCCTTAAGAGACAGATACTAGAATATACCACAAAGTTACAGACTGAAAAAAAAATGTGTGTGTGTGTGAATATATATATACACACACTCAAAAAAAATTATATTTATATATATTAAAATTATATGTATATATACAATAGGTACATATAGATAATAATAGATAAACTAGCAGAACAGAATAAAGAGCTTGGAGATTCTTTTTTTTCACATCTTTATTGGAGTATAATTGCTTTACAATGGTGTGTTTGTTTCTGCTGTATAACAAAGTGAATCAGCTATACGTATACATATATCCCCATATCCCCTCCTTCTTGCGTCTCCCTCCCACCCTCCCTATCCCATCCCTCTAGGTGGTCACAAAACACCGAGCTGATCTCCCTGTGCTATGTGGCTGCTTCCCACTAGCTATCTATTTTACATTTGGTAGTGTATATATGTCCATGCCACTCTCTTACTTTGTCCCAGCTTCCCCTTCCCCCTCCCCATGTCCTCAAGTCCATTCTCTACGTCTGCGTCTTTATTCCTGTCCTGCCCCTACATTCTTCAGAACTATCTTTTTTTTTTTTTTTAGATTCCATATATATGTGTTAGCATACGCTATTTGTTTTTCTCTTTCTGACTTACTTCACTCTGTATGACAGACCCTAGGTCCATCCACCTCACTACAAATAACTCAATTTTGTTTCTTTTTATGGCTGAGTAATATTCCATTGTATGTATGTGCCACATCTTCTTTATCCATTCATCTGTTGATGGACACTTAGGTTGCTTCCATGTCCTGGCTATTGTAAACAGTGCTGCAATGAACATTGTGGTACAGAGATTCATGTTTAAAGGGGAGGTTAATATACAGAAGAGATGGCTCCACAAATCAATGAGGAAAAGAAGTACTATCTAATAGATGGTACTAGAAAAATTGGCTCACTGTAAGAATAAAAAATAGAACTGGATCCTTCCTAAAACTATATATAAAGGTAGGCTCCAGATGGATTAAAGACCTAAATGCAAAATGCAAAATTAGAAATCTAATAGACGATAATATAAGAGAAAATTTCTGTGATATGGGGTGGGGAAGGATAACTTATCTTAAATAAAACTTCAAAAGCACAAGCCATAAGGTATTGAATAAAAATTGACTAATCTGGTGACATCTAAATTAAGACTCTCTATATAACGAAGGGCACCATAGTCAAAGTTAACATACAGTAACATACTGTAAACATACAGATGACAGAAAAAGGTATTTATGCTTTCTAAAACTAAATTGGACTAATGCCTATAATTCGCAAGGAATCTCTAAATATCAACAAGAAAAAGACAGCAATCCCACAAGACAAATGAGTAAAGGATATGAAGAGGCAATTTACAAGAAAAAAAAAACCCAAAACAAGCATCCAAGTAGATGCTCATATTCATGGGTAATCAGAGAAATGCAAATTATATACCAATGAAGTACACTTTCCTTGCTGTACACTAGCCAACTTGAAAGCTGGATAATGCTGAGTATTGGCGGGGATGTGAAGATAAAGAATCCTCAGTGTTCTGTTGGTGGGAGTGTAGATGGCTGCAGCAATTACAGAGGACAATCTGATAGTACTTGGTCAAAGTAAGCAATTTCTTAGATCAAGCAATTTCACTCCAATAAATTCTCACACTGTTTTATAAGGTACATATATGAAGATATAGAGGATAGTTTGTGATAATGTGGAGTTGGAGATGGTGTGGCTGTCTATGGGGGAGGAGACAGGTAATACGTGGTAAATATACAGTATGGAAAATGGTCAAGTAGTTAAAAGCAATCGATTGTGTTCACCCAGCAACTCAGATAAATCTTGAAGGCACTTGATGCTATACCAAGAGCACAAGCAACCAAAGGAAAGATAGATAAGTTAGACAACAGCAACATTAAACTTTTGTGCATCAGAGGACAATATCAAAAAAGTGAAAAGACAACCTGCAAAATGGGAGAAAAGACTTGCAAACCATATATCAGATAAGGATCTAAAATCAGAATATAAAGAAGCCTTATAATTCAACAATAAAAATGACAACCCAATTAAAAGTGAGTAAAGGATCTGAATAGACATTTCTCCAAAGAAGATATGCAAGTGACCAACAGCACACAAAAAGACACTCAACATCATTAGTCACCAGGGAAGTACAGATCAAAACCACAATGAGATACTATTGTATTTCACACTCACTAGAATGGCTTAAAACACACACACACACAAAGGAAAATAAATGGTGATGATGTGGAGAAATTGGAAGCCTCATACATTACTGGTGGGAATATATAACAATGCAGCTGCTGTGGAAAACAGTTCGACAGTTCCTCAAAAAGTTAAACATGACATCATATGACTCAACAATTCCACACCTAGGTATACACCCAAGAAAAATGAAAACATACATCTGTACAAAAACTGTATGCCAATGTTCATAGCAGCATTATTCATAATAGAAAAAAATAGAAACAACCCAAGTGTCTATCAAATAATGATTAAATAAGCAAAATGTATATACACATACTGGGATATTATTCATTAGTCATAAAAAGGACATGCTACAACACAGATGAAACATGAAAACATTTTGCTAAGTGAAAGAAGCCAGACATAAAAGGTCAGATATAATTCCATTTACATGAGATATCTAGCAAATCCATAGAGAAAGAAAGTAGAGTAGTGGTTTCTTATAGGGGTGATAAAATGTTCTGGAATTGGTGGGGATGGTTGCACCTTACGAATATACTAAAAACCACTGACTTGTATACTTTAAAACAATGAAATTTATAGCACATGAGTTATGTCTCAATTAAAAAGAAAAAAGAAGATACAACAACTAAATGCCACGTAAAATCCTGGATTAGATTCTGTAACAATAAAGTGACATTAAAAAAAAAGAAAGCATATGGTTCTGAGAAAAAAAAACAGCATAGGGCCTCCCTGGTGGCGCAGTGGTTGAGAGTCCGCCTGCCGATGCAGGGGATACGGGTTCGTGCCCCGGTCTGGGAGGATCCCATATGCCGCGGAGCGGCTGGGCCCGTGAGCCATGGCCGCTGAGCCTGTGCGTCCGGAGCCTGCGCGTCCGGAGCCTGTGCTCCGCAACGGGGGAGGCCACAACAGTGAGAGGCCCACATACCGCAAAAAGAAAAAAAAAAAAAAAAAAAAAAAAAAAAAAACAGCATAAAATCTATAACACAATACCAGTTATACAAGTCAAAAAATAAAGGCAGACACACACACAAAAACATGTACTTTAAAAGACATAAATAAAAGGAGGCACATAAAATAAACTGGCATAACTGCCAGTGGGAGTAGTGAGAGAAATGAGAGTGGAAAACGGAGACAAGTGAGAATAAACAGATAAATCAATGGAAAACAAAACAAAACGAAAATGATGGCAACACTACCAGAACCATTCTAACACAGCCCTTGGTAGCCTTTGGGAACTTGTGTTCACTCTTAAAAATGAAATGAACAAGACCTGACACAACATTAGGAATCAATTTTAAAAAATCATACAATTTAAAGATTTCTTTCCAATAAGCAAGAACAAGCAGGCTGAGTCAGTTTATGCTCTAGACTTGAAAAGGAGCTGCCCTGGTGAAGAGGTGGCAGTGTCATGGGAATGCCACACAGCAGGGGGAGTCCCGAGTCCTGAATGTCTTTGAGAGTTTTATACCACACACGACACTTGACTTGGGAACTTGGCAAAATAAGAACAGAGACTGAATCATATCTAGCAAAAGGGGGAAAAGAAGGTGAAGGAAACAAGTTTTCTTTTTCCAGGTCACTGTCTTTTATTGATTTACAGTGAATGGCTTATGGAGAGGCGGGGAGCAGTATCACATGGGATGGAAAGCAGCTCTGAGTATTGATCTGAATGTGTGATTTCTGAAAACAGCTGTAGAGCTGTAAGTATTCGTTTGACTCTTTAGTGCAATTGACAGACTTCAGAGAAGTTTGGATGTCTTACGAACTCCATGAATGGGACAGAAGGGACACTTTCTAATTTACCTGAGAAAAGTAAGAGATTCTAAATGTTCCCACAGTTTAATAAAACTTAGAGTATAGTAAAAATAAGGTGTAATCATTGAAATGTGATTTTGCATGTCAAATGTGATTGTATTTTAAGAGGTTGCACCTACATATGAAATAACACTTTAAAGCATGGATCTGCTAGGGTGTTTCCCGCCACCCTTCCACTTTTCGTAAACACTGATTGGCATTATATAAGAAATCTTAAGATTGTCCAGAAGACAAGTCCAGAAGTATCTGGGCCAGAATGTCAAAGTTAATTTTTTATTTTTATTTTTTTTTTTGCCGTGCCACGCAGCTTGTGGGATCTTATTTCCCAGACCAGGGATTGAACCCCAGCTCTCAGCAGTGAAAGCTCGGAGTTCTAACCACTGGACTGCCAGGGAATTCCTTAAAAAACTACAAATAGAACTACCATATGACCCAGCAATCCCACTACTGGGCATATACCCTGAGAAAACCATAATTCAAAAAGAGACATGTACCAAAATGTTCATAGCAGCCCTATTTACAATAGCCCGGAGATGGAAACAACCTAAGTGTCCATCATCGGATGAATGGATAAAGAAGATGTGGCACATATATACAATGGAATATTACTCAGCCATAAAAAGAAATGAAATTGAGCTATTTGTAATGAGGTGGATGGACCTAGAGTCTGTCATACAGAGTGAAGTAAGTCAGAAAGAGAAAGACAAATACTGTATGCTGACACATATATATGGAATTTAAGAAAAAAATGTCATCAAGAACATAGGGGTAAGACAGGAATAAAGACACAGACCTACTAGAGCATGGACTTGAGGATATGGGGAGGGGGAAGGGTAAGCTGTGACAAAGTGAAAGAGCGGCATGGACATATATACACTACCAAACGTAAGGTAGATAGCTAGTGGGAAGCAGCCGCATAGCACAGGGAGATCAGCTCGGTGCTTTGTGACCGCCTGGAGTGGTGGGATAGGGAGGGTGGGAGGGAGACGCAAAAGGGAGGGGATATGGGAACATATGTATATGTATAACTGATTAAATTTGTAAAATAAAAAAAATAAAAAATATAAAAAAAAAAAAACAAAGTTAATTTTTAAACGGAAGAAAAACAACTGAGTAATTTTGGACAACCTCTCGAAAACATCAACAATAAAGGGTAATTTTGAAAAAAAAATTATAGTAATATCACTCAGCAGTAGAAAGACCACTTCTTTCTCTGCCTCAAGACTACTTAAAGTGTGGTCCATTAGTCAGTCAGCAATAAGATGCATACTGATACTGAGAGTAAAAATTTTTAAATTTTATAATGATTCGACAGAATAATTTTCATTTTTCATTTAATTTTTATTGAATTTTACAAAAATGCTGGTCTGTGATGAACTGGGAAGAAAACCACTGATGCTTCTATATATGGTTTGAGAAACACTGATGTATACTACTGCTAGTTCCACTACTTCTAGCAGCTTCTATCACTACTGCCAAGCATGGTGATATAAGTGCACTACATACATCATTCTCAGAACAACCCTGAAATGTCACAACCCTGTGGCACTGAGGCCTGCTTTTCTTTGTGGGTCACGGAACAGAATTTAAAGCTAAAAAGCAGGCCAAAGAGATCATGGTAAAGAAACTGAGATAAAGAAATCTTACCATGGCTTCCCTGGTGGCGCAGTGGTTGAGAATCTGCCTGCTAATGCAGGGGACACGGGTTTGAGCCCTGGTCTGGGAAGATCCCACATGCCGCGGAGCAACTAGGCCTGTGAGCCACAACTACTGAGGCTGAGCGTCTGGAGCCTGTGCTCCGCAACAAGAGAGGCCACGACAGTGAGAGGCCCGCGCACTGCGATGAAGAGTGGCCCCCGCTTGCTGCAACTAGAGAGAGCCCTCGCACAGAAACGAAGACCCGGCACAGCCAAAAATAAATAAATTAAAAAAAAAGGAATCTTACCAAAATCATATTAAGTAACAATAAGCCTTCATTCAAAAAATCTGATTGAGCACGTACTATGTGGTTAACACTGTTTTAGGCCCTTGGGATTTAGCACCAAACATGACAAAATCTCTAACTTCATGAATCTTATGACTTTACATTCTAGCAGGGGAGATGACAATAAACAAATAAACTCATAGTTCAATAACCTCAGGTACAGATAAGTACAATGAAGAAAAGTAAAGCTGAAAAACAGAAAGAGACTCACAGATATAGAAAACAAACTTAGAGTTACCAAAGGGGAAGGGGGATAGGGGAGGGATAAATTAGGAGGTTGGGATTAACATATACACACTACTATATATAAAATAGATAATCAACAAGGACCTATTATATAGCACAGGGAACTATACTCAATATTTTGTAATAATCTAAAAGGGAAAAGAACCTGAAAAGGAATATATATATATATATGTATATATATATATATATATATATATACACACATAACTGAATCACTGTGTTGTACCTGTAAAACTAACATGATTTTGTAAATCACCTATACTTCAATAAACATTTTTTAAATTAATAATTAAATTAAATTTTTTAAAAAAGTAAAGCTGAGTAAGGGAAGACTGGGTCAGGCAGGGGGAGGGTTATTTTAGATACCGTGATTAGTTAGGGAAGGCACGGCAGTTAGGAGCACAGATTCTAGAGCCTAGAGCCTGTATTCAAATACTTGTTCTGTCACTAGTTTTATGACCAGGGGCAAGTTCTCTAACTGCTCTGTGGCTCATTTCCTCGCCTATAGAATGGGACATTAATAGTGCCGACCTAGGGTTAGTGTGTGATTAAATGATTTAGCAGATGTAAAGTACTTAGGACACTAGCTGCCACATAGTAAGTGCTTCTTAAATATTATTATTGCCTTAGGCAATGAGTGAGGGAGGCAGCCATGCAAAGATAAGTAAGATAATGGTAAGATAATGACAGCTATCACTAGATGAGCACCTTAGGGTACTTATGCAGATTATGTACATTTTCACCTTTAATTTTCACAGTGATCCTGAAATAGATATCTTATTCCCACCTTACAGATTAAAAACTGAAGGTTAGAAATGTTAAGTGGCTTGTTTAAGGTCAGACAACTAGCTAATAGGTGTCAGTGAACTCTTGTCAGTCAAAAGCTTACTTCTTCTATTAGGCTTATATTGCCTCTGCTAGGTATTGGCATAGAACTGAAAATCTCCTGACTCTTACTTTGCTCATTCGCTTATTCATCCATTTACTCATTCCTTCATTCAAAAAAATATTTACTGAGTGCCTAGCAAGTATCCTAGTCAATTGGTAACATTTTCTTTGTATTCAAAGAGCAGATCCTTTAATAGGGAGATAGTGATGTAATAGTGCTCAGTGAATTGCAGAGATAAGGAGTGCTATGGGACTGGGGGAGGAAGCCCTTGTGCACAGAGGCCAGTGAGGACCAGTTTAAGAGAGGATCTGGAAAAAGAGAAAGAGAGAGAGAGAATTTGGAAAGAACTGGGAGGTAAATTTAAAAGGCAGGCTGGGGGGGCTTCCCTGGTGGCGCAGTGGTTGAGAGTCCGCCTGCCGATGCAGGGGACACGGGTTCATGCCCCGGTCCGGGAAGATACCACATGCCGCGGAGTAGCTGGGCCCATGAGCCATGGCCGCTGAGCCTGCGCATCCAGAGCCTGTGCTCCGCAACGGGAGAGGCCACAACAGTGAGAGGCCCACATACCGCAAAAAAAAAAAAAAAAAAAGGCAGGTTGGGAACAAAATCATAAAACACTTTCTGTGCAGAGAGCGGGGAAGCACTGGAGCTTGCACTGAAGAGGACTTTAGAAGGAAGAATCATCAGTCTGGGGCAGAGTCTGGGCAGAATGCAGAACAGGCTAGAGAAGGGAAAAGAGCAGAGGCAGGGATGTCACAGTGTCTTAGAATGAGAAGGGGCCTCCAAGAGCAGCCAGACGAACTCGTGTCCACAAAGAAATCCCCCTACAGAATCTTGGACAGAGGGGAGATTTACGTAGTACCTTAGATACAAAGGTTTGTGAGTGGTACAGGAGGAAGGGAAAAGAAAGGAAGGATCAAAAATTAAAAGACCTGAAAACTGACTAGATTAGAGGATCATGGGGGGCATGGGAGACATGAACACACATTACGGTGCAAGGAATTTTAACGTGAAAGACTGACCCTTCGCAATTCTGTTGCTTTTGGCTTCTCGTAAGTTTTACAAAATCAGGAAAAATGAGATGAGCATTATTTAACGGTTGCCTTGTAATTCATAAACAAAGACCATGAACTGGTGCTATTCAAAAATGGTTCCTAATTAGAAATTCTTAATGATCAAAGGCAAGACAAGATTAAAGCAAGGCAAGACACTAAGTACGTTTTATGCCCTACTTACTGGCCATTCCGATGCACTCCCCTTCCCCCATTTGTAAAGCAGCTACCAGAACGAAGCCCTGCCTGCGAGGCAAGGCACACTATGGCACGGGCCTGACATGAAAGGCTTGATATCAACAGTGACTTTTTTGGAACTCTTTAGAGGATTTTCTCTCACTCAAGCAGAGACTTAAGACATTATTTTAAGAAAATAAGATCTGCAAAGTATTACCAATGTCTTTTGCTCTGGGTGCTTGCTCCTCCAGCACATAAATAAATGGCCACCACTCACTAGCTGTATTATTTTTCTTGAGCTACTGACAACTTTATAATAAACTGTCTTTTAAATTCATTAAATGGAAAAGGTAAAAAATGAGACTCCAGGGCGTATAAATGGTTCTATCACTGCAGTGGTTCTGGCAGTGCTGGAGGAAGCCACTGCCTTCTACAGGCTCTGTGTCCCTCAGATCAGTTTGGGGAAGGCAGGTCTACTGGTTCCTTACCTTCTTCAGCAATGACTGTTAGTGTGACGGTGACACCGGCATCTTTGATCAGCTGAACAATGTTATCATGGGACAATTCAACAATGGACTGCCCATTCACTGCAGAGATATGATCTCCAACTTTCAGCTTCCCACAGCGATCAGCTGGACTTCCTTCTATGACTCGGCCAATTTTATGAGGAATAACTATGGGAGAAAAATCCCCAGGTTTTTCAATTATTTAACATATCTTGGAGTGTTGGATTTATCATCATCATCATCATCATCAAAAATTCAACATAATAACGTCAAAGAAAATTCTTTAAAGATGTATCAAAAAACCACCACCTGTGATCATCCTATCCAAATGCAACTACTTTCATATTATCTTCCACTCCTTGTCCACAGGCATAAATACTCTTTACATAGTTGCAATCATAGCATATAAACCTCTTTCCACTTACCAGAAACCTTTTTCCAATTTTTATAATGTCATCCTAATGATCCAGTTTAAAAGCTACTGACCTCAGTGATACTTATGAGAATATCTCATGTTTCTTGTTTGTTGTTGGCTGTTTAGGCTGCATCATGTGTTTGGCTATTTTAGAAACTGCTACAATGAGATCATCTTTGGTTCTGTTGAAGGGGCATTTACTCCCACAAGGAATCTTGTAAATAAATGCCGTTCAAAATCAAGTTTAGGACTCAGATTGGTCAGAAATCCAGTTACAGTGAAATGACTGATCATTAAAATGAATCATACTTATTTCTAGAGCAAAATTAATTCCTTTTATTTAATGCCTTTAGATTTTTTTAAAAATCAGGAAAGCGGAGTGGAATTAGAACATTAATGTTTAACATTAAGATTATTTGGCTTATGGATAAAATCATACCCTGAATGCACAAAGCTGAATCTAAGACGTTTGCAAAGACACTCTGCAGTTCTATTATATCTCTAGCATAATGCTAAAGGCTTTCTTAGAGTAACTATTATGACACTTCACTGTTATTAAGCCTTAAAATGAGTTCTCAGACATTCAGGAAATTTTGTCAAAATATCTTTAATAAGGGGCATTCATATTCAGAAACAAATGTTCCTTCTATGTTCTCTAAGAATTTCTTTGCCTAGGTCAGTAAATTTATCAGACACTTGAGCTCCTGCTGAATATGGAGCCTTATTGTTATGAATAAGGATAATTTAATATTTTAAAATGGCACTGTGATTATGTTTAATTTCCATAGTAAAATGGGCTTCTTACTAGTATTTCTGAATTATATCTAGGTGTATGTTAGGGCCATTTTAATAGACCTTCATTTGGACTGGAAGTTATTCTCGGCCATGATTTATGTCCCCATGGACAGTGAGTGCCATTCCTTGGCTCTTCTAGGATTATACATTGGGAGACTTTATCTTAAAAATGAGGAAGTCACTGTTGGAAGCAAGTGCCTTTTAGCTCTGAATTATATCAAGCACTTATTATACCATTTTCCCTATAAACAAACTAATTAGAAAAGCTCCAGAGCAGCATGGGCCATGTCCTGTGCCAGGCAGCATGAGCTGATTGCCCTGATAGTACAACATGTGGCACATCAGAAACATAAGGAGAATCACATAGTGGCCCTGTGGTGACCTTCTAAAGCAATATTTTAGTTACTCTCCTTCTTAGAAGAGATTTACTTGTACACAGTGTTCATTCCAGATCCCCCGAGAAGAAAATCATTCAGCTCCCTGGAACACTGAAAGGGGTTTGTTCAGACTTGGGAAAGCATCAAACAACATGAATCTCTGATGTCTCAGTGGTTCCTTTCTCATCCTGTGAGCAATGTGGTCAAAAGGAAGTGGCAAATCTTGGTACAGAACTTCACAAAGGGTTAACCATCGAGGTGAGAGAAGATAAAAGTAGTCAGATTGTTATTTTCTTGACATTTATAGCAGCACCACCAAAACAGCTAAAAATAGCAGACCAGTAGAAAGATAACTTCTGAACATTCTCTGAATAGACTGGGAAGTTTCCAAAGTAACTGCACGGCTAAGGAAACATCTAAGTCCTGCCTTGTTGTTGGTATATACAAACTCTATAGGCATCTGCCATAAAGCCAATTTATCCGTCTTCAATCATCTTGGCCTAAATCTGTCTCACAGACTGGCTTGTCCAGCTGCTGGGATCACTTCAGTGCTCTTAAAACATTTCTTTTCAGGAAAATAAAGGACAGTAACTGGAAATGTCCCCTTCTCAAAGAAATCCTTTGCAACCAGAACTGAAAAGTATATAATAACAAACACTAAAACCTCTGAAGTACTGGCAATGCAAAAACTAGCCAAGTCCTTTTCATCTTCAATAGAGGTCTTTTCTAAGTACTTCATTCATGTAGCTCTGACACAAACTGGGTCCAGGGCAAGAAGGATGCTGGGCCTGGATCCCTGATCTTTGAAAAAGTCAACAGTAGAGAATCTTAGAATTTTATAACTTGTATTAGAGGTGCTACTGGGAACTCGTTTTGTGACAAATGTCAGCAGTAAATACATTTCGGCAGAAGGGAAAAAAACCCCAACAATCTACACAGTGCAGAATACCAATCTATACCAAGACAAGATCCATAAAGAATGATCTATTCTGACAGACAGGTTTCTGGCCGTTTCACCTGTGCTAACTCTTTTCTAAACCAAACTTTCATTGTTATGCAGTTTGCAGCAACTGCCCAGTCTCTGTGAGAGAAAGCGCCACATGCAAGCTTACCCCAGGATCCTTCTAGCTATAAGAGATGAACGGAGTTCCAAGAAGAATGCTTGCAGGTCTCAGAATTTTGTGAGATTATTAACTAGCACTTCAGTGAATTCTGGTTTTGCTCCATGACTGAAAATCTCAAGTACTTTATATAAAGTTATATAAAATTCGTTGACAACCTAAGCCTAATTTACCATTCAGGCTGATAATTAATAAGCTGCAAACACTCATTTCCTGCCACCATTAGTTGCTGCCTCAATCTTACATTTTAATTGGGCTTTCTTTCCCATCTCATTACTCAAATATTGACAAACTTTTTAACGTTTCTTTAAAAAAAAAAAAGGTCAAGAGGCAGTGGCAATTTTATAAATAATGATGATGACAATGGTAGCAGAAACTACAACAAGCAACAGCAGCTAGTATTTATTGAAGTTCCAGGCAAAGGGCTTCACATGCGGTATCTCCTTTAATCCTCACAAACACACGAGACAGGAAGTGTTATCATCATCCTCATTTCACAGTGGAAACTGGAGCTCTTGGAGGCTAAGTAATGTGCCCAAGATCAGACAGCTATTAAAAGACATAAGCAGGTCTAGAATCCAAGTTTGTCTGATTACAAAGCCCAGCACTTAATGACACTGTCTTATACAGAGATCTAGCATCTATGGTATGTAAAACTATCAAAATAGTAAGAAGAAATTTAAACAAATACATATAAAAAGATTTTTAAAATTTAAATATAAACAAATAAATATTCACAAATAAAATATTTAATATATAATGTATTGAAGTATAATAATATAAATTTTAAACAAACAAGTATAAAAATATGTTAAACATATTTAAGTAACATAATTTATTTTACTGAATTCCTCTATATCTCCTAGTTTTATGGTGAACACTAGACTGTCACCTAATTTTTGTGGTGTTAGAAAAGGAGTATCCTCAATATGAAAAGTGGTTAGCATCTATCATGCTGAGTAATAATCTTTCACTATTTTTGTTAATCTGAATGCTTGGGATTATTGCATGGTATTAGAATGAGAATATGATTATCTAAAATGGAAATCAGTATTTTGAAAAACAAATAACCAATGATACAAAATAAAATCCACCTAAATGCTGCTTCCTTTTATTTTTCTGACACAGGCCACATAATCATCCTCAAAGCATCAGTGACAGTTCCAGTTCCAAGCGTTACCATAGCAACGGCTTTTGGAAAATGGAAACTAGTATCAGTGAGCAGTGACCTGATACTATAGTAATAACTCATCCATGTCACGGAATCTTCTTCCTCTACACAACTGCATTAATTCTAGCAAGATTTTTGCAAATTGGTTTGGCTCACAACACTTTACTGAAAGTGTTTTCTTTTTTTACTAAGGTTTTAGTGACCATCTAGTCTAAAAGGATCTCACTACCCAAGATATAATCAAATCCACTGGCAAAGGCAAGAATGCATTTTCATGTGGTCAAAGATTTTTATCACTTGACTTGGAAAAACAAAGCTACCAGACTAGCATAATACATAAATATTAATTTGCTGGTTCTCATATTCATTTGGATTTTACAATTATATTTAAATATGATTATTTCTTAGAAACATAAAGACATGACAAATATTTAATTTGCTGAATCATAACAGCCCTGAACATACTAGAGGTAATTCCTCCTTTGTTGAGGGAATTAATACACATATTCATCCTTCTCAGATGACAATATTCTGTTAAGCTGGGTTCAGGATATTTAATTTTTCAAGGTTCTGACAAAATTTTTACCTTTCAATGAAGCATATAAGGTAAGAATGTCTCTTATTCAACAAGGTCGCTTTATAGCTGGAATATGGCAATTATTATTAAATAACATGAAAGGACTATTTAAGACATATTTGGGTCAAGATTTTTCTGGTAATCTGTTTTACTTCTTCTCAACTGTTTCTAGCATTTAATTCATTTCTGCATACACGATTTCCCCTAATTTGAAAAAAAAACCTATGCCCCCATAATTTTAAAAATTCAGCATTGTCCTTTCACTAAAGGAATTAGGTCACATCCCTGATACACTGCCACAATATAATCTTGATGCAAACCAAGCTACTAATAAGACTTATTTTATGGAATCTGAGATAGACAGATAAACCTGAAGCCTGGAAGGTTTGATTCAGATTACCTAATTTTTTTTTCTAATACAATCAATTTCCTTTTTTTTTTTTTAAAGTTTAAAATTTTTTTCTTGATGTGGACCATTTTTAAAGTCTTTATTGCATTTTTTGTGTTTTATGTTTTGACTTTTTGGCTGTGAGACATGTGGGATCTTAGCTCCCTGATCAAGGATTGAACCCACACTCCCTGCATTAGAAGGTGAAATCTTAACCACTGGACCACCAGGGAAGTCCCCAGATTACCTAATTTTGAAAATAAAGAAAATATTCAGCATTTTTAAAAAAGATAACTCTCTGAGGCAATTTATATCAATACATGATTCCTAACTAGTTTCATAAACCCCAGCAGGCAACTCAGAAAACTGGAACTATAGGGAGGGACAGCAGGACATAGGAGCCCTTACCTCCTGGAGGTGGCTTGCTTTTGGAAGTGAGAATGACAAAGCCAAATCCTTCATTTTCTTTTCGGTGCAAGACAACATCATAGGCCTCCTGGGGAGCAGGCCTGGCTGGGACCTCTGCTCGGTTCAGGCGGGGAGAGCCATTCTGTGTTGAAAGGAAGGCTTGAGAGCTGTCATCCTCAGGTTGTTTCTCTATAATAAACATGATCAATTTTGATATTTCTGGAATATCATAACTTTTGATAATGAAAGTGTTTTTGTGCTAAGCCTTTCACAAGAAAATTTAGTTTCTAATAACATAAAGAATAGAAAAGCAGGACCTCCACCGACGTGAGCTCTGGACCTAATTTGAGTGCAGATGTAGGCGGCAGCAGTCCAGCTGACTTCTTAAATGCACTTTAAGTACATAGTTCGAAAAACGCAAAATGTTACCTCACTTTAAAGGAAGTTTTTCAAAGCTTCTGTGAAATTTGATAGTAAAAAAATTCTTCTTGAAATTATTTTAATTCCAGCAAGGTTTTTAACCTAGACCAGTAATTTTTTAAAAAGTTGATAATGAGTAACAACATAGTAAACTTCCTTTTAAAATCAACTTTAAATATAATATTTAGTGCAGTGCCTGACACTCATGACGTCTGAGAGGTCACTGCATCAGGATAGATATGCTGCCGTTACAGGTTGAGAACAGTTGGCCATCTACACAGAATTTATCTTTCACAATGTGTTTTACAACTGCAGGTTCCTGATGGGTGATACCAGATGAGTTAACCATTAGCAGTTCTCAGGCATACAACAAGCTGTCCACATGAACGGCAAACTCTCCTAGGCATAGATTAGGTCATATGGAATTCCTAGCAAATGGGCAGTTAACCTACACCTTTTTCTCCTATTCAAGATAACATCAGAATGTGAGAAAGAATGACACAAGTTAGTCCTAACTGATTTCAAAAAAAGAGCAAGTTTTGTGCCATAATTTGATACAAAACATCATAAACAACAACCACAACACACTGCTATCGATGAATATGCATTTACAAGGTCTCTTTGGGTCAAAATCTATGTGATTCTGAGAATACGTTTTTGCATCTCGACAAAGTGTCACCAACATCCAATCATTAATAAAAAGAAAGGTTGTTTTTGATATAATGCATGATTAGAATGAATTAGCTAAAATGTTTCCAGTAATATCAAACTACTATGAAACTTCTTCATGATGCTTTCCAGGAGGGAGCCAACCTCTAGTTGTATAGCATCACATTTTTTACTCTGTGTAGTTATGTTCTGACTTCAGCACAACCAAATGGAGGCAACACTGCATTAAAATCTGTATGCATCACGGAATACCTGATATTTAGGAAGGGAAGTGGGCCTTTACTTTGTTGTAATTTATTTATTTATTTGGCTGTGCCAGGTCTTAGCTGCAGCACGTGGGATCTTCGTTGCTGCGTGCGGGATCTTTTAGTTGTGGCATGAGGGATCTTTAGTTTCAGCAATGCAGGCTTAGTTGCAGCAAGCAGGATCTAGTTCCCTGACTAGGGATCGAACCCGGGCCCCTGCATTGGGAGCAGGGAGTCTTAACCACTGGACCATGAGGGAAGTCCCTGGGCCTTTACTTTGGACATTGCAATCAAAAACACGGTGCCTCATTTTTAAGAGTAATGCAACTATTCATCAAGTCGACAAATTTTTTTTATGTCCACTCTGTGCCAGGCAGGCACTCTTCTAAATACTGGGGACACAGCACATAACTAAATGGATGAAACTCCCAAACTACATGAGGCTTACACTCTTGTGGTGCCACAGGGTTGTCTTTTAAAAATTTTTAAGTGGCAAGAATTCAATTTTAAAAATTTCTACTTAATATTCACAAAATTATTGAAGAGAAAATACATAAGATTTTCATACCCTAGTGTAATGGTTTAGACCCCAGGCTCTGTAATTAAACTACCTGTTTTAATCCTGGTCCTACTACCTACCACCTATGTGTTTCTCAACCTTTCTGTGAGTAAGTAGAATAATGATGGTGTTTACATCATAGTGTTGTAAAGTGTAAGTAAAAAAATCAATATGTCTGGGACGTGGTAAGCACTCAAATGTTAAATTATATTATACTAAAACTTGTCAAGTAGAAACATTCTGTCCTCTTTGAATATTTAGGATCATCAGGATCCAAAATCTTTTGATATTCAGCTAACGGGATATCTTGGTATGACTAAATAACTTTGTTTTTCAGAAAACAGATTGAAGCTGATACTCCGATCTACAATGCCACACTGGCAAATTCATCAATATATATTAATATACTCTTAATACAGAGGCCCAAAATTTATTTCTCTTTTTTGATAGTAGTAGTATTATTTCTGAATCCTTTTGACCTTACATGGCCTTCCACAATGAGGCCTTGGATCACACCAAATGAGTTATCTCATATACCATTAAACATAATAAAATAACCTGCAAAAAAAAAAAAAAAAACCCCAAAAAACTCCCCCAAAATGTGGACTAAGTCTCTTTGTTTCTTTTTTAACTTATCAGAGTAGGAACAGGTTCACATACCACTGTAGAAGATCTTTCTTCTGACAGTTAATAACACATGGCCATTTCGAGCAGCAGTCGTCATTAGGTCTAGCACTTGTTTGTGTGATTTCCCTTTAACAGGAATTCCATCAATGCACATCAGCTCATCAGCTGCACGGAGACGACCATCTTTCTCAGCTGCGCCCAGAGGAATGATGGCCCCAATGTATATCTGATAAGACATAAGGTGTAGGTTGGTCTATACAGTCTACTAAGATGTACTAAGATCCTTAACTACCAAGTTAAGTACTTCCTGACTCAGAACTGTGCAAACCAACAGATTTTTGCAGTTCAGTGTGAAAACTGTCATATTTAGAAAGGTGAAATCTTAGAAATTGACCATTCTCCAAAATGGCACTTCAAACGACCACACCACATAATCTCTTCTGGATTTTCTGGGTTAGGGACAAGGAAGACAGAAAATACAAAGTATTTCAATAACTTAAAAAATACTACTATCACTTCCATTACTATAATAAAACAAAAACATTAAACTCAGAAAACACAATTCTGTGGAGTAGCTACTAGTAAAGTCCACTGAATGTCATCAGGAATGATTTTTTTTTGTACTCTGTTCATAGCAACTGGAATAATTCTTACAATACTCCCATTACATAAGGCTATTAGTACAAGTTTAGTATATGCAAAAGAGAAATATGTCTTGTTTATAAATTATAAAGCAGTAAATATTTTAAGGGAACAGAGTGACCTAAGATTCACTTGCATCTAGGTGAACAGATCTAATTCATTCTGTTTGCCAGCAATTAGAATCCTATAATTCGGTAATCCTAAATGTTTGGGCTAGTTTCAGAGCTGCTAGAACCCTACATTTAAGAGAAGATAAAGTGAAAGCATTTCCTCTAAGATCAGGAGCAAGATAAGGATGCTTAGTCTTGTCACTTTTATTCTACATAGTATTGGAAGTCCTAGCTACAGCAATCAGACAAGAAAAACAAATAAAAGGAATCCAAATTGGAAAGGAAGAAGTAAAACTGTCACTGTTTGCAGATGACATGACAGTATATGTAGAAAATCCTACATATATGTAGAAATTCCTGCCACCAGAAAACAAAACTACTAGAGTTCATCAATGAATTCAGTAAGGCTGCAGGATACAAAATTAATATACAGAAATCTGTTGCATTTCTATACACTAATAATGAACTGTCAGAAAGGGAAATTAAGGAAACAATCCTATTTACCACTGCATCAAAAAGAACAAAATACCTAGGAATAAACCTACTAAGGAGGTAAAAGACCTGTACTTGGAAGACTATAAGTCACTGATGAAAGAAATTGGAGATGACACAAACAGACGGAAAGATATACTGTGTTATTGGGCTGGAAGAATTAATATTGTTAAAATGACCATACTACCCAAAGCAATCTACAGATTCAATGCAATCCCTATCAAAATACCAAGGGCATTTTTCACAGAACTAGAACAAAAATTTTTTTAATTTGTATGGAAACACAAAATATCCCAAATAGCCAAAACAATCTTGAGAAAGAAGAACAGAGCTGGAGGGATCACATTCCCTGACTTCAGACTATACTACAAAGCTACACTAATCAAAACAGTATGGTACTGGCACAAAAACAGACACATAGATCAATGGAACAGAATAGAGAGCCCAGAAATAAACCCACACACTTATGGCCAATTAATCTATGACAAAGGAGGCAAGAATATACAATGGAGAAAAGACAGTCTCTTCAGTAAGTGGTGCCGGGAAAACTGGACAGCTACATGCAAAAGAATGAAATTAGAACACTCTCTAATACCATATACAAAAATAAACTCAAAATGGATTAAAGATCCAAGTGTAAGATGGGATACTCTAAAACTGCTAGAGGAAAACATAGGCAAAACATTCTTTGACATGAATCGCAACAATATTTTTTTGGATCCATCTTCTAGAGTAATGGAAATAAAGACAAAAATAAATTGGACGTAATTAAACTTAAAAGCTTTTGTACAGCAAAGGAAACCATAAACAAAACAAAAAGACAACCTATGAACTGGGAGAAAATATTTGCAAATGATGAGGCCAATGAGGGATTAATATGCAAAATATACATACAGCTCAAACAGCTTAATATCCCCAAAAAAACACAACCCAATTAAAAAATGGGCAGAAGACCTGAACAGACATTTTTCCAAAGAGGAAATGCAGATAGCCCACAGGCACATGAAAAGATGCTCAACACTGCTAATCATCAGGCAAGTCAAAACCACAATGAGGTATCAACTCACACCTGTCAAAATGGTTACCCTCAAAAAGTCTACAAATAACAAATGTTGGCAAGGATATGGAGGAAAGGGAAATCTTTTACAATGTTAGTGGGAATATAAATTGGTGCAGCCACTGTCAAAAACAGTATGGAGGTTTCTCAAAAAACAAAAATAGCACTACCATATGACCCAGAAATTCCACTCCTGGGTATATATCTAAAAGAAATGAAAACACTAACTCGAAAAGATACATGTACCCCAACGTTCATAACAGCATTATTTACAATTGCCAAGATATGGAAGCAACCTAAGTGTCCATCAACAGATGAATGGATAAGGAAGATGTGATCTATAACTATATACACACCTATATATACATACATATATGTACAATGGAATACTACTAGGCCATAACAAAGAATGAAATTTTGCCATTTGAAACAACATGAATGGACTTGAAGGGCATTATGCTAAGTGAAATAAGTCAGACAAAGACAAATACTGTATGATACCACTTATACGTGGAATATATCACTTATATGTGGAAAAATACAAAAAACGTGAATATAACAAAGATGAAGCAGACTCATAGATATAGAAAACAAACTAGTGGTTACTGGTGGGGAGAGGGAAGTGGGGAGGGGCAATATGGGCATAAGGGATTAAGAGGTACAAGCTATTATATATGAAATAAGATATGAGGATATATTGTACAAAACAGGGAATATAGTCAATATCTTATAATAATTATAAATGGAGTATAACCTTTAAAAATTGTGAATCGCTATATTGTACACCTGTAACTTATATAACATTGTACATCAACTATACTTCAATTAAAAAAGAGAGAAGAGAAGAGAAAGGTTTCTCCCAAGTTGTTTGAGAAAAATTCTTAAAACGCCTAAGTGAACAAACACTATAAGTATCAACAAAATAGAAAGTGACAAACTACATCTACGAAACTATATCTACCGTCAGAAACAATCAAGAGAAATATAACTAGTTTGGAGGAGGTACAGTCCAACATGTTGTTGTAAGAAGATTCTGAACTCACCTCCTCCCATCGACACATGGAATCTACAGCTACATATGGAACAATTCCCTCTGAGAAAGATTTGAAAATTAGCTGAACAATTCCTTCACAAGAAATGGTAAAAGGGCCACACTGAGATGGGTAGGAAAGGCAGAGACATGTTCTGCCAAACCCTACCCCCCAGCACAGTGACCTATAATCAGAGGCATCTCACAAATCTGGAGCTTCTCACTAAGGAGTGAGGGGTTCGTGCCTCACATCATGCAGCTTAACCTTTGGATCTGCAATGGAGAGATGGACCTCCAAAATGTCTGGCTTGGAAAACCAAAGGGACTCACATCCAGGGGACCCAAAGGGCTATAGGGAACTGAGATACTTTTCTTAAAGGGTTTACACACAGACTCACTCACCCCGGGGACCAGCGCAAAAGCAGCAGTTTGAAAACTGCCTAGACTGTATGTGAAGGAGATTCATTTGCTACTCTTAAAGCATCTGCTGAAGGGCTGGAGCTCTACTGGGACTCTCTCCAGGGATAGAGGTGCTAGCAGGCGCCAATTTTTGTGCTCTCCCTCTACTCTGCTGTGCCAGTGGATGCACCCTGGCCCTACACTCTCCTACTGCCCTGCTAATGCTAGTGGGTATGCCCTGGCCCTGAACTCTCTTGCTGCTTAGCTAAAGCTGGTGGGCACATGTAGTCTACACAGGGGTCATTCCTTGATTGCCTGGCACTGGTGGCCAGGGCAGCCTGCATTCTTGAGTCCCATGAGACTGTAACAATAAGAGAGACAGTTCTTGACAAGCTCCCACCCCCATGGCACTACACAGACTGCAGACTGAAACACTGGCCCCCCACCCCAGTCTTTCTGTGAAAAAGGCCTATTTACTTGTCCTAGCTTTAGGGGCAGGGTTCAGCTTTGCCACAAATCTAGAGGCTACAGAGGTGCTTTCAGGGAACAGAGGCTGGAGATGCCATCTTTGCACTCTTCCCTGGCTTCACTATGGCTCTCTGGTACCTCCCAGAAACGAGCTTATAAACTTGTCTGAAGTCCTGATTTTTGCAACTGTCACCCAGGTGATACCTTCAGATCTCCTGGTCTGGAGGCCAGCAAAGTTTACAACTGCAGTCCCACAGGACTGTGTATGTTGACATACTTTAAAAGCTGCTGCCTGAGGGTATGGCTTCCAATCAGCCTGAAGCTAGATGCTGACTAAGGTCCCTCCCTTTGGAACACTGAGAGGTCTTGGCACACCCTCAGTGACTGCGACTTATTGAGAATAAATCAGGCTGCTTAGATAATCACAAAGGTTGGAGAGACAACCAAGAGCTAGGGCAAAGTTGAAAGATAAGCTCATCTCCTAAACAAGGTCACTCCTTCAAGACTGGGAGAGGTAGCTGCTTCACCTAATACATAGAAACAAAAATAGAGAGTTAAGCAAAATGAGGAAACAGAGAAATATATTCCAAATGAAAGAACAAAATAAAACCTAAGGAAAAAAACCTTAATGAAATGGAGATAAGTAATTTACCTGATAAAGAGTTCAAAGTAATGGTCATAAAGATGCTTACTGAATGTGGGAGAAGAATGCATAAACACAGTGAGAACTTCAATAAAGAGACAGAAAATATAAGAAAGTACTACACAGAAGTCATGGAGCTGAAGAATACAATAACTGAACCGAAAATTACACTAGGGGGATTCAGCAGCAGACTGGATAAAACAGAAGAAAGAATCAGTGATCTAGAAGACAGGGCCATGGAACTCACCCAACAAGAGCAGCAAAAAGAAAAAAAAAAAGACGAAAAAAAGTGAGGATAGCCCAAGGTACCTATGGAATGACTTCAAGCAGAAAAACATTTGCATTATAGGGGTTCCAGAAGGAGAAGAGAGAGAGAAAGGAGCAGAAAACTTACCTGAAGAAATAATGGCTGTGAAAACTTCCCTAACCTGGGGAAAGAGACAGACATCCAGATCCAGAAAGCCCAGAGAGTTCCCAAAAAGTCAAACCCAAAAAGATCCACACAGAGATACATTATAATTAAAATGTCAAAAGTTAAAGAGTGAATCTTAAAAGCAGCAAGAGGAAAACAACTTGTTACATACAAAGGAACCCCCAAAAGACTATGAGCAGACTTTTCAGCAGAAACTTTGCAGGCCAGAAGTGAGTAGTGGCATGATATATTCAAAGTGCTGAAAGGAAAAAGCTTCCAACCAAGAATACTCTACTCAGCAAAATTGTCATTCAGAATTGAAGGACAGATGGAGTTTTCCAGACAAGAAACCGTCAAAGGAATTCATCACCACTAAACTGACCTTACGAGAAATGTGAAAGGGACTACTTTAGCTGAAAACAAAGGGCATTAATTAGCAACAAGGAAACATATGAAAGTATAAATCTCATGGGTAAGGTAAATATAATCACTTACAAAGCTAGTATGAAGGTTAAAAGACAAAAGAAGTAAAAATAACTATAACTAGAATAATCAGCAACGGGATACACAAAATAAAAAGATGTGAAATGTGACATCAAAAACGTAAAATGTGATGGGGGGGAGTAAAAATGTAGAGTTTTAGTAATGCATTCAAACTTAACTTGCTATCAAGTTAAAATAGACTGATATAGGGCCTCCCTGGTGGCGCAGTGGTTGAGAGTCCGCCTGCCGATGCAGGGGATACGGGTTCGTGCCCCGGTCTGGGAGGATCCCATATGCCGCGGAGCGGCTGGGCCCGTGAGCCATGGCCGCTGAGCCTGCGCGTCCGGAGCCTGTGCTCCGCAACGGGAGAGGCCACAACAGTGAGAGGCCCGCGTACAGCAAAAAAAAAAAAAAAAAAAAATAGACTGATATATATATATAAGCTGTTATATGTGAGCCTCATGGTAACCACAAACAAAAACCTATAGTAGACACACAAAAGATAACAAAAATAGAATATGAGCATAACATAGAAAGCAAGAGAAAAAGAAAGGAACAGAGAGGAACTACAAAACAGCCAGAAAACAATTAACAAAATGACATGTACATACCTCTCAATAATTACTTTAAGTGTAAATGACTAAATTCTCCAATCAAAATACTTTGAGTGGCTGAAGGTATAAACAAACAAGACCCATCTATATGCTGCCTATAAGATACTCACTTCAGATGTAAGGAGACACAAAGACTGAAAGCAGAGGGATGGATAAAGATGTTCTGTGCAAAAAGAAACCAAAAGAAAGCTGAGGTAGCTATACCTACATCAGACAAAATAGACTTTAAAACAAAGACTTCAATGAAAGACAAAAAGGGCATTACATAATGATAAAGGAGTCAATCCAACAAGAAGATATAACATTTGTAAATATTTATGCACCCAACATAGGAGCACCTAAATATATAAAGCAAATATTAACAAACCTGAGGGGAGAAACTGACAGTAATACAGTAATAGTAAGGAATTTTAATACTCCACTTACATCAATGACTAGATCATGCAGACATAAGATCAATCTTGGAAACGTGGGCCTTAAATGACACATTAGAACGGATAATCTTAACAGATATATATGAACATTCTATCCAAAAGTAGCATATTACATATTACACATTCTTCTCAGGTGGAACACTCTTCAGGACACATCACATGTTAAGCCACAAAAGAAGTCTCAATAAATTTAAGAAGACTGAAGTTGTATCAAGCATCTTTCCAACCACAAGGGCATAAAAGTAGAAATCAATTATAAGAAAATTGGGAAAAATCACAAAATGTGAAGATTAAACTACATGCTACTGAACAACCAATGAATCAATGAAGAAATCAAGAAAGAAATAAAAAAATACCTTGAGACAAAAGAAAATGGATATACAACTTGCCAAAATCTCTGGGATGCAGCAAAAGTAGTTCTAAGAGGGAAGTTCATAGCAATACAGGCCTACCTCAAAACAAAAAAAAAAACTCAAACAATTAGCTTTACACCTAAAGGAACTAGAAAAAGAACAAAAGAAGCCCAAAGTTAGTAGAAGGAAGGAAATAACAAAGATCAGAGTAGACACAAATGAGATAGAGACTAAAAAGACAATAGAAAAGTGAAACTAAGAGCAGGCTCTTTGAAAAGATAAATAAAATTGACAAACCTTTAGCTAGATTCACCAAGAAAAAAAAGATGACTCAAAAGTAAAATCAGAAATAAAGAGAAGTTACCCTTGATGCCACCAGAAATACAAAGGATCATAAGAAACTACTATGAACAATTATATGCCAAAAAACTGGACAACCTAGAAAAAAATGGATAAATTCCTAGAAACATGTAATCTTTCAAGAGTAAATCATGAAAAAGTAGAAGATTTGAACAGACCAAATACTAGTAAGGAGATTGAATCAGTAATTAAAAACCTCCCAGCAAACAAAAGTCCAGGACCTGACGGCTTCACTGGTGAATTCTACCAAACATTTAAAGAAGATTTAATACCTATCCTTCTCAAACTCTTCCAAAAATTGAACAGGAGGGAACACTTCCAAACTCATTCTATGCGGCCAAGATTACCCTGATACCAAAAATAGAGAAGGACATCCCCAAAAAAGAAAATTACAGGCCAACATCACTGATGAACACAGATGCAAAACTCCTCAATAAAACATTAGCAAATCGAATTAAAAAGTACATTAAAAGGATCATACACCATGATCAAGTGGAATTTATTCCAGGGATGCAAGAATGGTTCAACATCCACAAATCAATCAATGTGATACACCAAATTAACAAAATGAAGGATAAAAATCATATGATCATCTCAACAGGTACAGGAAAAGCATTTGACAAAATTCAGTGTCCATTTATAACAACTCTCAGCAAAGTGTGTAGAGGGAACACTCCCCAACATAATAAAGGCCATATATGACAAGCCCACAGCTAACATCATACTCAATGGCGAAAGCTGAAAGCTTTCCCTCTAAAATCAGGAACAAGACAAGGATGCCCACTCTTGCCACTTTTATTCAACATAGTATTGGAAGTCCTAGCCATAGCAATTAGGAAAAAAAAGAAATATACATATGATGTCTTCTTTACACACACACACACACACACACACACACACATAACTACTACTCAGCCAGATCACATGTTAAGCCACAAAACAAGTCTCAATAAATTTAAGAAGATTGAAATTATATCAAGCATCTTTTCCAATCACAATGGTATAAAACTAGAAATCAATTACAAGAAGAAAATTGAGAAAATCACCAGATGCAAAGATTAAACTACATTAAAAAGAATGAAATCTTGGTAACTGTGACAACACGGATGGACCTGGAGGGCATTATGCTAAGTGAAATAAGTCAGACAGAGAAAGATAAATGCTGTGTCTTCTCACTTATATGTGAAATACAAAGAACAAAATAAATAAACAAACAAACAAAACAAAACAAAACAAAACTCCTAGAACAGAATGGTGGTTGACAGTGGAAAGGGGGTTGGGGGGAGGTAGGCACAAACTTCCGTTTATAAAATAAATGAGCCATGGGGATATAATGTACAGCATGGGGACCACAGTCAGTAATAGTGTAGTGCATATTTGAAAGTTGCCAAGGCAAAAATCTTAAAAGTTCTTATCACAGGAAAAAAATTTATAACTTTGGTGACGGATGGTAACTAGACTTATCGTGATGATCATTTTGTGGTGTATACAAACATCGAATCGTTATGTTGTACATCTGAAACTAATACAATGTTATATGTCAATCATAGCTCAATTAAAAAGAAAAGAAAGAAAAAAAAAGAAACAATCAAGGTATTTTATATTTGCCCTATGTAGGGCAACCTGCCTTAAACTGTCTCTGATGATTATTTTAACTGTAACTGACATGACTAATTAGAACACATTTATACTCTATAAAGCAAATGTTCTAGTCAGAAATAGAAAGAAGCCCGTCATTTTAAAAGAATATTGTTATTCACCTAACTTCTAAGCATGATAATAACGAAGTTTTTCTTGATATTATACAAAAAACTTTAAATATGTTAAATTTTAAGAAGCACATTACTTTTTATCAAACTAAGGGCAAAACAAAAATAAACCCATTATATTTGTTCTCTAAGTTTGAGTGAGAATCCTGTCTAAATAAAATTCTAGATGTAAATGCTTTGCTAGTATAACCATTTATTACTCTCTAATTTACAGCTGACATATTCAGCTTTTTACCTATAGTTTTAACCTCAGCTACACCAAGTTAGCTGAGGTATTATGACACCAATAGAAATGCAGTTCTTCCTCATATTAATGAAACTGTCAGAGAAAACAAAATCTTTTAAAAAACCAAACAAAAAAGAAAACAAAACAAAAACACTGTATTCTACCAAATCTCTACTTAAAAGTTTTAACAGGAACAGCCAAATTCCAAAGTATTTAAACTTACAGATTGGTCAGGTCCATCTCCTCCCAGCACTCTAAAGCCAAACCCTGATTCTTGTTTCCGAAGAAAAACATCCAAATCTTTGGTGTTTGGCGCTAAGGAAAACCAGAAAATAATAAATACAAACATACATACATAATACACACTTTGATTTATTTCAAAAGGATTAATAATACAATAAAATTCAATCATAAATCTCTGTTTTGTGCTCTAACCCAAACTTTGAATCAAGACTGCTTAGGAATATTTGCTCCCACTTCCATGCTCTCAGTATTACACGTCCATTAATTCTTGATGCTTTCAAATCAATATTTCATCTTCCTAAATATGGCCTGGGACTATCAAGACAAAGATCTGTAACAGGTTAAATAAGTATGAAGGCAATTATATATAATGTTTCCACTTGTGTACATCTTTTCCAAGGTAGACCTAAATCTATTTCTAAAAATAAATAAATTTAAAAAATCAAACCTACTTAAATCTATGATTTTACTTTGGAAAAGATCTATCATTAGTAAGTAAATTAGTATGAAAATGAATTTCCACCCTGTGCATACTCTCTTCTCATCATCTCTCAGCTGGACTCCTCGAAGGAGTCCACTCTACCCTTTGGTTTCCTCCTCAGATTACACACCCCTCTGATTCATCATCCTTCATATTCCTGCCAGGAAAATCTTTCTGAAAGACAAGTCCAACAATTTCATCCCTATAGTTAAAACCATTCTGTGGCTCTCTATCATGTATACCACTGTCTCCAGCTTCCTCAGAACGGCATAATCCGCCCTCCGCAAGCTGCTCCCGCCCTCCCGCTCTGGTTTCCCTTGCCAACCACACGCAGCTAAACTGAACTCCTTGCAGAACCCAGCCCATACAAGGTCAATGTGCACATGCTATTCCTTCTTTCTTTCCCTTTTATCTATCTCATAAACACCTACCTCATTGTCTTTAAAGACTTGGTTAAAGCTTAGCTTCCTATATGAAGCAGTATCTGACATTCCTACTACCCACAGCCGTAAAATTGATCATCTTCTACTTTGGATCCCAATTCATCCAGTCCATCCTTCTATTACTGAACCTGTTAGGGGCTTATCTGCACTTATTTGTATATGTATTTGATTACCTCTTTGTCTTTTCCATTTAGGCTTAATCATCTTTTGGGGTGCAGGGCCTATGTAACCTATTACCTCTGTATTCCCATTACCTTCTACGATGTTGGGTAGACAGAAAGCCCTTAATAATACATGGTTTTGAAGAAAATAAATGAATGAATGTTGAATATAAATGGAAGAAGCCCAAAGTCATATTAAAATGGGAATGAAGGAATAACTTCAACATGGTTTTGAAAGATGGAAAAGTCGAGTTTTTAAGAAAGTTCAAATTAATTTAGTTGCATGCTTTCCTGAAATATTCCACAACTACTTACGTTTATCTTCATATAAAGTCTTAGATTTCAGGTAGACCTCAGAAGGATCCAATTTCGGGGATCCTGACCTGATAATGCTGGGTGGAAAAGGCATAGGCTGGGGAATGGGCTCATTTATGGCCTCCAAACTTCCTGAATTTTCCTTTTTATCTGTTTTCTGAAATGGAAAATGGCCTTACTTAGTATCTCGAAAAGCCAGATGGTTGATTAGTGCATAAAACTGTTGTCTGAACTGGGTATGTCATCTGATTACAGTTGTGTAAGCAGCAGGGTCAAAGCCACAGCATATTTGCAGTCTTATAGGAATTCACTTTCATAGCTGTGTGTATTTGATTAAAACACATTTCACTTAAATTAGAAAAAGTTGATAATGATATCAATTAGTCCTACGTTTAAGCAATTTTGCCCTTTTCTCCACCACCAAGACACAAATTGACTTTGAGAAGATAAATAAGGATGCAACACAAGGCAGCACTTCCAAGTAAAGCAAGAGGGAGACTCTAAGAGAATACGTCCATGTAATTCTTGATAAACCCCATCCTCCCCACTCACTGAGTTTAATTCTCAGTGAAGATGTTTAAGGTAATGCTCTTTCTAAGAAAATGAAATACGAAGTGTTAACTAATTTAGGTTATAAAGATAACAGTGTAAAAACCTGCATGGCCAATCCAAATATATCACGAAAAAATGCACCATGCCTGAGAATCAGACAAGGGATATTTTCAAATGTTCCTATTCAGATAGAACTTTCCCAGAAGAAGAGCTCAGTAAAATGACTTCTTTAATAAAATTAAAAAATGAAATCCAATAAATAGCCTAAGAAAATAAATACTATGGTTTTGAGAACAGCTTGTTATCCTGAATTACGGTTAGAAGAGGGGGATTATAGACATTTATGATAAGATAATTAATGTGACTAGGATGCCGGAGCAGCAGCTTGTCAGGTAGGAGTGAGGGGACAGTCCCTATAAAGCGTTGTGCCAGAAGGGACCCTTCACTGACCCAGACCCCGTCAGATGGCCGGGAGATAAGAGCAGTCTCTTCCTCTTTCTCCCACATGTCCTAGGATTCTGTCAGAAGCAGTGGGAGGTCGTCTGAGACTTTCATCAATTTAGGGTTCCCATGGCTTCACTGGCATTCGTTACGAAATAGATAGGGTAGCACAGAAGTTAAAAATGAGTACTAGAGGGACCAGAGAAATGGAGAAATGGAGAAAAATACAGTGCAATTTTAACTGAATAGGCAAAAAGCATTTCTGTTCACTGTTCACATTGGACCTAACTGGTCCATTTTTCTATAAAAGTGCTGAGTGTTTCTTTCTGCCTGATCCATAAAATGGCAAATTTGCTGAGGATCCTATTTGGTGGGCTATGGAGAACTAATCCATTTTGTATCTGATGGTCTTTTGTTTAGCAGCCCAGGGTTTATGGTTATGGAAGACCATCTTTCAACTATAAGATGACAGACTCCAACTCAAGGAAAATAGAGCAAATTAGGATTTTATACACGATTGTCTTTATATCCATGTCCATATAATTGTGGATATTTAAGTAGCTACACGTGTACCTAGCACTGTTTCTTTCATACCATTATTTGGTGCATCCTTTGTTTAGGTCTTATTCTCTACACAGGTCTTTAAATAGGCTAGTCGGTTATTCAGAAGAATGCCAGAGAAAACTGTTCCAAGACTGATAGCCTCTCACTCTGATAACAAGCAAATTGAGCACAGGGGCCACAATTGCTCTCGAAAGTCCTGTTTAGGGCTAAATGTCAGAAGGTTATCTAAATGTGGGTAAATTATAGTCCCCGTGAATTTATGTGAAACTACTACATCTTCCCATAGTATATCTGCTCGAACATTTAGATACTCCTTACCCTTGTTCCTCTGAAACACAAAGAAAGTAATAGGACCCATCAGTAGGCACCTCAGTGTGTCCACATTTTACTATTTACAAGACAGGACTATTGGTAGTACAGGCCTCTAATATTCTTCCAGCAGAAATACTTAACCAGCAGAGCACACCTCCTCTATGGGCAGCTTTTCTAACTCACACGCTTCCCTCTGAGTTTCTGATACAAGCCCAGGGCAGTCTGCCACTTGGCTCCTGTCTGTCTGTAAACGCCACTCCCATGAGCTCCCCTCATGGAGGGGAACGCAGCATCTCTCTCCATGTGTTCAGAAGAAGCATTTGAGGACCACTGTATACTCACCATTTTGGCAGTTTTAGTTGGTGAAGGAGGACCTTAAAAAAAATGAGCCACATTTTAAAAAGAGAGGAAGCATTCTCAGATCACAAATACTGCTAATGTTTATGACAAAACTAGCTTTGACTTTTAGTAGGCTAGTAAATTACGTCCAATATGTTCTACGTGCCAGGCATTATACACGTATTTCATTTTTTATGACAATCCTAAGGCATAAATGTTACTGCCATTTTATAGATAAAGTAAACAAAGACTCAAATAGATTAACATTACTTTCCTGTACTGTGGAACCAACCAGCAACTAGGCAGGAAATTGACATCCAACCTCTTTGACACCAAACCCTGGACTCTCATATTTGTTGGAACTCTGGATAATTCTCCAGCCCTCACGAAGAGATATGAGCACATTCTACCATACCACACAGAGAAGAAACAAAAATAGTTCAAAGAAATAAGAATAATAAAAAAAAAAAGCCCCAATGAAGTTAAACTGCTCATTTGCCTCAAAAATGAAAACTAAAAGCCAGTGAGATATATGTGAAGGGCTAAATTTTATTCTTTAAAATACTAGTCATTCATAGGTATGGATTTAAGAAAGCCCATTAAAACGTGACTTTGTGATTAGTCCTTGGAACTGCATTTATGTCTGGGAGCAGTTCAAGTCAGTTGATGACCTTGGAAAATAAAATTATATTTATCTCACATGAGCACTGTGGGGTTTAATTAACATTTACGGACAGATACTAAAGCTTAAGATAAAAGCTTTATGAGCACAAGCTATCATGATTGCTTTTACAGAACAGATTAACACACCATCCAACATTTTGCTTATTCACAGAGATGCTAGCTCTTTCAAAACATCCTTGGTACATTACAGAGGTCCAGATGAAGTACCACTGCTTGAAAGAGTCCATTTCTATTATTGCCATTAACAGAGAAAATGGAATTAAGAGGATATATTTCATTTGAAGTAGCACAATGTTGTGACTCTCTCTAATCATTAAAGTCATAAATCAGATTTTAAAAAGAATATAGAGGGAAAGAAATCCATAATGGACACAAATGAAACCGCAAATAACTAAACAAACTGCTACAAAAGATACTGCTTATGGAAGCAGTCAGGCAGAACTTAAGGAAAATGCATACTAATTACCAGTCAAGTCTGCTGGGAAAAGAGATATTCTGACCTGTAAGGAAGGACAATTCACAGATACAAATGCATGAACAATGAAGATTTTTCCTTGTTGCGCTTTTACTCACCTCCTCTTAAGATAAGCAATGGTACATCTGCACCTACTGGAAACTGCTTTAGCACCTCTACCACTTGGAGATGTGTTAAATTCTGCACATTTTGACGGTAAATTTCCTTAATTATATCCCCTTTCTGTAGGCCTTGACACCACTGACTATCCAATATCATTTTCACCTTCTGTCCAGTTGGGCTGTCAGCAATGGCAAACCCAAAGCCTTTAGGGCCCTTGATCAGAGGGACAGTCACTAGTTCTGGCTGGGAGCTGCCTGACGATGCCATAGACGCTCTCTGCTCACTCAGATCTGATGGTCCATTGAGACGATCACTGATCAAGGTGTGCCCCGATTTTCCATTCTGGTCCAGAACCATCGCTCCTGACTTAAAATCCTGAGTATTCATGCAAGTCTCTCCCTTAGTTAATGACTGTCCATTGATGACAGGAGTAGCAGCAACAATGTCCACAACAGGATCTTCGTTGTCATCAGGAAGTGGATAACCACGACATAAAGTGAGGTTTACATACTGATTGACGGGTACCAGTTGAAACATCTGGACAACATCTGCATGGGTGTGACCAAGGACACAGTTGCCATTGATGTCTACAATAACATCACCTGGTAAAACATAAGTCATGTTAAAAATATTAAAACCATCAAATAAGTTAATTTTTTGTTGGGGGAGATGAAAATAACTGAAGTTTAGCATCTAAATTTGAATTTTGGAAACCTCTTACTGTTCAATAACTACTGAAAAGATAGATTTTGAACATCGACATGTCATTCTCCCTTCTGTGACTCCTCTCTAAAAAGAATATATAAATGTATAAATTCTTAATTATCTTAGTTGCAAAGAGTTATGACCTCAAGCTAAAGTGAATCTTTAAAAAATTAACTGCAAATTCATATTATCATTGTTAGTATATCCTTTGAGTCACACCTAAGTGGTCACACAAAGCTAGGCATGTTGTAGTAGGTGTTCAGTACATAGAAGAGGAGTGAATAACCCCATTGGCTACTTGTACAAACAGGCAATCTTTAAATACCACCTTATTTCTTGATTTTAAGTAGCCATTGATTACAATGTACTTAAAAATTCATTCTAGTTTGAACAATGTAAGGCTGAAGATTAGAATAATAACTTATGAATGTATTTTCTTTTAGCATCTTTCTTTTTTGTGGATTTTTTCAATTTAGTATAATTTAGTTTTCAAAAGGAAAAGTAAGCAACAAAAACATTCAACAGAAGCAAAGAATATATTATTTAAGATGCTGGAAATTCAGCTGAATTAATCCTTGTAAAAGTTGGTTTTGCTTTTCTGATTTTACATTATTATGACCACTTTGGTTGCAGGATTATTACCACTTGACATTTATCAGTTGTGTGTTTTTCCTAATGCAGCTTTAGCTTTTAAAATTTGTCCTCTGATGTCTCATCCATTTGCTGCTTTTATTTGAATATGATTATTTAAAAGGTTATTGCCAAATAAAGGTGCTTTAATTTGTTCTGATTGCATGTAGGCTTTAGAAAAATCAACATGAATGGTATTTAAAAACAAATGTTAGTCTGTGGAAATTTGTTGCAAAATTCAAGAAGCTATAGAAATTAGACTAATTAGAAACAAAGTTTTGGCTTTTCTTCCCCTGGTCAAATTTCCCAGAATTTTAATGGAAGTATTATATTCTTATACAAGTTAATAACAGTTTTAGACATATCTGAATCTATATTATAAAATCCTGACAGTATATACAATAGCTACAAGATGTGTTTCATGGACAAAATATTTAAAAAGTCAAAATTGAGGACTTAGGAAAACACTTTATTATTAATTTTAATCTCTAGAGTTTGTTAATTTTATAAAGTAATAAAAGAGAGCTAAAAATAATTTTCTTTAAAAAAAAACCATTTGATTATTTTAAGTTTTCTTGTTTACGTTTCTATCATCTAATTGGGAAAGCATAATATGAGAAAGCCCATATCCCAATTGAAAATAAGTTGATATCTGCCATCAAAAGTAATATGACAATTGACTCGCCCAAATGGGGGACATATTTACACAAAGTATGTGAAATAACAGAGGATTAGAAAAGTCTAGCAAACTGTGTAAGAAGCAACCTCAGTGGACTACTAAAATCTTTCTGGAAAAAAGTACTTAAACCTTCCCCATAATCAGTAACTAGTCTTAAACTTCCTCTAACCCACTCAGCCATAAACACTGTCAGCCGTATAAAAATATCTAACAATCACTAAGTAAAGACGTTGGGAAAACTACCTAAAAGACAAATTTATACAGCTCTGTAAAAATAGTAATATTATTGTCTATAATTCTTAACATAGCAGTTTAATTTTACTAACAGCTACTAAGGAAGCAAAAAAAAAAAAAAAAACCCAACTTGGGAAAAAGCTGTGGGATATAACAATTTGTTCAGTATCATTATAAACATCACAATGAATCATTTTTCAAAAAAGATTACAGGTTAATGTTAAATAACTCCAAAAGTACCCAACATAATCAGAGAAAATCAAACTATCAAATAGTTTTCTGAGATGGTTAATAAATCTTTAGCTTAGTACAGCCAAAGAGTTATCTCAAAATATGCAAACTATTCAAAAAATTAATAAATTTACTGTTTTTACTAAGTTTCCACTTATTTGTAAAAATGACCCTCCTTCAAAACTAGCATGCACTTAGTTTAGAAGATAAACTATTTTAATACAGGAATCTCCCTCTTCAGTTGTATAATTTAGTTCTCTATTTATATAAATATATATATACACAGAAGTTTTATATATACTTACATAGCTACTATATAGTATTTGTTATATACGTTACATAAATATATATATAACTTTTTCACTATAATTTTTGTTATAGTATCATAACTCTTTATTTATTTATTTTTTTTTGCGGTACGCGGGCCTCTCACTGTTGTGGCCTCTCCCGTTGCGGAGCACAGGCTCCGGACGCGCAGGCTCAGCGACCATGGCTCACGGGCCCAGCCGCGCCGCGGCATGTGGTATCTTCCTGGACCGGGGCACGAACCCGTGTCCCCTGCATCGGCAGGCGGACTCTCAACCACTGCGCCACCAGGGAAGCCCTAGTATCATAACTCTTTAAGTATTTTTTTTTTTTTGGCCACGCCTCACGACATGCGCAGGATCTTAGTTCCCCAACCAGGGATCGAACCCATATGGAAGCGTGGAGTCTTAACCACTGGAGAGCCAGGGAAGTCCCTCTTTAAGTATTTCTGAAAAATCTGTTACCTGGTGCAATTTTCCCATCCTGAGCTGCAGGACCATCTTTCAGCACATTTTTCACTTGTAAGAACTCATCAGGCCTATCTCCACCAATAATGGTAAAACCAAATCCCATTGTGCTTTTTTTCAATGATGCTCGAACAAGGATGCCTTTAAGCTGGGATGGATCTCGAGTAAAGTGTGATTTTTCCATATCTGTGTAAAAATGAAAAACAAGAATAATTACAATGAATATAGCCCTTGAAGCTAATCTCCAAGATAGTCTATATAACTTAAATATAACAAACCATAACAGGAAAAAAATAAGAGAGAATCTAATGTTATAGAACAGTTGGAATTAAAATTCATAAACTAAATCACTGAAAAAAGAAACTTAGCTAATGAATCATTTATCTTTTATAGGACTCTTCTATGTCATTTGAAAGGTAAAAACATCTACTCTATCCCCTCCTCACTGCCTTGTTTGTACTTACTTTTTCTTATACCAAAGAGTCCTTTATTTAGAAGTCAAAATGACACTCCTGAAGGGTAAACTTTATTATTAAATTCCTGAAAGCCTTCAGCACTCATTCAGATGTATATTTCATTTGAATAAGCAGCTACTGAGGTCTATGAAGAAAACACTATACTAGGAAGATGAAGGCAACTGTCACAAACTCATAAAAGAGAATACATCAAGAACTTTTTATAGTTTATGACTCAGGTTTTCTGCAGCCTTTAATCTATATCTGATGAGAGGAGCAAATCCCTGCACTATCAGTATATAGCTCCATGCGTCTTTCCCTTTTACTCATATTTAGTGGAAACTTTAGGAAGACAAAAAGCACAGCTCCTCTGAAAAGCCTATTTTAAGAGGTTTACCCAGATGATCCTAGAACTAAAAGTGATCTATATTTGCAAGTAATACCTCTCTTCTCTTCCTCAGAAACTCTCGATCCTCTCTTCCACTGGCTGCCATTAGGGCACTTATGAAAACCGTGGGGATCAAATTGTACAGATTCATAATTTATAAGGCATTGTTTAAGTTATCTTTTTAAAATACGGTTTAAACTTTTCTCACAAATCTGTTTTTTAACAGCTTTATTGAGATATAATCCAATAATGACAGAATTATACAAGTCAATGACGTGCAACCATCACCAGAGTCTAATTTTAGCACATTTTTCTCTCCCTCCAAGCACACACACCAAAGAAATCTCTGTGTCCGTTAGCAGTCACTCCCCATTTCTCCCCAACCTTCCCTCACATCCTAGTCTTAGGCAACCACTAGTCTACTTTCTGTCTATAGATTTGCCCAATCTGGACTTTTAATATAAATGGAATCATATAATATGTGGTCTTTTGAATGCTTTATTTCACTTAGCATAATTTTTTTGAGGTTCATCTGTGTTGTAGCATGTGTTAGTACTTTATTCTTTTTTATTGCCAAATAATATTCCACTGTGCAGATACATCACATTTTATTTATCCATGTAACAGTTGACGGATATTTAGATTGTTTATACTTTTTGGATATTATAAGTAATGTTGCTATGAACACTCATGTACAAGGCTTTGTGTGGGCAAATATTTTCATTCCTCTTAGTTACATACTGGGAATGGAAATGCAGTAGTTACCATAAACATATCATAACTATGTTTAACATTCTGAAGGACTGCCAAACTTTTCCAAAGTGGCTGTACCATTTTACATTTCCACCATCAATGTAGGAGGGTTCCAACTTCTCCACATCCTTTCCAACACTTGTTACCGTCTGCTTTTTTGGTTATAGCCATTCTAGTAGGCGTGGAATGGTCTTACACTGTGGTTTTGATGCTCATTTCCCTAATGACTCAAATTAACAAGGGTGACTTGTTTCATATTTAGACCACACTTAGCACTAATACCAAGCCCAGAGTTAATCTGTGTGTATCTGCTGCTGACCCTCTTAGTAAAGTGTTTTAAGAGGCATGCATTAAACTTATTGGCAATTAGAAAAGAACAATTATTGGGGCTGCTCTGTATGGTTGTATAGATAGTGCAGTATGCATATGGCTCCTGCAAGAGGTAGGGCTGCCCCGCAAATACTGACAAAGGCAGGTTTGGGATAGGAGTGGGTGTACTTTATTCATTATGTTCTTCCAAGATTTGCTAATCTCTTACAAATACAAGCACTTGACATTAAAAAAAAAAAAATCGGCTATTTTGGGCCTCTCAAAGGAGAGGACTAGACTCCAGACAGGAGTGTATTCACCACAGTAAACACTATTTTGTGACGCCTCTGAGTTTGGCCATTCAGGCTACTTGCGGCAATACCTCAGTGCATTGCTGGCTCTTGATGAGCCTCTGACATTCAAACTAGCAACTCATCTCTGAACAAAATATTACTCAAAGAAATTATTTGACATGCTCAAAGCCTATTTAGTTAATGTAAGCTGATTATGACTGCCCCCTAGTGTTGCCTATCAGATCGTAGATAAGATCATGTAAGTACTGTGTACAGGTACTTGAGGAAAATATTTTTGATGAAATGTACCTTTCTCATTTTTATGTCAAATATTGAAATATTTCTGGTCAGCTATCCCATGCTCTAGTCCCCGTGAATATCAGAATAAGACTGGCATCTGAGGGCTACAACAGAAAATCAGCATATAATATATGAGCTCCAAGATGTGCAACCATTAAAGTGGGAGGGAAAGTTTTGGTTAACACCTAATTTGGGAAAGTAGTAATAAAACAGCCAAAGCCAATTAGAAATTGGTCAGAAGTAGGTCTTATCAGAATTTAGATATAGAAAAGTAAGAATAAGAAAGGCACAAAGAAACTATCATTGAGTCTAACAATCCTGATTTTCTTTTTTTTAACAATCCTGATTTTAAAACCAAGCTTTGTGATTTAGTTGAGTAATCCTGGAATATAATTTAATCTTTTTAAGTCTCAGTTGCCTCATCTATAAAAGGGGGTGTAACAGTACCTAATTCATGGGGTTGTTACAGGGATTAAACTAGGTAATGCACAGAAAGCATAAGAAACAGTGTTTGACAAACAGTAAGTGCTCAATAAATGTAGATAAACACAAACCCATAGCGGCTGCCTAAGGAAGGAGGCTCACAAACTTGAGTACTTCTGTCCCTGTGGCAAGTATATCCCTGGGATGGAAGCATCAGACAATTGTAACTTGATGCCATCAAGGCATCTGGACGGGGAAAATAATATTAACAACCTTGCAGCAATATTTTGAGACTTAAATGAGATGATGTAATATAAAGCATACAATTTAGCACTAGACTCTATCTCAATAAATGGTAACCGTTATTCTTCAAGGACTAGCATAACTTCCATCACTTCTAGGAAGTCTTTCCTTTCCTCTTGCAGTGAGATTTAATTTCTCTCTCCTTTGTTCCAACACTACTGTTTATATCTGTTAATATCATACTATACTAAAATTATGTGTCTGTTTCCCTGGCTAACTTGTGGGCTCCTGAAAGACAGAGGCTGAGTCATTACTCTCTCATAGGAGAGTGCCTGGTTATCTAAAGTAATAAAACACATGGGTCCTGCCCTCGAGGAGCTTAGAGCTTAGTAAAGTAGAGAAAATCTTTGCTATGGGCCATGGAAGACATGGGCATTCAGGAACTACATGGTATAATACAAATAACTCTGAATTTAAAGTCAGTAAAACTAGGTTCAAATCCAGACTTCACTCCAAATCACTCACTGTGATTCTAAGCAAGAGGCTTAATCTTTCCTGAAGTCTGTTTATGTGTAAAATGGGGACTCATGTTCCTCTGCAGTTAATGTCCTCTGGCTACTCTTTTCACACTCAAAGCTAGCAAAAGAGTTGGCTAAACCCACTGTCTTCACTTCTACACCTCCCATTTCCTCTTTATTCTACTGCAGTTTTATTTCACTCTTCCCTTGCTCTTGCTAGAGTGACAAATGACCTCCACATTTTTAAGTCCAATGTAAAACACTTTTCTTTTTCTTTTTTTTTTTTTTTTGTGGTATGCGGGCTTCTCACTGTTGTGGCCTCTCCCGTTGCAGAGCACAGGCTCCGGACGTGCAGGCTCAGCGGCCATGGCTCACGGGCCCAGCCGCTCCGCGGCATGTGGGATCCTCCCAGACCTGGGCACGAACCCGTGTCCCCTGCATTGGCAGGTGGACCCTCAACCACTGCGCCACCAGGGAAGCCCGTAAAACACTTTTCAATTTTCATCTTTCTTGACTTTTCAGCACCATGTGACACAAATGCTCAGTTTCTCTTTGAAACTCGTTTCTTCTCATGGCTACCTATCCTTACAATCTCATCTCTTTACTACCCTAAAATACCCTACACGCTGGCCATTTGTATCTGTTCTCTGACCCCTAGACCACCATTTCATGCTTCTATGATTTTATATATTCGGTTCCTTCTAGCTGGTATGCCTGTTGCTCCTCTAAAATTTTGATCTGCCTGACTTAACTTTTCCTGGCACTTCAAGACCCAGTTCACATATGTCCTCTGTCTGAAGGTTCCCCTGCCCCCTTGATTTCCTCCACCAAAGCAAAGTTGTGCACTCCCTCCTTTATGCCACCACTGTACCTTGTACATCTCTATTAATAGCAATGAAAGCTATTGTTTATTGGTCACCATGTGCCAGACATGTATTTGCAAGCACTTTACATGTATTGTAAGCACTTTACATGTATTAATTTGCATACTCAGAACCACCTTAAGAGGCAGGTACTACTATTATTCCTGTTTTGTAGATGAGAAAACAAAGAATTTAAAAACTCAACCAAGGTTACACAGCTGGGATTCAAACCTGCTCCGCCCTCTGCTCATTCAACTACTAATACAGATGACACCTATCACCATACAGTGTAACTATTAGTTTCCTATTTTAGACTGTGAACTCTTGAAGGCAAGACCTATCTGACTCTTAATCATTTTTTAATACCATGTACCTAGCAAAGCACTGGGCATATAGTAGGTGCTCCGAAATATTTGTTAAACTAAAAATATTTGTTAAATCAAATGCAAATCTTAAGGGAAGAGACTGTGTTTTGGAAGAGTAGTTATAAGAAAAAACTGTTTCTCTCACTGGCAACAGAAGTGAAGAATCTAATAGATTATTATGATATGACCATATAGACCTTATAAATGACAGAGAGAGAAAGGGGAGAAGATGAGGAGGGATAAGTTGGACGTAAGAAATTTCTGGGCGTCTTTTTCAAAATACACATGTCTAGGCTCATCAAAATCTCAGGACCTATGTATTTTTAAAATGTTCCCCAAATGATCCTGATATTACTAATACCCTACCATCCCACTTGAGAATCAATGATGTAGGCAATAATACAGCGGATTTACTTAGTATTTGTTCATATCAGTTAATGAAGAATCCTGAATACTGACGTTAGATCTAAGCAATTAACTTGAGAGAAGCTCATAATGAATTAGAGATCTAATACTGGCTTGGCCTTAAACACTAGGAAACAATCCAATCTTCAAATTAAAACCTTGCACCCATAACAAAGCTATTCAGTCCCTTCTGCCAACAATTTCATACTTTCTATATAAGCAGCATGAGAAAAGTCTCAGTATTCTCAAACTGTCCAGATGTTTTATTAAGATTATTCATACCTTTACAGTGAAAGAAATTAGACATTCTCTGTTGAATTTCAAAGCCCCGACAGTAAAAAGTTCAAACTCACTTTTATTATTTCAGCATATACGTTTCACAAGTTATTCTTAGAAGAGAAGATAGAGGTAAAAGTTCTACCTGGTTTTGAAGACCCAATATCAGCCTGTCCTAACTGCTTTTTCCTTTTGGCTTCCTCCACTGGATTTTCAAACTGGGTTTTCTGGTTAAGGTGACTGTAAAATGTAGAAAAATATGCATTTCAGTTTAATATGAAAGAATTACATATTTTTAAATAGACTATCATAGGTTAAGGGATAAATATGTACCCTTTACGCTATGGAACCCAGATATGCTGACAGGTCACAGAGGAAGAGCCTTCTGGCAACTAAAGAAGGGCCCGCAGAAGATGCCTAGAAGTCAAAGCTGCTGAAGTATTCACTACAGCTTCTTTATAAACGTTTCTAATATAGCAAATAACAGTTTTCAAAACTACAGTAGAAGCCCTCCTATATGATACACTCAGAACTGTTGGTAATTAATCAGTTAATTTTTTTTAAAGGCAGTTAATGGTAGGAGGGTTTTAAGGTTCTCTAAAGTGAAGCAGCTGTAAAGACACATTTGAAGAAATCTGAGTATAGAAGCCTTCTAGAATTTTACTATTAGTTTTCCAACTGACTCACCCACATCAATTTAGCAGCAACTAAGCAAGTGACTTGCTTTTATCAAACTGTATCACAGAACAACTCTCACAGTTAAATTTCTTCAAAATTATATAATAATTAGTTACATAATTATAACAAAAGTTTAACTGTTTTTTATGATTTAGGAGCAATCACAACTGACCCCTGAAAGCATACAAGTCTGTGGGGGAAAGCAGAAAAGCATGGGGAGACTAGAGGTAGGCCATTAGCCGATAGTATTCAATATACTAAGGGTAAGAGCATACTCTTACCCTCTTTACAGAGGGAACTGAGCATAGGTTATTCTGGCAAGTCAGTTAAGTGTAACTTGGTTAAGAATGCAACTATTGTACAAAAGATGTTTAAGACTGCAAATAGGTCTAATACAGAAGCAAGGGGGAATTATATTCTAGTACTTCTATAGTACAAATATATTTTAGCCAAATGAAATGCACTTTCTAGTAGAATCCATTTTAACGAGAAGTGACATTAGTAAATACCAACAATTAAAAACAAATCATGAGAATTTCAGATTATGATTGTCTTTAGATAGGCTATTACAAAATCTATATGTAAATAGTCACATGACTTGGATATTTTCTTTACCATTTGTGAACATTAATGGTGATGGAGGAGGGGGCAGCAGGGACAAAAAACCACCCTACAGCAAGGTATGCTAGCTTCTGAGTATGCTTCTCTATGCCTTTTAGGCTTCTAGTGCATTATTAACCCTGCAACAGATGTACGTATTTAGTTTCAGAGCTCTAAATATGGCAAGTTCTACTTGACACCCCTTGGGTTCTGATTTCACAAAAACTCAGGTATGCTTCTGCTTCTTACTATGAGGGTACCTTATCAACTGAATTACTGTTTACCCCTCTGTGAAAATGAAGACTTTGGTGTTAAGTTAGGTACCATTTTAAAAGTTATCTGTTAGGTACTGATAATTTACATAGTCTTGAAAAAATAAAACTAGAAACTGACACTTAGAAAAGAATAAGCCTGTTTGGAAAGAATCCTGGCTCACTTTAATGTCATCAGCTAGAATGACTAACTTTGCCATCCAAGTATTAGAACATAAAAAGTAGTAGTATAGCGAGAGAGAGGCATGGACATATATACACTACCAAACGTAAGGTAGATAGCTAGTGGGAAGCAGCCGCATAGCACAGGGAGATCAGCTCTCGGTGCTTTGTGACCGACTGGAGGGGTGGGATAGGGAGGGTGGGAGGGAGACGCAAGAGGGAAGGGATATGGGAACAGATGTATATGTATAACTGATTCACTTTGTTATAAAGCAGAAACTAATACACTATTGTGAAGCAATTATACTCCAATAAAGTTGTAAAAAAAAAAAAAGTAGTAGTACACTCTTTGTTATGTGTGGGAGAAGAGAGTAGAAGTATGCGAATGAGTAATCCCTTTCCTGAAAATTCTTTGACAAATAATGTAAGATTTTAGTGAAGGGAGTAATTGCATCTGTAACCTTAGACTATCTAGATTAAAATGTCACCCAAAAGACAAAACAGTAAAAACACTCTCCTTTTCATTTAGTTACTTATACCCATAATATTATTAAGATAACAAATTTTGTCTTCTATAAAACCAGCTATGGGAAGTAAGAGAGGAGAATATGACAGATTATCAGAAAAATTAAACAAGGGTAGCAAACAAGCTTAATTAAATATATAATAAATAATTTGAAATTTCACCTGTATTAAAATTTTGCATATAAGAATTTTAAGAATTCACCTCAACAAACAAAATCATTATCCTTCACGAAGCGTTAAGATATTAAAAGCAGACATATTTTGACTTTGTCACCTGACTGCATCAAGGCAGTTAAAGCAATACGTTAAGACAACATTTCTAAATATATAAGCATTCTTATGTAAGGCCTGCCATTAAATTTTGGGAACAATTTTATTTTCAAAAATAAATTAATCCATTTCAGAATCTCATCTTCTAAAATAAATACTTACCAAAAAAAAAACCCTGCCATTGCAGTTGGTGTTACTACTATAAGGCTCCTGCCAAGAGCAATCATTGTGCCATCTGGTTTGACAAACTAAGAGAGCCAAAGAGTAGCCATTCAAGTTAACAGCTTTTTATCTCCATCAGTAAACTCACTGCAGATTACTATAGTCGAGATTCAAAGCCTAACTAATCTGGGAATCAAGCCACACTCCAGAGTTCAGCTGATTCCATACTAATGTGCATCTTGAGTACAGCCTGCTCTTTCTTAATCTAATAAATTACCCTCCTGTAAAATGAGCTCATCTGGGAGCAATCATACAAAATCACATTGCTGCCACTGCTGTTGCTTCTAATCAGGCTATTTCACATACCTCCATGACAGCTGAGAGCAGGTCACTTCAGGATTTGCCCTAAAGTTGCTTCAATATTAGTATATCCTTGCTTAAGGAGAACCCGATCATTTAGCCCAAGATTTTATAACAGGCAAATGTCTTTCACCTCTTGACCGTGTACTCAAATTCACTTGGAATGGATACTAAGAGAATGAGAATTATTATCTCAGAAATGTTCAGTAGTGTTAATGGCAAATAATAACTAACTGAAGCCCAATTTAAGTAGACTAACTCTTAGGGGGAAAAAATCTCATAATTCCTTTTCAGCCAGCCTTCAAATATTTCTTTGACTAGAAAAATGGTTGGTTTTTTTCTTCTAATTAAATATGCTTTAGAAAAAAAATAACAAAAGAACTGCTGTGAACCTTTCGCATCACAGTATTAGAAAGATATGAAATAACACAATGGAAATAAAATTAACATAACCATTCAATGGAACCAAAATATTGACACTGTTAAGTTACATATCCAAGGGTCAAAATGACTCATTTTCTTAGGGTACAAGTTAGATTTTAAGAAATCATTCCAAAAATCCCTCTAACCACAGTGACTCAAGTAACAACCGACACACTAGGATAAAGACTAGCATTATAACAGGACTCAGAGCTACTTGCATTAGGGAAGTGGCACTGGTTTGTGCCAACAAGTGATGAAAAGTTAATTAGCAATCATAAAACTAGAAGATTCTCATGTTTGCTATTTTTCCAGGTAATAGTATTTTGCCTTTACTACCTTGGCAGTTGGTGCAGACTCCTAGTTCCCAGGTAAGTAGTAACCTCTCTGATGCAATTATTTGCCTGGTACTAGACGCCTGAGGTCAAAATTCTATCTATACCATCTGGAGAGAAAGCAATCCCAATGATCATAATAATGTAGCAATTAGATAAGTGAAGAAAAGGGAAAGAAAAATTAGATGTTGACGTTATCCTAATTTCTCTGGCTAACATAGGCAGGTGTTTGATCCTCTATTCCAACACAGATTTATGTTAAATTTAACCAAAACAGCTGTGTGAGAAGCAACTTTCACCCCCAAAAAGAATACTAAGTTTTCCTTAATTAACTCCTTGAAAGCGAGAACAGTTTTAATTATATACTTCAAAGGTTTGGATCATTATGATACCATGCCCTTAAAGTCCTTTCATTGCTTTCAGAACCATGCAAGTATAGTGTTGAAAGTGACCTTAACAGTTCACCTTATTTCAGTCTTCTATCTACTACTTCTCTCTTTAGAGGCCTCAGTAGTACTGATAACATCTCTAGCCATTACTCATCTGGGCAACTTCCCCCTGTCTCTCTATACTTACTTCAAAGTCAACTTCTAGGGAGCCTAGTCAGTGAAGTAAATGCCCACTGTTCCTACCTTCTCATTCCCCTAGTGGCAAAACCTGAAAGCTGGATTGCAGAAGCATAAAGTATTTCATTCACTCCCTAAAGTTGTGTAATGAAAGGAAAACATTTGGGAGAACATTAACTGAGGTAACAAACTTACTCAACATAGTAGGTCCCATACTGAGGGTCTTCAATTTTCTCCCAGCCATAAGGAAGTTCTGCAAATAAAAAAAAAAAAACAGAATTGAGTGAAATGCCAGTTTCAAAACCAACAAGAAAAGAATTTACAGAATGAATTTGTGTCTTTTATTTCATTACACTAATAACTGGGAGACAGACGGAAAGCTGAGGGCTCACTTTCAAACAATAAACACAGTTTGAGTGGTTTCTTCAATAGCTAGTGAGTATCTCAGCAAGTAATCAGAAGCACAGAAGAAAAGATGACATTAAACTCAAAGGTGTTTTTTCGAGGGGCTTCCCTGGTGGCGCAGTGGTTGAGAGTCCGCCTGCCGATGCAGGGAACACGGGTTCGTGCCCTGGTCCGGGAAGATCCCACATGCCGCGGAGCAGCTGGGCCCGTGAGCCATAGCCGCGGAGCCTGTGCTCCACAACAGGAGAGGCCATAACAGTGAGCGGCCCGAGTACCGCAAAAAAAAAAAAAAAAAAAAAAAGATGTTTATTCAAATCACAAGCCATAAAATGCTAATTATTTAAGAAATCGCCTGGTATATTTCTTTCATTTAAAAAGCCTGATAACAATGACGTGAGACACACCCTGTAGTTCAATACAAGCAGCAGCTGCATGTTAAATTTTTCACTATTAGACAAATATTTGTCAATTATTTCTGTTATCACATTCTGACCCACTTCTCCCCCCAGGAAAGTCCAGCCTTGGATTTTTGCCATTTCAAGTGGGCAATCTAGATTTGCTTAAAATCTAAGAAAATACCTACTGTCCCTTGCAAGAGCTTGATCTAAGCATCTGAAGGAAAATTTATATAACTACACAGTGCCTTGTATAGAATCTATATTTATGTATGGTTACAAAGAAATACCTTACATAGGATTATTATGTGTTATTGCAAGTAAACTGACCAATAAAATATAACCAGAAAAACTGAAAGTAGTTGAATTTCTGATAGTTAAAAAAAAATCTGGTCTTTGCAACGTAAACTGGCCCTGTCAAGAAAGAATCCCCTTTCCCTCTCACTGTGTTTTCCAAGGTAAGGCTGAAGAATCATTTTATTAGTCAGACATGGATTAAGTTGGCAGGAGTGTTCCTACCAGGTGGTTTTTATTGCTATCAATTATGCATAGGAGCCCAGCAAGAAGGAATTTTTTTTTTGCGGTACGCGAGCCTCTCACTGTTGTGGCCTCTCCCGTTGCGGAGCACAGGCTCCGGACGCGCAGGCTCAGGGGCCATGGCTCACGGGCCCAGCCACTCTGCGGCATGTGGGATCTTCCCGGACTGGGGCAAGAACCTGTGTCCCCTGCACCGGCAGGTGGACTCTCAACCACTGCGCCACCAGGGAAGCCCAAGAAGGAATTTTTTAAAAACCTATAGTTGTACACTATGATGACCACCCTGACCACCCTTTTATTTTCAATTTCTTTTAGACTCTTTTTCTGCTATGCTGAAAAACATGTACACATGTGCACACACATACAAATGACATATGCTAGACAGCAAACAGGCTTAGAAAATAACAAAGTACTTATTCATTTTATATCATTAAGCTGTAGTATATCGACTTTGTAAGTAAAAATTCCATTATAATGAACCTGATAAAACAATACAAACTGTTATGCTCTAATAAACAGTATTATTCCACATTCAGAACAAAAGGAAAGAATAATTGACTAGCCTCCTGATGAAAGGCTCTGAATCACCGCCACCCCTTTTCTCCAGCATATTTGTTCTGCCTATGTATATATATTAATTGGTGGTTTTGAAGCTTGGTGAGTTTTTGTGGTTTTCCTTTGAAGGACCTGGTTGAAATGTCTGAGGTGGAAAAGATGAGAATAGTTGAAAAGTAACTACTATATGAAACAGATCAAAACAACTGAAAAGAACTGGGATACACTTCAGTTCACTTTGAGCCTCCACAGCTAGGAAGCAAACAATCAATTAAGTAGGTACAATATTTTATGACCCATGTGAAGAAAAAAAGGACAAAGAGCGTCTCTCATTATCCAGTTCTTCAGGGGTTAAGATGTAACCCACTGCAGTCACCCAGGACAGTTCATCCTGAAAGGAATTCAGGATGAAAATAAAACAAAACAGGATGAGG